>NC_044043.1:94788642-95100055 GCF_901765095.1 Microcaecilia unicolor | reverse complement strand
TCCCCTTTGGAATGGTCTTTGTACTGAAATGTTTCTCTATTTATTTTTTTTTACTCTCTATAAATCTGTCTCTCTGCGTCTCCTCCCCCCCCCCCCCACCCCCATCTGTCCTATAAGGGCAGGCTCCAAAAAACTCCATCAGATAAGATGTTCAGACTGGGGAGCTTAGAGGCAGGGGCTTGCAGGAAAAAGAGGGGGACATTTTCAGCATAAAGGCTGGAAACATCTGGGATGCACCAGCCTGAAATCGGGGGAAGTTGGCTCAGTACATCTCATCTTTTTGCTGTAGCACATAGGGCTGAAATGTAAGTGTTAAAAGGTTGGACAGGCTGAATGAAGGGCTACAGGGCAAACTCAGATAAACCGAGAGCGGCTTTGCTTGGCAAGATGAAGCCACTTAACCTAAATGTCGCTCCTGAAGTCACTCAAATTCAGGCTTTAGGAATATTTCCTGCCAGACTGTTCTTGCTAAGTTGGGATCTGGCAATAATTGCTCACCATTTTCTGATCAGCTGCAGCTCATGACCTGTGTAAATGCATCGGTTTCAGCCCATCTCATTGCTAGGTTGGGTGTCCATTCTCTTCTGCTCCCTTCCCCCCCCCCCTCCTCCCCCCGAGTACAATGGGACGACTATTTATTTATTTTTCTGCATTTATATCCCACATTTCCCCAACTCTTTGCAGGTTCAATGTGGCTTACAAATACCATAGTGGCGATCGCCATTTCCGGAATAAGAAATACACAGTAATATTCCAGTTAAAATAGAGAATACGCAATATAAATTGGTAGAAAAATCGATAAACAGTACAATTCAGGTATTTAAGAACAAGGGTAATGAAAAGCAATCAATAATAACAATGTGATAAAGGAACCAAACAAGAATGATTCCTATTATGACAAAGATCATTCCACTCCTTAAAAATAGTCGGTCCCAACATTTCCCAGTAATACGTTTTTAACAGTACCATAACTAAAGTGACGATACAGCTCCATGTCCAGGGTTACAGGCTGAGCTGGTCCAGGTTTTGACCCTACTCCGTGCATGGAAGATGTAGCCCTGTTTTCCTTAACAGACTCAACTGGGAATTGCGAACTCTATTTTCGTGCAAAACCAAGACTGACTAATATTTTCCCTTCCCCTCCCCCATAAGATGGAGTTAATAACTCACCCTAAGTATATAACACCTCAGAATGTGAATTATGCAGACACCCTGTAGTAAGTTATCATGTGAACAATGTCCCCCATAATGCAAGAGATTTCATCTCACCTTGATTACAGCAGCTAGAAAAGGTCTTCAGTTTGCAATCCATTCACCCTTTCAGCATGAAGTGAGACCTCTTGTTATACCATAAGAGACTTCTCACATGCCCACTGACTTATAGAGCAGCCCTCGCTTAACTTTCTCTGAAATAAGTTTGCATTTCAGACCTATTGAGGAAAACATGTTGGAAACCAAGTGGAATCCGTTCCCTGTTCGTTTGAGAGTAAATGCAGGTTGTACTGTAGCATGTGTTGTATCCGGTACTTACCTCGCTTCCTGTTCCAGCCTTTAGAGCTCCCTAGTCCGAGCTGATAGAAGATACATACCACATCCGCAAACGTCCAGTTCACTCCTTACTTCTAAAGCAGGTGTCAGCTTTTCTCCTGTTGTTCCCTTTCTTTTTAGGATAAAGATGGGAAGAAGCCTTACGATGTTCCTGGGCCTGGTTCTGCTTCTTCTGAATCTGGTGACCTGGGTGAGAAGTGACACCTTTGGGATCCCAGGGCTGCCGGGTGTTCCTGGGATGCCAGGCAGAGATGGTAGAGATGGCCTGAAAGGCCCTAAAGGTGAACGAGGTAAGTGTCCTCATAGCATCAGATTCCTTTGACCGAATGAAGACATTCCCTACCCTTGAAGCCAACTTTTCAGTAGGATTCGGGGTGCTAAACTTAATGGAAATTATCCTTCCCTGGAAACAGTCAAAGAGTTTGCTCAATGTTAGGGTGCTGAAGCACCCACACAGCTGGCACCTATGTTCCCTACAGCAGTGTTTCCCAAGTCCGGTCCTGGAGTGCCCCTTGCCAGTCAGATTTTCAGGATATCCACAATGAATATGCATGAACTTGATTTGCATACACTACCTCCAGTCTCTTTCATGCTCATTCATTGTGGATATCCTGAAAACCTGACTGGCAAGAGGTACTCCAGGACCGGACTTGGGAAACACTGCCCTACAGTTTCAGCTGGAGGAGCCACCTAGTGCAGTGCTTCCCAAACCTAGTCCTGGAGGTACCCCAGCCAGTCAAGGTTTCCAGTATATCCACAATGAATATTTATAAGATAGATTTGCATGCAGATCTCTCTCATGAATATTCATTATGGGTTTCCTGAAAACCTGACTGGCTGGGATGCCTCCAGGACCAGGTTTGGGAACCGCGGACCTAGTGGTTAAAGCAGAAGGCTGATAACCAGGGAACCTGAGATTAAAATCCTACTGCTGCTCAGTTAACCCTTCATTGCTTCAGGATGGTAAAGCCCTCAAGGGGGCAGTGAAATACCTAGAGGGCCTGAATATTAGTCACCTTGAGCTACATCTGAAAATGTGTGAGCTAAATCTAAAAGACAGCTTCTACCCACTAAACTCTTAAAAGCCAAGAACGTATGCTGCCTGTTCTTGCAAACCACTAAATCTATAGCTCCTCAATGCATAGCTCGTTCATCTTCCATGAAATTTATCTGAAGACACTCAGACATTTCCCTCAACCATCTAGAGCTTCTCAACCCTATGCATTCTGGGATTCTATTCATTTTCCCCACACATAGCTTTCCTGGTTCTCCTTTTTGTCTCAGGGAAATGCGTACTTGTGACTGGAATGTTCTTACAGGATAAACAACTATGGTCTGGAAAATTATCCAACCCAAATGGTTAGATCTCTTTCTGCTACCCAGTATGTGGAAAGGGAAGCCACCGATAGTTCAGGCCCTTATACCTAAAAGCCCTGTTGATGGGTTGAAGAACGTTCAGAAGGAAATACCCAAAACTGAGTGTGTCATTCAGGAGTTGGGCATTTTCAAATGATTTTCAGCAATCGAATCACAACGTTTCAGGTTATGCTAAGATAGTACAGTGAAGGCAGCTCTAGTTTTGGAGCTGCCTCCAGAGTCCTTAACGTGAGCGTTGAAAAGGGGCTGCCAATGTGAAGGTCTCACTCTAGATACAGTAAGAACTTCATGGCAGTGATGGCATCCAAGTGACTCTTATTCAATCCCACTTAGGTACCACTGTCATGACCACCTGTGGAAACCAGAGGAGAGGTCTTATGCTGCTAAGGTTTTAGTGGACCTCTGTGACTTCTCAGTAGGCTGAGATTCCCATCTTGATGGGTGCCTTGCTGGTTGGGCCTTTCTCCTCCCAGGTCAATAATAACAAAAAGCAGTGATGACTATCTGGTGCCTTGTTTCATCGATTCCCACAAAAGAAAATCATCACAATTGACACCCATTGAATGTCTGGTTGGTGCCCCCTGCAAACAGAGAAGCAATAATGGGCATTATGAGGGGGTTTATAGAACACTGCCCCTCACCCTTAGGAAAACTTCCTCTCTGAATAACCTGGGCCACCTTAAGAGCACCAGTCCCGCCCCGGGAGTAAGTGAGCTGGGAGGGGTGGAGTCAATATCTGGGAGTTTAAAAGACAGGGCTAGGCTGAGGTTGAGGAGATCCCAGGGAAGGAAGAACCAAAGCCCCAGCAGACACCTTTTATGTGAGGATTTGTGAGCCTCATTCTGAGGTCTGGCTAGGGCCAGACCTGAAATTCCAAAGAGAGGAACAGAGAAACTACAAATTGTGCATGAGGAGTGGCTGTCACAGGCCGTAGACTGTATTTAGGGCCCTGTGTGGGTACAGGCCCAATGCTAAGACTTTTTTTCCCCCTCTGAAGATAAGAGACCTTACCTTTGCCTGTAAAGCAACATGCCCCAGATTTAAGTTAATAAAACATTTATTTCATGTTCACAACCTTGCCCAGTTGTGTTATTGTGAAGGCCTACTCCCACCCTCACTCATGGTATCATAGGCATAAAGACTGATTTCATTTCTCACTTTGGGACTGTGCCCTCAACAAGTAAGACCATTGGTGTGGGAATCTGGAGACACCGTTGTTCAATATGTTATTAACCAACCTCTTTGAATCCAACAGGTGCCCCGGCCACTCCTGGAACCAGTGGGGCAAAGGGTGAGAAAGGAGAGAGAGGGGTGCCTGGTCCACGAGGAAAGAATGGTCCCATGGGGCCTCCTGGCCTTGCAGGGCAGAAAGGAACCCCTGGTCCTAAAGGAGAGCCTGGCGAGCCCGGAAGTCATAAACACCGATACCAATCAGCATTCACTGTGACCAGACTGACAGCAGAATACCCCGCCAAGAACTCCCCTGTCATATTCACCCGGGAGATCAGCAACATAAACAACCATTATGACAAGACCACGGGCAAGTTCACCTGCCACATCTCTGGTCTTTACTATTTTGTATACCATACCTCACTAACCTACAACCTCTGCGTCATCCTATACGTTGATGGTGAGAAGAAGGCCACCTTCTGTGACCATAGGTCCAATGAGCAACAGGTATCCTCAGGTGGGGTGCTGCTGCGCCTGGTTGAAGGCCAGCAGGTCTGGCTGGCCGTCAATGAGTTTAATGGGATGGTGGGCAAGGAAAACGCTGATAGTGTTTTCTCTGGGTTTCTTCTCTTCCCTGACTAGCGGAAAGGCTCTGTCTCCTTTTCTCCTGTTTGGAACATCACTCGCTTATGTGACAGCTTCAATGGCCCATGTACAAGTAGACCTTCCACACAGGTCATTCTAAAACTACTCCTTAGAAAGAGTCCGCCAGTGAAGTGTATCTCATATTTTTCATTATCCACAGGGCACCGTTTCACACACTTATAGTTAACCAATGAAACAGAAGGCCAGACAAGCTGCCCGAGCCATCCAGAGACCTCAATGGGGCAGAGTTACCAACTGGCTCCATGTCATAAGGAGCAAGCTAACCCAGTCCTGGTTTTCCTCTCAACCCCCCCCCCCCCCCCGTTGCATTCTGGTACTTGGAGTTACAATTTTCCCATCGAGTTTCCTAAGAAAATCAAAATTACAAATTCCCGCATACGGTGGGGCACAATGAAGATTGGGTTAGCTTATTCCTGATGATCCAGAGCCAGCCGGCACCCAATTCATAGAGAAAACCTTAAACCATGGAAAGAGCGAGAGCACCGAACGCCCATCCTCTGCTGACCAGTTAACTGGGGCAGCCGCTGCAGTTAAAATAAAACCTGATATTCAGGGCCGGTTGGCAGGAAATGCAGCTATTGTTCAGCCGGTGTTAAATATTCGGTTTCTGCGCCAACCCAGAAGTGCTCTGCAGTTATGGGCTTCGATTGCACCCATTGAAAGGTGCTACGTTAAATATTTTTAAGCATAAACATATTCAGACCACTAACCGGAGAACAGGTCAGATAACGTTAGGGCAGCCAGTTAGGTATCTGTCCGGCTCCACCCAAGCTCCGCCCATGGCACTGATTGGGTGGTACCGAGGCAGTGAGAGGACGTATTTGGTGGCATGATCTAGTGAGTTAAAACAATGAGGCAGACCTTGCAAAAAAAAAACAGTGTCTTATTAGTGGATTAAAAGCTCCCAGATGTTCAACATAAAATGCACGGCATGGCCATGTTTCGCCAGTATAAAAATGGCTGCTTTAGGGGCAGTGGGTCACCAGCTGATTTAAAACTTCAAAAATAGCCAACAGCTGGTGTGGCTGTTAAAACATAGAAAAGCTGGATTCTGGGAATAGTCTCTCCAAAAAAAACGCTGTGGTTTTAAATCAGCTGGTGACCCAGCCGTTTTTATACTGGCGAAACATGGCCATGTCGGGCATTTTATGTTGAACATCTGGGAGCTTTTAATCTACTAATAAAGACATTGGGGGGGTTTTTTATAGGTCTGCCTCACTGTTTTATCTTCCATAGTGGATCTGGCGGACCAACGGCCTTGTTGTTTGTTTGACAATCTGGTTAGTTTCACTGTTTATCCCTCTCGCCACTCTTATCCAGAATATCATCCCCTTTGTTTTTCCTGTTACGTAGCGAAGTGTGGTAGCCGTGTTAGTCCACTTTTAAAGGTAATCAATAGAAATAAAACAAAATAAAAACATGGAAAAGAAAATAAGTTGATACCTTTTTTATTGGACATAACTTAATACATTTCTTAATTAGCTTTCGAAGGTTGCCCTTCTTCGTCAGATCGGAAATAAGCAAATGTTGGTAGATGACAGTATATATGAGTGAAACATCAAAGCATTTCAGTGATAGTCTAACAGGATGGGGATGGATAGGTGACTACCTGTTAGACTATCACTGAAATGCTTTGATGTTTCACTCATATATACTGTCATCTACCAACATTTGCTTATTTCCGATCTGACGAAGAAGGGCAACCTTCAAAAGCTAATCAAGAAATGTATTATGTCCAATAAAAAAGGTATCATCTTATTTTCTTTTCCATGTTTTATTTTGGTTTATTTCTATTGATTACCTGTTGCGTAGAAACATAGTAATCCTGCTTGTGGATCTCTTTCGCTTCCTGTGAGTTCTGAGTTTTTATCATATTCGCATTTGGACTCCTAACCTAGCTCGTGTACTGTAAGCGCCCAGAAATGAGGAATTGCGGAAGGTGGTGGTCTTGACCTAGGGAAGGAGAGGGCCATCGCTATTATTTCATACTCAATGTAAACTATAAACTCCTTGTGATGGGCCACAGATATTGTACATGTATTTTGTCTGTGTATCGTCAGTTAAACTCTACAATACTCATTCTTTTCATAAATACGAATAAAGTTTCTCAGTATACTGAAAGAGATGTGTTTTTTTGGGTAGTCTGGGTCACAAGTCACAAACCTTTCTTGGAGGGAGGCTGTCTAGCATTTATCAGGGTTCTGCTGTGGGAAAGACGCAGATGGGATAATTATTTGAAGTTCCTGAGCCCTGAGGGTTTACTGGAAATAACTTAATCTTCCCACTGTTCTACCCTACAAACCAAGTCACACTTTTACATGTCATACTTCTGAATAACTCACAGGAGTGGCCCATGAATCAGGGAAGAGTAATTCACATTCCACTGTGGTGCTGTGTGATTTTGACCCAGTCACTTAACCCTCCATTGCCTCAGGTGCAAATCCTTTGTGGACAGGAAGCTTCCTAAATATAACTCACCTTCAGCTACAACTAGAAAAGGTGTGAGCTACATCCAGGGCTTTTTGAGGGGGTACTGAGTACCGGCACCTTTTCCAATGTCTGCTAAATTGACCCATGGACCCCAAGTTTTAATGAAGAGCTGAGGCTCTACACACCAATTCTACCTTGTCATAGATTCTGTGACAGGTTGCAGGGGGCCTGGCTATTGTGGGGTGGGTCCCTCAGTGATCACCCCACCCCTGAAGGGTGGCCTGGCATTTGAGTACCAGCACCTTTTTCGCTAGAAAAAACACACTGCTCTTTAGGATTCCAGAATCTTGCTATTCTTTGGGGTTCTAGATGGAATGTTGCTAGTCTTTGAGATTCTGCATGGAATCTTGTCACTCTTTAGAAGGGCTTTTTTGAGGGGGTACTTGGGGGTACTGAGTGCCGGCACCTTTTCCATTGTCTGCTAAAATTGACCCATGGTCCCCAAGTTTTAATGAAAGAGCTCAGGCTCTACACACCAATTCTGCCTTGTCATAGATTCTGTGACTGGCTCCAGGGGGCCTGGCTATTGTGGGGTGGGTCCCTCAGTGATCACCCCACCCTTGAAGGGTGGCCTAGCATTTCAGTACCAGCACTGTTTTTGCTAGAAAAAACGAACTGGCTACATCCAAAACCTCTTCTCTGCATCTGACAGTATTTACTTAGATTTGACTCACCCCTTTTCATTGGTTTCTCAAGGCACATAAGTATTATCACACAGGGACAGACCAAAGGTCCCTCACACCCAGCATCCTGTTTCCAACAGTGCCAATCCTGGTCACAGATACCTGGCAAGATCCCAAAAAAGTACAAAACCTTTTATGCTGCTTATCCCAGAAATAAGCAGTGGATTTTCCCCCAAGTCAATTTTAAACTTCAGAACATTGCATTCAAATACAGGAAGCATTTCCCCGCTCCAGGGGCTACAGTTGGCATTAATGCAACTTAGCACAGGCCTCATCATTGTCATTTGGCCTTACTTACTAATGGATCAATGCTCAAAAGGGATTTAACCCAGCAGGACGGCCCCTACCTGATTAAATCCTGCCGTCTGTCTCCCCAGCTAATATTCAGCAGCACTTAACAGACCGTGACACTCATGGTGGTCTGGGGAGGAGCCGGGCAGTGTCAGGACTTAGTAGTTTACTAGCAATATTCAGTCCCACTACCCAGGTAAATGCCCAGATAAAGTTAGGCCAGCAAGAAGGCTACCTAACCAAGAGGTTTGACTGACAGGAGATGGCATCATGTGACAATGCTGAAGCCGTCTACACCCAAGGAGGTTTAATTGCTCCCTATGCACAGCCGCCATCTTGATACACTCAAAATACATTACTTTGTGTGGCGGCAAGCTCCACCTACTGGCTTCAGATAATGGGCCAAGTGTGCTCCCACCATTTCCTGTCAATTAAACCTCCTTGGTCCTAACCTTAGTTGTCCGGGCACCAGACTGAATATCGGCCAGTACTCTGATAATTCCCAGTGGCTGGACATACCCAGATATTCTTTGCTGGAAGGTGGGTAAGGTCCATCACTGAATATTTGGATAGAAAAAGCCTTTGGCAGCCAGCATTTAAAAAAAAAAAACACCAACTAACGCAAGCTAAATATTAACCCATATGAGCATCACTTGTGTTACTAAATCAGACCCTAATCACCTTGTGCCTGAGACAACAGAGGGTGAAACAACTTGCCTAACTTCAAAGAGAACAGGAGTGGGATCTCTCAGCCCTAGTTTCCCCTGTTTTCACCACTAGATTATGGGCTGGTCTGCATGTGCTTCTGCGTCTCACTATATCCATCTTAGAAGATAGCACCGGGGGGGAGGGGGGGGGGGGGGTTTGAAGTCCAGAAGACAGAATATGTCAGAGGAAAGCATATTTCACACTCAACTACAGTCTTGCATTGCAATTGTTTATAATTCAATCAACCCCTCACTGGTTGGCAATAATATTCCCTTCCCTCTCCCCAGGCCTAGTGGTTAGGGTGGTGGGCTTTGGTCCTGGGGAACTGAGGAACTGAGTTTGATTCCCACTTCAGGCACAGGCAGCTCCTTGTGACTCTGGGCAAGTCACTTAACCCTCCATTGTCCCATGTAAGCCGCATTGAGCCTGCCATGAGTGGGAAAGCACAGGGTACAAATGTAACAAAAATAAAATAGATACTATTGGAGATTCTACATGGAATGTTGCTATTCCACTAGCAACATTCCATGTAGAAGGCTGCGCAGGCTTCTGCTTCTGTGAGTCTGACGTCCTGCAGGACGTCAGACTCACAGAAGCAGAAGCCTGCGCAGCCACATAGGTGATCTGCACGGGCCGACTTCTACATGGAATGTTGCTAGTGGAATAGCAACATTCCATGTAGAATCTCAAATAGTAGCAACAGTGGAGGAGTGGCCTAGTGGTTAGGGTGGTGGACTTTGGTCCTGAGGAGCTGAGTTCGATTCCCACTTCAGGCACAGGCAGCTCCTTGTGACTCTGGGCAAGTCACTTAACCCTCCATTGCCCCATGTAAGCTGCATTGAGCCTGCCATGAGTGGGAAAGCGCAGGGTACAAATGTAACAAAAAAAAAATGGAAGAACCTCCAGGATCCTATTGAAGGCTTGGAGAAGGAGGTTGGACATGGGTGCGTAGAAAAGGCAATTGCATGTCTCAGCCCAAGTTGAAACAGACCCCCCCCCCCCCCCCCATGCAAACCACACACACTAATCTATCTCCTCACTCAACTGCATTATAAGGAACCAAATAGAATCAAGCAAGGCAAATTTGGAAAAACTGAAGCTCGTATTGCCATGAAAAGACGAGTGACAGTTTCAAGATAAACTCATTCTGTACTGCCAGTAGAAACAGACTTACTGCAAAGGGATTCATTCCTCATATACCAGTTTACACATTTCTGCTATATGACTGAGAGGTGTGGTAACTGTGTTAGTCCACTCTTAAGGTTATCAATAGAAATCAAACAAAATAAAACATGGAAAAGAAAATAAGATGATAACTTTTATTGGACATAACTTAATAGATTTCTTGATTAGCTATATGACTTTATTTGCAGAGTAAATGTGGGTCTTATAAGTTAACTAGCCGTTCAGCCCGTCAAAACGGGCTAGTATAGGGGGGGGGGTTGAAAGGCCCCCCACCCCGCCGCCGAATTCGCCGCTGCCGCTCCCCCTCCGAGTTTGTCCCCCACCCCCGGATCCGTCGCCACCCACCTTCCACCCGGTCGGGCCCTCGCTCCGCTATTGAAACAGCGAGGGCACGCAGCACACAGCTCTACTGCTGAGCTGCCGTGGCCTTCCTTCTTCTCTGCCTGTGTCCCGCCCTCATGTGACGTAACGTCGTCGAGGGTGGGACACAGGCAGAGAAGAAGAAGGAAGGCTGACGGCAGCTCAGCAGTAGAGCTGTGTGCTGCGTGCCCTCGCTGTTTCAATAGCGGAGCGAGGGCCCGACCGGGTGTAAGGTGGGTGGCGGCGGCGACTCCGGGTGGGGGGAGCGTTTGCGACGGCGGTGTCCCTCGCAAATGCACAGTAGAGACCCTCTCTGTTCCGCCCTCGTCATCATGTATTGACGCGGGGGCGGGGCAGAGAGGGTCTCTACTGCGCCTTTGCGAGTGAGTATGACACTCGCCATTTATATATATTGATGTTTGTTGCCAATAATCATTAAATCTGCATCACTTACAGAAATTAAATGGTTATTGGAGAAAGGAGCACTTCAGGGACAATCTAAGAAAAGAAACATTAAACAGGAAGGTATTTGAAGAGAAAAACCATATTTTGAACCACCCAGCGCTGTCCTGTGTCCACACCATTACATTATATTACAATATACCTTCTATACTGCTGATATATTCAGGTTCTTAGTTTATAATAATAAAAAAACAAGAGAATCTTATTCAAGAATTAATAAATACATAAGTAATGCCACACTGGGAAAAGACCAAAGGTCCACCGAGCCCAGCATCCTGTCCACGACAGCGGCCAATCCAGGCCAAGGGCACCTGGCAAGCTTCCCAAACGTACAAACATTCTATACATGTTATTCCTGGAATTGTGGATTTTTCCCAAGTCCATTTAGTAGCGGTTTATGGACTTGTCCTTTAGGAAACCGTCTAACCCCTTTTTAAACTCTGCCAAGCTAACCGCCTTCACCACGTTCTCCGGCAACGAATTCCAGAGTTTAATTACGCGTTGGGTGAAGAAAGATTTTCTCCGATTTGTTTTAAATTTACTACACTGTAGTTTCATCGCATGCCCCCTAGTCCTAGTATTTTTGGAAAGCGTGAACAGACGCTTCATATCCACCTGTTCCACTCCACTCATTATTTTATATACCTCTATCATGTCTCCCCTCAGCTGTCTCTTCTCCAAGCTGAATAGCCCTAGCCTCCTTAGTCTTTCTTCATAGGGAAGTCGTCCCATCCCCGCTATCATTTTAGTCGCCCTTCGCTGCACCTTTTCCAATTCCACTGTATCTTTCTTGAGATGCGGCGACCAGAATTGAACACAATACTCAAGGTGCGGTCGCACCACGGAGCGAAACAACGGCATTATAACAAACTTCTTTAAAAAGAAAGGTTTTTACTTTTATGTTTAAACATTTTTTTATTGAACAGCAATAAAACATTACAACCATATTTTTGACCAAGTGGTTCATTTTCTTTGCCCCCCCCCCCCCTTGAGTACCCTCCACCACCCCCTCAACCCTCTCGTACAAAAGCAGTGTCCAACCTACATAGATGGTATCAAGTCCTGACGAAGTTCCCACTTGAAGGCCAAAATAAGTAAATACATTGATGAGGGAGTTCGAAGCGCTGGACCCTCCCCCAACATATCATGTTAGTCCCCGTTTGGAACTAAGTAACTTAAACGTGTAGTGTATACCATACTTTGTGTTGCCATATGGCTGGCTCTTGTCCTCAACGTATTCATTCTCTTCAGTGATTCCACCCCCCCCCCCCAGCCTCCCCTCCTCCCTCCCCCAGTTCCACCCATGCCGGTGACTACCCCAGTCGTCTACCATCTACTACAGCACCTTAAGGATTAAATTCCCACTCCTAGGAGTCAACGAATCCAAGTAGCCGCCCCATATCTTCAGAAATGCCATTCTTTTTTGGGGGGCCACTCCTAGCTTCTTTTGCCTCCCACACCACCAATTGATTAATTAGGTTCCGCCAGTGCCAATATTCGGGCCCCCGTATCTGTCGTCCAGTATAGCAGAATGCACTTCTTCGCCAGCAAGGTCAATTTACAGAATAATAGGTTGCCCCTTGATAACGTTCCCCTGCCTGATCCCGGGAGGTTCAGCAATAGCTGCCCAGGTGTGCATGCTACCCGCTGACCCACGAGCGTAGTCATATGAAAGGTTTTTACTTTTTTCTTAAATAAGAAAAAAAAGGTAACTGAGCAGCAAAACAAATATTAAAATCAGACCAGGACCTTGATATTTGATCTGCAAGAAGTGTGTCAAACATTTTAAATCTCTTTACTCCCTTAATAGATGGAAGGATGAAGTGAATTGTGAAATGAATATCTAGCCCTATTATTGGAAATAAATTCCATATGATCCATTAAATAAATTGGCCGTTCACCATTTATATACTGAATGTTTATAAAGCAAAAGAATTTGAACATAATCCTCGCCTCTATAGGTAGCCAATGTAATTCAACAAAAATATGAAGCAATTTTATCCTGCTTCTGTAGTGAGCCACCCAACCACCAAAAACTCAGTACTGTCCTGTGTCCCCACTACACATCATCCAACCAACAACCACCCAACTCTGTCCTGTGTCCTCACTACACAACACTCAACCACCCAACACCCAATTCTGTCCTGTGTCCTCTGTACATATCACCCAACCATGTTCTGTACCTTTAATACCCAACCACCAACCACCCAATTCTGTCTTGTGTCCTCACTAGACACCACTCAACCACCAAACACCCAATTCTGTCCTGTGTCCTCACTACACAACACTCAACCACCAAACACCCAACTCTGTCCTGTGTCCTCACTACACAACACTCAACCATCAAACACCCAATTCTGTCCTGTGTCCTCACTACACAATACTCAACCACCAAACACCCAACTCTGTCCTATGTCCTCACTACACACCACCCAACCACCAAACACCTAGTACTGTTCTGTGTCCTCTGTACATATCACCCAACTGTCTTGCTTCTTCATCACATACCATCCAACCATCAACTCCTAATGCCGTTAGACTGACTCCTCACTGCAAACCATTCAACCATCTGTCACCCAATGTCCACCCAACCGCCAAACACTTAATGTTGTCCTGTGCCCTGACTGCACACCATCTGACTACCAAACAGCTAACGTTATCCAGTATTCTCCCTAAATAACTTCCAACCACCAAACACCCAGGTTGCTTCTTTTTTTGTGACCTTAAAAGTACCCACGTACTTATGAAATCAGGAACTTTATGAGAAACTGACCCCTGTCATTCACAGAAATGTGAATTGAACAATATTGTTCCCGTAGCAGCTGCTGAGAGCTGCAATTTTTCAAAATATCATCACCCTGTGTTGGCAAATCCAGATTGGAAAGTTTCCAGAAAAAAAAAGGGGAATCTGAAACTGCCTGTGTGCTGAGAAAACGAAGAGAAAATGTGTTTTTTTGTAGCTAACACGAATCTTCCCTCCATCTGTGCTTAACTTCCCTTTCTCTGCTGCCCTGTGATTGTACTTCCCACTTGTGTAAGGAGCTTTTTTGCAGCATTGTAGGGAGCTGCATGATTCCAGTTGTTGTATTTATCAACCATCAGCTTCAGGGTGACAACAAGGTAAGAATCAGTATTGCAAATACAGTAAAGGCAGGACAGGGACGTTGTTCAGTAAACCAAAGAAATACTAGCCAGAAAGAATTTTTTAAAAAAAATTCCTGTTTACTCTTAAATTCTGGGGTTTCTTGTCCCTGAGAGGTAGGTTAACGTCTCAAATGCAAAATGTATTTTCTTTGCTTCGTTGCTTCTGATTTCATGTGGACTGTCCAGTGTCTCCCTCACTCTGTAGGTCCCTGATGTTTCTTCATATGCTGCTGGGTCGTCATACATGATTCAGCGCCCGCTAGGGACAGGTTCCTGCTTAGGTGCTGCAATTTCTCAAAATCTCGGTGCCTGGGTATTTAACAGCCTCTGGGATCTTGGGCTCCCTCAGGGCAGACTTGAAAAGGTAGACTAAAGTTCCAGAGCACTATTTCAATTAGGTTTGGGGGGGGGGGGGGTTCTTTTCTTTTTCCCCTGCCTGGATGTTGCAGGGAGTTAAATCCTTACTAGAAAACTGACCTTCATGTTTCTCATCTTCCTTAACCTCATCAAAACATCTGTCTCAGAATATCGAGTCTTTACTTTAGGAAATTTTTGCTAAAGAAAAACAAATGAACTACTTCTGGACAAGTCATATTCATCCGTCTATCTATGACCAGGGCTAAAATTGACCCATGGTCCCCAAGTTTGAATGAAAGAGCTCAGGCTCTACACACCAATTCTGCCTTGTCATAGATTCTGTGACTGGTTGCAGGGAGCCTGGCCATTGTGGGGTGGGTCCCTCAGTGATCACCCCCACCCCTGAAGGGTGCCCTGGCATTTGAGTACCGGCACCTTTTTTGCTAGAAAAAACGCACTGTCTATGACCAACTATCAATGACGAAACAGGTGGACGGATTTGGACAAAATCTGAGATGTGAGAGGTGGTAGACCCTAAGAGAAGATGGAAATGATTCTTTTAATATGAAGACTGGATCAGAGGAACTACTGGGGAGAGGGAGGGGAGGGGATACAAAGAAGTAGAGGGTAAGAGGTAGAGGCAATGCACTTTTCTAATCTTGCTTTTTCTTCAATCTCGAAATAGCATTTGGATTGAAATAATGCCGGCTTTCTAACTTCAGCTGGTGGGTGCTCTTGTCATTTTTTCAGTTTTCATCTATCAGACTAGTAAGTAACAGAATTCAAGCAGGATGTGCATTTGAAAGCAAAGCAAACAGTCCCTTGAAGAAAATCACTTAGGAACTAACATGGCTGAACAGGTTCCAGACTGCTTTGAGATGGAAGTTGGAAAGTCAAGACCAGGAAACAATTTGACAATAACTTAGAAGTTTGCATTTTAAAAACGTGTTCCTTCCGTGACTTCCATGTCGTAATTTCTTAATCCCATGATCAAAACGCAATTTTCTTGACAAACTCCATCTCTGGCCATCTTCAAATCTTGGCTAAAAGCCCACCTTTTTGATGCTGCTTTTAACTCCTAACCTTTACTCATTTGTTCAGTACCCATGTTTTATCATTCCCATCTTAGTAATTCCCTTATCCCTTATTTGTCCTGTTTGTCTGTCCTAATTAGATTGTAAACTCTGTTGAGCAGGGACTGTCTCTTCATGTCCAGTGTACAGTGCTGCATACATCTAGTAGCACTATAGAAATTATAAGTAGTAGTAATAGTAGTTGTCTTTGAGATTCCAGAATCTTGCTACTCTTTGGGATTCCGGAATCCTGCTACGCTTTGTCCTTATCCCTTGTTTGTCCTGTTTGTCTGTCCTAATTAGATTGTAAGCTCTGTCGAGCAGGGACTGTCTCTTCATGTCCAGTGTACAGCGCTGCATACGTCTAGTAGCACTATAGAAATGATAAGTAGTAGTAATAGTAGTAGTCTTTGATATTCCGGAATCTTGCTACTCTTTGACCTTATCCCTTATTTGTCCTGTTTGTCTGTCCTAATTAGATTGTAAACTCTGTTGAGCAGGGACTGTCTCTTCATGCCCAGTGTACAGTGCTGCATACGTCTAGTAGCGCTATAGAAATGATAAGTAGTAGTAGTAGTGTTTCGGATTCCAGAATCTTGCTACTCTTTGGAATTCTGCACGGAATCCTGCTACTCTTTGGGATTCCGGAATCTTGCTACTCTTTGTCCTTATCCCTTATTTGTCCTGTTTGTCTGTCCTAATTAGATTGTAAGCTCTGTTGAGCAGGGACTGTCTCTTCGTGTTCAAGTGTACAGTGCTGTGTACGTCCAGTAGTGCTATAGAAATGATAAGTAGTAGTAGTAGTGAATTGTCCCTTTTTCTCTTTGCCAGCAACCTCACAGTCCCTTTTGTGGGGTAGGTTTTATGGGGAAATGGTCTAGGTCTGTTCTGTACCCATTGATGGATGAAGGGGGAGCTTCAGTGGACACACAGAATATGGGCTTACATTTAACACCATGACAGTCCAGTGTGCAGGGTCAGGGTTCATTATTTTTATATTTCAGTTTTAGATTATATAATTTAACTGGTACAATATTTGCTGAGTATAACCAAGGATTGCACGATTTTCTTTATTCTATTATATATCCTGGGAATATATAAGTTCTATTCTTTTTTTCTTGGGGCAACTGTCTGCCCAGTGTTTGACGTGGGAGGGGCCCCTTCCCACCTCATCCCTGACCTGACCTGAAGGGAACCCTTCTCCTTTTTGGGTACCTTGGTAGAAGTATTACTTTAGCGGAGATTGGGTACTTAGCGGAGATTGGGTGGCAGAGCCGGTGGGGGGGGGGGGCTAGTGGTTGGGAGGCGGGGCTAGTGTTGGGCAGACTTCTACAGTCTGTGCCCTGAAAATGGCAGATACAAATCAAGGTCAGGTATACACATAAAGTAGCACATATGAGTTTATCTTGTTGGGCAGACTGGATGGACCGTACAGGTCTTTCTCTGTCATCATCTACTATGTTACTATACCTTGCCTCAGGCAGCAGAATGCCATGAACTAACCCATTTCCAACAAGTTGTAGCCTACTGGTACCAACCCAGCAAACTAATTTACACCCCTTAGGGCCAGTCCCCTGATTTTTTCCCCCTTTAAATTGAATCAGGGTTATGAAAACTAATCACATTAATTTTTATAGTAGTTAACTGAGGTAATATGATTTAGAACTCACAGGAAGGACACCAACTTCTACAACCCCATTTTTATCAAATGATTTATTTTACCTGATCCAAGGTGTGGGTGGGGTTGGGAAACCCCTAATATCACCAAGAAAATGCTCAAAACCAAAAAGCATTTTTGTTAAACTAAAAAGCATCAAAGTGTTCTCGTCTGAAACTGTGTTGAATTCCTCTTTCCTTGCTGCTTTGGTTTCTCTTGTGCAGTCCCAGAGCGACCGGGAATATGTTTGAAAGAGAGAAGATGACAAGAGTGATGATAATCCTCCTGGCTTCGGTCACAGTAGCTGCCACACAGACCTGCAACAGTCCCCCAGGCATGCCTGGTATTCCAGGAAGGCCAGGAGCACCCGGAAAAGATGGCAAAGACGGAGTTGTAGGAAGCAAAGGAGACGTAGGTAAGGGGGGAAACAGCCAGGGAAGTAAGATTATCTGTTAACATATTAACAACAAGTGAAAACAGGAGAAAATGTGCCGAACGTGTACTGGGCAGTGTGTTTGATTCGTTTCCTAACCGTGCATTTTCCTGCTCATTTTATAACTGCCTAAAGTTAAACATCGTTTAGGCATGTTGTGGAATACTAGAACAGAGGTACATATACCCCCACATTCTAGAAATTTTATTTACTGTTTATTTATTTATTAAGATTTATTTACTGCCTTTTTAAAGCAATTCACTCAAGGCAGTGTACAGCAAGAATAAGGCAAACATAAGCAATAGACAATTACAGCAGTAAAAATATTTAAACAACAGTACAAAGTATGGCATAATATAATACATTACAATGTCAACACAATACACAATAAAACATTTAAATAGCATAGGGTGTAAGCAAAGATGGAATATATAGACAGAAAAGAAAGTAACAGGAGTAAGAAAATAAGGGACTAATGTAAAGAAAGTTGCAAATGAGATCAGAAAGGTGTTTGAACATTATCTTAGCTAGGGTAGGAGTGCATAAGAACATAAGAGTAGCCATGGGTCAGACCAGTGGTCCATCTAGTCCAGTATGCTGTTTTCCAAACAGTGGCCAAGCCAAGTCACATGTACATGGCAGAAACCCAAATCGTAGCAACATTCCATGTAGAATCCCAAAGAATAGCAAGACTCTGGAATCCTAAAAAGTGACAAGATTCCATGCAAAATCTCAAAGAGTAGCAACATTCCATGTAGAACTCCAGAGAATAGCAAGATTCTGGAATCCTAAAAAGTGACAAGATTCCATGCAAAATCTCAAAGCGTAGCAACATTCCATGTAGAACCCCAGAGAATAGCAAGATTCTGGAATCCTAAAAAGTGACAAGATTCCATGCAAAATCTCAAAGCGTAGCAACATTCCATGTAGAACCCCAGAGAATAGCAAGATTCCGGAATCCTAAAGAGTGACAAGATTCCATGCAGAATCTCAGAGTAGCAACATTCCATGTAGAACCCCAGAGAATAGCAAGATTCCGGAATCCTAAAAAGTGACAAGATTCCATGCAAAATCTCAAAGCGTAGCAACATTCCATGTAGAACCCCAGAGAATAGCAAGATTCCGGAATCCTAAAGAGTGACAACATTCCATGCAGAATCTCAGAGTAGCAACATTCCATACTACAAATCCCAGGGCAAGCAGTTGCTTCCCATGTCTGTCTCAATAGCAGACTATGGACTTTTCCTCCAGGAATTTGTCCAAACCTTTTTTTTGTCCAAACCTTTTTTAAACCCATAACCGCTGTTACCATATGGCTAAACATGTCCTGTTATAGTATGAGAAATGGCAACCAAAGTTAGATGCACAATGGGGCATACAGTTACAGAATAGGGTAAGTTCAGCATGTAACTTAAGGCACTTAATTAGCAATAAATACCAATAATTGGGCTTAAGAAGCACTAATCTGTACTTCAATTAACTGCCATTAGTTCCCATTCTAAAAGCTGAAGGTCCAGAAACCATCACTTGCAAGTGTAAGGGGTTGTGGACCTGGGAAGAACATGGGCGGGTGGAGGGTGTGTCAGGCTGGTACATAAGAATAACCAATGGTCCATCTAGCCCAGTAGTATCCTGCTTCCAGCAGTGGCCAATCTAAGTCAGAAACCCAGGTGCGAGCATTTGAGCTAGCGTAACTGCTCGCTCCTAAAGTTAAGTGCATAAATGTGGACTTATAATCTATTCTATAAAAGCAATTCCATGTGCAATCCTGGTGCTTAACTTTATAGTTACCTCCATAATGCACAATTACACACCTAAGTGTGACTTGTGCACTCAGAGTATTGTATAATGTAATCACGTAACTGCCTTAGGGTCCTGTTTACTAAGCTGTGGTACGCACTAACGCATGCTTACCACAGTACCATTGGAGTCTGGGAGCAGAGAGTGGTCGTGTTCTGCGCTATCAAGTTAACACAGCTACATTTCCAAGCGCTAGCCGAACAACGTGGGGTTAGCGCGTGAGCTCTTACTACCTTCATAACAGGTGACAGTAGGGGCTTACGGGCTAATAGCCATGCGTGAATGGAAAAATTTGCACGTGGCCATTAATGGGGAAAATAGAAAAATCGACCATTTTACCCCTGCAGTTAAAATGGCCTTAGCACACAGGAATGACCTGCATAGGGAAGGGAAGGGAAAGGAAATGGGACTTGATATACTGCCTTTCTGTGGTATTTTGCAACTACATTCAAAGCGGTTTACAAATATTCAGGTACTTATTTTGTACCAGGGGCAATGGAGGGTTAAGTGACTTGCCCAGAGTCACAAGGAGCTGCAGTGGGAATCGAACCCAGTTCCCCAGGATCAAAGTCCACTGCACTAACCACTAGGCTACTCCTCCACTCATTCCACCAATGACCCAACCTCATCAGTGATGTCACAATGGCTTGATTGCCCGATACTTGGCTCACTTCTGATATTGTGATGTCATAAGGGAAAGGGAAATGGGACTTGATATACCGCCTTTCTGAGGTTTTTGCAACTACATTCAAAGCGGTTTACATATATTCAGGTACTTATTTTGTACCAGGGGCAATGGAGGGTTAAGTGACTTGCCCAGAGTCACAAGGAGCTGCAGTGGGAATTGAACTCAGTTCCCCAGAATCAGAGTCCGCTGCACTAACCACTAGGCTACTCCTCCACTAGCAACATTCCATGTAGAAACCTGCCCTTGCAGATCAGCGACGCGGCCGTGGAGGCTTCTGTTTTTGTGAGTCTGCTATCATTTTAGTCGCGCTTCACTGCACCTTTTCCAATTCTACTATATCTTTCTTGAGATGTGGCGACCAGAATTGAACACAATACTCAAGGTGCGGTCGCACCATGGAGCGATACAACGGCATTATAACATCCTATGCTTCTGCTGCTATCGACATGGCGTAATTGGGAGTGCCTGAATGTACATGCGCCGATGCCAACTTATGCCGGCATTCTGTAACAGAATCTGGGCGCCCATATACCATTCTAGAATTAACGCGTAGTGCACAGCATCAAGGCACTTAGGGGCCCCTTTTACTAAGACGTGTAGGGTATCTATGTGCGTAGAACACATGTCAAATGAGAACTAGCACCTGGCTACCACGTGCCCCTGGTGGTAATTTTAATTTCTATGCGTGTTCAAGACGTGTGGCAGAACATAATTTTTTTTCTACCGCGTGGTGCTAACCAGGCGGTAATTGGCACTGCCCGATTACTGCTGGGTAGACTCCATCACTACAAAAAGCTGTGTGTGTGATGAAGAAACGAACACTTTAAATTCACATTGCAAATGTTCACCTGAAACTCACTGGCCATTAAGCAAATATTCAGGCCCCATTTACCTGAACCCTGGTCACCTCCTGAGCTACTGAAAGAATACAGAAGCCGTTTAAGGAGGGTCAGTGTCTGACCCTTTGCCATCTCACGGCACTCACCAGGGTGCGGCTGTATATATAATTCCTCTTTCTAACCTGTACCTGTACTGAATTTTTCTCTGCTTTTCCCTTTTATTTTGTAACCAGGTCCTCCTGGGCAGCTTGGTGATTTTGCAGAACAAGGTGAGACGGGAGAGCAAGGAAGCCATGGAAACCCTGGAAAAGTTGGACCTAAGGGCCCTGAAGGTCCACCTGGAGCTCAGGGCCCTGTAGGGCCAAAGGGTGTCAAAGGTGAATCCGGTGACTACAAAACCACCCTGAAGTCGGCTTTCTCCATGTCCAAGGTCGGCTCGATTCTACCAAGAAGGGATCAGCCGATTCGATTTGACCGAGTGATCACCAACGAGAATGGCCATTACAGTCCTCAGAATTCAAAGTTCATCTGCCAGATCCCCGGCCTCTACTACTTCACGTACCATGCTACCTCCAAGGGCAACCTTTGCATAAATATTATGAAGGGCGTAGGGAAAGGTACGAAGGTTGTCACTTTCTGTGACTTTGTGAACAAAATCTATCAGGTCACCACTGGCGGGGTGGTGTTGCACTTGGAAGCAGGTGAGCCTGTGTGGCTAGAACCCACAGAGAAGAATCACCTGGTGGGAGGCGACGGAGCAGACAGCATTTTCTCTGGGTTCCTGCTGTTCCCCGACTCTTAAATTGTAAGCGTGTTTTTGCTTGGCGTGACCCTGTTTACTTCCTTCCTGGGATACACCTGAAGCATCTCCCACGTCACCTGCACAGTCTGGTGTACCCCACTTGCTAACTTGCTATTCTGCTTTCTCACCTGGCAATCCCAATAAATCCATAAGTAAGCTGCACTGCTTCTGTCGCTATAATCCATCCAGGGGTGTGCTGGTAAATTTTTAACAACAGGCTCTTTCTCCGGACGTAGCCAGCTCTGCAGTTGGGCCAAGGGTGGCCGGGTGGAGGGAGGGGGGAGCAACACTTGCCTCTCTCTCTCCTCCCTCCCTTTGTGTGGGCACAATAGGCATACCTTTGCTGGCAACCAATAAATGGACTGCCACTACTCCCAACGTCTTGCTCTGAGCAACATGCTGAAACTTCTCACACATGCTGGAGAAGTCCCAGCCTGCTGCTCAGAGCTGGAAACAAGGAGCTGGGAGCAGCAGCAGTCTATTTACTTGGCTGGCAGGGCTCAGCATCCCCACCAGCAAAGTAAAAGAGAATTCAGCAGGGGGCCCAACCCACATTTTGGGAGCCAGTTGTTAAAGTAGCCATGGAGGGCCCTACTTTAACAACCGGCTCCCAAAAGTCTTAAAAACTTAACAACCGGCTCTTGCGAGCCTGTGAGAGCCTGCTCCAGCACACCACTGAATCCATCCTTCCAAATTCTTTCACTGCCCACCGCAGCTTTGAATCATGGCTTACAGCTCTAGAAATACCATTTGCGAAGAGCGTTAGAGATAACCTTGATCCCTTTTGGTACCTTCCGTAAGTAATTGTACAGCAGATTAAGTCCCCCTTTTACTAAGGCGCGCTCACGTTTTTAGCTAAAATTGTAGGCGTGCTAAATGTTAGAGGCATTCCTATGGGCGTCTCTAACGTTTAGTGCGCTTACAATTATAGCGCGCCCTAAAAACGTGAGCACGCCTTAGTAAAAGGGGGCCTAAGAGACTGTGCAGTCTTCGACTCTGTCCACAGTGGAACACCGTAGAAATGTTTGTACCGTCACAACAGCGGAAATAATTTGGTCATGTGGGCATAATCTCTGTGGTTGCTACTTATGGGGTCCTTTTACTGAAAGATGGCCTGCGGTAATATAGACGCATGTTTTGGGCTCACGCAGAATTCGTTTTCAGCGCACTTACAAAAAAAATGCCTTTTTTACAATTTTTGCGAAAATGGACGTGCGGCAAGATGAAAATTGCCGCACGTCCATTTTGGGGTCTGAGAACTTACCGCACGCCATTGACGTAGCGGTAACGTCTCGCGCAGTAACTGGGCAGTAACGGTCTACGCGTGTCAAATGCCACTTGACGCACGTAGCTGCTGCACGCCAGAAAATAAAAAATATTTTTCAGGCATGCATAGCGGACGCACGCCAAAATTGACATGGTAATTGACTTGGTAGCCGGGTGGTATCTCCAATTTGGCGTGCATTGGGCTTACATAGACATCTACGCAGCTTAGAAAAAGGGCCCTGTGTTTGCTTATGTGGAATGCATGGGATTGTTCTGTAGCAGTTACTGCTGCAGATCCAGTAATCATGTGCTCTCTTGGCTGTCTAAATCTGAGATATATGAATCCAAGATCTAACAAATGCATTTAGCGGGTGCATTTCGCATCTGAGAAAACTTCTGGGAGAAGCGAGACGATCTCACTAGATTTCACAGATTAGGAAATATTTTTCCTGTGGATCACATGCCATTATTAAGAACTGAAAAACAATTAGAAATCGTATAATACCAACAGTTTAGAATTTATAATGGATCCCAATGTATTCTTAACCTCTAAAAGAAGGGGAAACCAAAGCACAGGGAGAGAAAGTGACTCGCAAGATCACACAGAGAGTCAGTGACAGACACTGAGCGATAAAGTGACTTCTAATGGTTAGTGCAGTGGACTTTGATCCTGGGGAACTGGGTTCAATTCCCACTGCAGCTGCTTGTGACTCTGGGCAAATCACTTAACCCTCCATTGCCCCAGGTACAAATAAGTACCTGTATATACTATCAGGCTTATTTTCGAAAGAGAAGGGCGCCCATCTTTCGACACAAATTGGGAGACGGGCGTCCTTCTCCCAGGGTCGCCCAAATCGGCATAATCGAAAGTCGATTTTGGGCGTCCTCCACTGCTTTCTGTTGCGGGGACGACCAAAGTTCACGGGAGCGTTTCGGAAGCGTAGCGAAGGCGGGACTGGGGCGTGCCTAACACATGGGCGTCCTTGACCGATAATGGAAAAAAGAAGGGCGTCCCTGACGAGCACTTGGGCAACTTCACTTGGTCCATTTTTTTGTTACGACCAAGCCTCAAAAAGGTGCCCGAACTGACCAGATGACCACTGGAGAGAATCGGGGATGACCTCCCTTTACTCCCCCAGTGGTCACTAACCCCCTCTGATCCTCAAAAAACATCTTTAAAATTATTTTTTGCCAGCCTCTATGCCAGCCTGAAATGTCATACCCAGCTCCATGACAGCAGTATGCAGGTCCCTGGAGCAGTTTTTGTGGGTGCAATGCACTTCAGGCAGGTGGACCCAGGCCCATCCCCCCCTACCTGTTACACTTGTGGTGGTAAATGTGAGCCCTTCAAAACCCACCACAAACCCACTGTGCCCACATCTAGGTGCCCCCCTTCACCCCTTAGGGCTATGGTAGTGGTGTACAGTTGTTGGTAGTGGGTTTTGGGGGGAATTGGGGGGCTCAGTACCCAAGGTAAGGGAGCTATGCACCTGGGAGCAATTTGTGACGTCCACTGCAGTGCCCCCTAGGGTGCCCGGTTGGTGTCTTGGCATGTCAGGGGGACCAGTGCACTACGAATGCTGGCTTCTCCCATGACCAAATGGATTGGATTTGGTCATTTCTGAGATGGGCGTCCTCGGTTTCCATTATCGGTGAAAATCAGGGACGACCATCTCTAAGGACGGTCATCTCTAAGGTTGACCTAAATTTCTCAATTTGGGCGTCCCCGATCGTATTATCGAAACGAAAGATGGACACCTATCTTGTCTCGATAATATGAGTTTCCCCACCCCTTCGCGGTGCCCCTTTCGATTATGCCCCTCCACGTAGTTGCAAAAACCACAGAAAGGCAGTATATCAAATCCCATCCCCTTTCCCTTTCCTTCTGTAGAGGTCAAATGGAGGGTCTTTGTCATCTCCAAGTACACCTCCATGTTTAAAAGCAGCTTCATCGTATCAATCCAGATCCCTTCCACACATATAGAGCTTGAAGATGGGGTTAAATGTTCCACCGATCTCATTCCCACTGTTTGGTAAATCAAAGCAGATTCTACTAGCAGGCAGTGTACTGTTAAATGTGCTGTGGGCCTCTTGCTTTTTCCATATTTCTTGTCGTCACCTCCATCTGATTTTTACACACGGTTACTCTTTCCGAATATAGATGGAGACATATCCAAAATGCACTATTTAATCCCTGCTCTCACTAATGTCAGAAACCACAAACCAGTCTGTAAGTTTCTGTATCTTATTCTTTGATTGTAAATTGTTGATCTGAACAATATCAATAAAAGAATTCACATGAAACAGTAATTCTTTGCTTTGGTCTCTAAGTATGCGGTGTCCAACCTTGGCACTCGTCAGGTCGGGTTTTCAGGATTTCCCCAATGAATATGCATTTATGTGAAGAAATCGTCTGGAACTATCAAGAGGTAACAGCAACAGGGTCACCGTAGTTGACCCAAGAGTGGGAGCAATTAGTTCAAGACGTAATGTATTTGGTGATAAAGGAGGGTACAGAGTAGCTAGTGGTGATTTGTATCAGTAAGTTTTCTCAACATGTGTGTAGTTATACAAATGTGAATAAGGGTAGGATGCAGGGTAAATGAGTATGTATGTGGAAGTGAATGATTTGTTAAAAAGTTTTATAGTGATTTTTGTATTAAGGAATCAATAAATGTGAAGCATAACTGAAAGAGTTTGGTATATCATTGATACAGATTTCAGTTATTTGAAGAAGTTGATTTAGCCCAGGTGTGAGTGGTGTCAATGAATATGCATGAGCAGTGGCGTTCCTAGGCTGGCTGACACCCGGGGCGGATTGCCAATGCGCCCCCCCCCCCCTGGGTGCAGCGCAACCCCCCCCTGGCAAAATTACAACCCCCCCCCGGGTGCATTTTTACCTGCTGGGGGGGGGGGGTGCTGTGCGCCTGTCGGCTCCAAGTCCGCTGGTTCCCTGCTGCTCCCTCTGCCCTGGAACAGGAAGTAACCTGTTCCACGCAGAGGGAGCAGCAGGGAGGGAATGAGTGGACTTGGCCAACAGGCGCACGGCACCCCCCCAGCGGCGTGCACCCGGGGCAGACCACCCCCCCCCCTTGGTACGCCACTGTGCATGAGATCTATTTGCATACAATGGAGGCAGCGCATGCAAATAGATCTCATGCATATTCATTGGGGAAATCCTGAAAACCCAACCGTACCTCTCGAGCAGGGTTTTAAGGACCAAGGTTGCTCTAGAGGTTTTCCAGATGTTGTTCTGTACTGGCCACTAGGGGGTGCTGCCCAGCTATCTTTTATGTGACCCCTATCATGGCCTCAATAGGGTAACCAATTTTCATCTACTGTTTTGAGAATTTGAGGGGGGGGGGGGTAAATTTAAAACGAAAATAATAGATGTGTCGCAGAGCCTGTCTGAAGTGTGTGGAGTTAAGGGCTTTCTGGTGGATATTGAAAATGATTTAACCAGCCAGTAACGGTCGCTGACCAGTTACGTCGCTTGTTCGGGGCTATTCACTAATTTTCAGTGGCACTTAAGTGGTTATCGCAGTTGAAAATTAACAGTTAGCGCCTAAGTGAAAGCTGGCTATTTTGGAGGCATTCTGGGGGGCGGAGTTGGCACTTGGCCAGGTAAGTGCCAGTATTCAGCACTCAAGTGGCCAGCATAATCACATAAATCTTTATGCGGCAGCCCATGGCCACTTAAGTTCTGAATATTGACTTAAGCAACCATGGGTTAGTTGGCATTGTATTTATTTATTTATAGGGATTTATTAAACGTCTTTATGAAGAGATTCACCCAAGGCAATGTACAGCAGGTACAGTTCAACATAAAACTTAAAATTTTAAACAACATAACAATAGTAAAATAACCAAGAATAAACATAAATGCAATAAATGAAGTAAACTTGAAAACAGTAAATTGAAATCTAATAATAGAATTACCGTGAAACAGTATCAAAAATATACACATTTAACAGTGCTGGAATTCAAATACCAGAGATATGATACAATGTTAGCATAATACTAATGATACACCTAATAAACAGCATTAGAACATTCAACTATCATAGATATGATGCTAGAGATTTTCTGCAATGCATAAGCCCGATATTCAATGCCGAAGCCCAGAGATGACACTATCCTGAGAATAACACCGGCAGCGGTCAGGAAAATGTTCACCGCCACTGGCTAAATATTTACTCCATTATTTTTAATTTGGATGGATAGGACAAACACGTTATAAAGTCGATATTCAAAGGGTTTATCCTAAGACATAAGCATTGCCACACTGGGACAGACCAAAGGTCCATCTAGCCCAGCATCCTGCTTCCAGCAGTGACCAGTCCAGCAGTAAGTCCAGAATTCTTTTCACACAGGAAGACATAAGCATCGCCACACTGGGACAGACCAAAGGTCCATCTAGCCCAGCATCCTGCTTCCAGCAGTGACCAGTCCAGCAGTAAGTCCAGAATCCTTTTCACACAGGAAGAGATGAGCATCGCCACACTGGGACAGACCAAAGGTCCATCTAGCCCAGCGCCCTGTCTCCGACAGTGGCCAATCCAGGTCACAATCACCCGACAAGATCCATGGAGCAAAGAATTTTGTGCTGCTTGTCCCAGGAATAGTGGATTTTTCCCCTACGTCCATTTAATAACATTCTATGGCCTTTTCTTTCAGGAAGCCGTCCAAACCTTTCTTAAACTCTGCTAAGCTAACCGCCTTAACCACGTTCTCCGGCAACGAATTCCAGAGTTGAATTACGCGCTGAGTAAAGAAAAATGTTCTCTTATTTGTTTTAAACTTACTGCACTCCAGCTTCATGGCATGCCCCCTTGTCCTAGTATTTTTGGAAAGCGCAAACAAACGCTCTATATCTATCTTTTCCACTCCACTCATTATTTTATAGACCTCTATCATATCACCCCTCAGCTGCCTTTTCTCCAAGCTGAAGAGCCCCAGCCGCTTTAGCCTTTCCTCATAGGAAAGTCGTCCCATCCCCTAAGAGTTATACTCCTAAATTGGCTTCTTTGAAAATGTACTAGGGCTGAGGGGGCCTATGTTTACGCTCAACATTTCACTGAACTCCTAAAAGTGGGTGACAACAGAGACTCAAGATCTTAGAGCTGATTTTTGGCACTAGGTTCAAAAATCTTGGCAAATGGACGGCAGGCCTAAATTTAGGAGCATAGGGGTCGATATTCAAAGCAATTGAACCGGCCAGAAACGGCTCCTGGCCAGTTACATCGCTTGTTTGGGCCAGTCACCAATGTTCAGTAGCACTTAATAGATTAGTGTCACTGAATATCATCACAGACCACTAATCTCAGAGTCGGTTATTTTGCGAGTGCTCCGGGGGGTGGAGTCTGTACTTTTATTCAACTAAGGGGCCCTTTTACTAAGCCGCGTAAGCATCTACGCTCGCCCAATAGAGTTACCACCCAACTACCACGTGGCTCTTGCGGTAATTTCATTTTTGGCAGACGTCCGAAAAATATTTTTTTTTTTCGGATGCACATATTGGATGAGCGCCAAGAGGCATTTGATACACGTATGTCATTACCGCCCGGTGACCACGTGAGACTTTACCGCTAGGTCAATGGCTGATGGTAAGGTCTCAGACCCAAAACGGACGCACGGCAATTTTCCTTTTGCTGCACTTCCATTTTCGGCAAAAAAATTTTAAAGGCATTTTTTACAGGTGCGGTGAAAAATGATTCTGCGTACGCGCCCAAAACACACGTTTACACTACAGCAGGCCATTTTTCAGCACACGTTAGTAAAAGGACCCCTAAGTGTTGATATTCAGCACTTAATTACCTAACTTAAGCAGACAAATCAGACTACATAAAACACAATCCTGTTTTTATGTGGTGTCGCTATGCGATTAACTGCTGAATATTGCACTTAATTGTATAAGAGGTAGCCGGTCACATAAACCCAAATATTCAATGTTGGTATCTGGGAATGACATCACAGGCCAGGCCCTACCATTAGGCCAACTGAGGCGGTGGGGGGGCCTCAGGCAGCACTCTTCATGGAGTGGCATCTCGCTCCTTTCCACCCCCCACACCAACCCCCTTCCATGAGTGTACCTTCTTTTTTGGTTTTCCAAAAGTTGGCAGCAGCTCCCATACACTGCCCTGCCATCAGCACCAGCTTCTTCTCTACTGCGGCCCGCCTCTGAGGAAACAGGAAGTTACATCAGAGAGGCAGGCCGCAGTACAGAGAAGAAGCCAGAATTCGTTGCCAGAGAATATGGTAAAGGCAGTTAGCTTAGCAGGGTTTAAAGAAGGTTTGGACAGCTTCCTAAAGGAAAAGTCCATAGACCATTATTAAAATGGACTTGGGGAAAATCCACTGCTTATTTCTGGGATAAACAGCATAAAATGTTTTGTACTTTTTGGGGATCTTGTCAAGTATTTGTGACCTGGATTGGCCACTGTTGGAAACAGGGCTCCCCCCCCCCCCCCTCTTATTATCCTTTTTGTAAGAATTTGAAAACTTATATTTTTTTTAACTTTCTTGCTTGATTGCTCTCCGAACTTTTTTCTTCTTTGTCTTCTTTTTCTCTCGTATTTCTACTCTTTTGTTAACCGCTTTGAACCACTATTTTGGGGGAGTTAGCGGGATACAGCCGCATTGAACCTGCAATGTGTGGGAAAGCGTGGAGTACAAATAAAATAAATAAATACAAGAACCATATTACATTACATTACAGAAAGTCCCTGCTATGCATCTCTCTGGCAGAAGAGGGCAGTAGAAACCAAGGAAAGTGCCATAGAGTGACTAGACAGTGCCGCAGACCCAGGCTCAGCCTATAGATGTCTCCCTCCTGCTAGCTCTCACTCTGCCATCTGGCAATTTGTTCTAATTGTGTTTCAGAGAGGGGAGAGGCACTTGTTGGCTAGAAGCATACAGCTGTGTCAGCTGTGAGACCCCCCTGTCTCTAATGAGCATGCAGCTGCCCCAGGGCAGAACACTGCATGGAGTGTGCCATACTTGGGGGTTGCCAGCTCTGTTTGGCCCTTTTCCTAGATGTTGCATCACACAGTGTGAGAGATCTGGTTTTTAATTCAGTAGAACACAAACACGGGTGTGAACATGTGGGTTTCTGTGATCTGTGCATGTGTCAGAGTTTTCACAAAATTCAAACATATTACTTAAACCAGTGATATTAGAAAATTACTGGCTATACCATATTCAGCCCACAGCAGTAATCTTTTTCAAAATAATGGCCACCACAGGTAAAAAAGACTGGATTTGCAATGCTGGTATCTGGGTAGTATCCAGGGATCAGCACTGACCAGCAGTATTATCCGGTTGGAGAGACTATTCCACCATTTGCTGTCCGAACTTTACCAGTTAGAGGTCAGAATGTTGCCACTCTGTCCATGGACTGCCCCAACCCTGTCCGGACAGTGCCAAGGGGATCAGAGGGACTATCTAAGAATAGCCATGGCAGGGGCGTAGCCAGACAACAAATTTTGGGTGGGCCCAGGCAAGAAGTGGGTGGGCACCAAGTGTTCTCCCCCTTCCCAACCACCACCCAAAAAAATATTTCAGCTGGAGGGAAAATGCTTCTTTCCACCTGGGCAGTATGCAGCAGGCATGTGCTGAAAACTGAGCATGTGCAGGTGCCAGTATTGTGGAGAGTAGCATTTTTTTGTTACCATCAGGAAGAAATCTTCAGCTGGCCGAGCTTGAGATCCCCATCAGCTACCACTAAATATGCACTACTGTTGGGTGGGCCTGAGCACTCTATGGGTGGGCCCTGGCCCACCCAGGCCCACCTGTGGCTACGCCACGCCATGGGTTAGACCAATGATCTATCTAGCCTAGGTTTTCCTACAGTGGCCAAGCCAGGTCACAAGTTCCTGACAGATACCCAATTAGTAGCAACATTCCATGTAGAACATTAAATAGTAGCAACATTCCATTAGGATCTCAAAGAGTAGCAACATTCCGGAATCCCAAAGAGTAGCAACATTCCGGAATTCCAAATAATAGCACCATTCCATGCTACCAATCCCAGGGCAAGCAGTGGCTTCCCCATGTCCATCTCAATAACAGACTATGGACTATTCCTCCAGGAACTTGTCCAAACCTTTTTTTTTTAACCCAGATATGCTAACCACTGTTATCACATCTCCAGCAACGAGTTCCAGAGCTTAACTATTTTTTTTAGTGAAAAAATATTTCCTCCTATTTGTTTTAAACGTGTATCCATGTAATTTCATTGAGTGTCCCTGGGTCTTTTTAATTTTTGAAAGAGTGAAAAATTGATTCACTTCTACCCGTTTACACCACTGAGGATTTTATAGACCTCAATCATATCCCCCCTGAGCTGTCTTTTTTCCAAGCTGAAGAGCCCTAACCCCATCCCCTTTATCATTTTGGCCGCTCTTTAGAATGAATGAGCGTCAGCGTGCACAGGAGGAGCAAGAAGAAAGAAGAGCAGAGGCAGGCAGCGAATACGGCTGCGCCGGAGACCGAGCTAAAGAAGGCTTCGGCTGGCGGGGGTTGTGGATCCCCGCCAGCCAAACCAGGGGCCTGTTTGAAATTTGCGGGGGCCCAGGCCCCCGTGGCCCCCCATAACTATGCCCCTGCCATCGTCTTCTTGTCCTAGAACACATGTCCATCCACTAAAGTATTTGAGACGTGTGGGCTCTTTGGAGCCCTTAAGAAAGAGCCTCTCGTCTTCCCCCAGCTAAACCCTGAACCTCGAGGGGGGAGGGCACAGAGGATTGGGCGATGCTTTGGTTTTAATAGGTGTTTCAGGTCAGTGATTGCCAGCTTCTAGTGCCCTGGTCCTGCAGTGATTATAAACACTGGCCCTTCCAGTACTCACTGGGCTTCCAGTCTGTTGGTTCTGTACGTGCAGTGGAATTTCTGGGTGCCAAAGCCAGGCTCTTATACGGTACAGGTACAACATTCTCCACATGAAGGTATAGGAAGAATGAGAGCTTACACTTGAATCCCAGCCTATTACCTTCTCCAGTAGACCCCCCCCCCCCACCCAATTCTCCCTATTTGACTGTACCAGTCAGTTTAAATCCCATTTTAATTTCAGAGCATGGAGACAGAAACTGAGATCCCCCTGGCAAGTGATGGCACCAGGTGATGGGCAGGTGATCGGCCAGCGATGCTATCAGGTGTAGTAGACAGAACACATCCTGGCTTCCAGTTTCTACTGTCACTCTGCAGTAACTCAGCGGGGCAGACACGATTTTCGCCAGCGAAGTGCGCAGACGTGCACAGAGATCCTTGATGCGGCCGGATACAGGCAGCACATACCAGTCTCTTTTCTCCTCGGTGACTTTAATTGCCAACTTAGTGCAAGATTTGCATACTTTAGGGGGATTATCACAGCCTGGGGTGCCTTGTGAGGAGGCAAAAGGCCAAAGTGTAAGTTCAGATGGCGGAACAGTGCAGTAATCCTTTGGAGACGCGCTCTCTCAGAGACACCATGAAATGGAAATGTATGGAAATGCAATCCGAAAATAAAGAAGGCTCATATCTGTCCATTTAATGGGGATTATTGACACAAGTGTGACATCACCGCGAGCCAATCAGAAACCGTATCGCAGCCCAGCCCTCTGAAACCTTTTCATGGCTTGACATAAAATGTCAAAGCAAGGACATGGACACGGGAAGAATGTGGAAAGAGCCAGCGAGCAAACAGAGAGACTCAGACAGGGAGAAAGTACAGAGTGGGGCTGGAGCTGCAGCCCAGACCCAAGCGCAGAGCGAAAGGAGGAGGTGGGGGGGGGGGGGGGGGGGCTCTAGTGTTACAGTACAGAAGTAAGAAGGTGAGAAGGGAACTGAAACCAGGGCAGGTGAATTGAATCGTTTTATTTTGGGCAATTTTCTGCCTGGGTCAAGACCCAGAATTTTTCTAAACTTCCTTCCTTTTAGAGGAAGGAAGAAACCAATGCTGGCTCCAAGCTGGTATCAAATGCCACTTGACGTGTGTAGGTGCCACACGCCAAAAGCCAAAAAATACTTTTCAGACGCACGTAGCGGAAGCGTCAAAATTGAAATTACTGCAAGGGCCATGTGGTAACTGGCTGGTAACTCCAATTTGGCGCAAGTAGGCACCTACGCGGCTGAGTTAAAGGGCCCCTTAGTCTGGCCAAGAGCAGTTCATGACCCACCAAATCAAATGTAGCAGATACATCTAAATGCATCTGCGTTTACCTCTATCCAACAATCCCCGCATTTCGAACATCAAAGCTGCCTATATTTATTTATTTGTAACACTTATACCCCGCGCTTTCCCACGTATTAGCAGGTTCAATGCGGCTTACGTGTAGTATAACAGGTTTACAAAGTAACATAGAATGGATAACAATTGTAATATAGTGTATCAATTAGATGCGGGTAAGTAAGATGGGTAAGGGAGGAGGGTGGTAGAGGTAGGGAAGTGGGAGGAGGGTGTGTATTGGGAAAGCGTGTTGTTAATTAAGGAAGAATGTACAGTGAGGGGCTGGAAGAGGGATGAATTTAGAAAGGATTAAGTAGGGGAGCACATTCCAGGTTCTGTCTTTATAGTCTGATCCGGGTAGCGCAGATGGACTCCTAATTTAAGTCAGGTCATGTGTATAGGCTTGCTTGAAGAGGTAAGTTTTTAGCAGCTTCCGGAAGGGTAAGTGGTCATTGACTATTCGAATAGCTCTTGGTAAGGCGTTCCAGAGTTGGCTGCCTTTGACGGAGAAGTTGGATGTATAATATGTTTTGTACTTAAGTCCTTTACAGTTGGGAAGATGTAAGTTTAGATACGTTCGAGAAGATTTAGAGCCTATGACGTTTCGGTGCTATAAGAGGAGTGAAACATGGACTGAGAGGTATTGTGATATGGGTGACCATGGTAGGGTGTGACAGAGAAAACTTAGGTGTTGTGGAATGTGGGGGTTTGATGTTATGAAGAAGAGTTATCTTCTTCCCTGCCCATCTTCAAATCCTTGCTCAAAGCCCACCTCTTCAATGTCGCCTTCGGCACCTAACCACCATACCTTATTCAGGAAATCTAGATTGCCCCAACTTGACATTTCGTCCTTTAGATTGTAAGCTCCTTTGAGCAGGGACTGTCCTTCTTTGTTAAACTGTACAGCGCTGCGTAACCCTAGTAGCGCTCTAGAAATGTTAAGTAGTAGTAGTTAGGTGTTGTGATATGTGGGTTAATGCGAGAGGCTCTGTAATTAAGTGTTGTGGTATCTGAGGGTGTGATATAGATTGATGAGGTTGTTGGGTGTTGTACATGGGTACAATTAATTACTGTAACATGGTTTTGGTGTAGAAGGTGACAATTGGTGTCACAGGATATAGTTAGCTGGTGTGATATGTGTGAATGAGGTACGGCAGATGTGGCAGGGTATAATTTGATGTTGTAGGATGGTCTTGATGTGGGTTGGTGAGAGTTTATGTGACAGAATACAGTCAGCTGATATGTGTGAAGGTAGTAGAGTTAGGGAGAGCTGGTGTGTCAAGATACAGTTACTTGATATGATGTGTGTGAGCGTGGTATGGTTGGTGTGGCAGAGCATAATTAGATATAATTTGATATGGATGGGTGGATATGAGATGGTATGAATGGGTGTGCCAGGGTGTGACAGAGAGTCTAGTTAATATTGGTGAGCGTGGTGAGGCAGTGACAGGATATAATTAGGTGTGGTGGTATTGGTGAATTTAATTCTGATACGGTGCGGGCAGATCTAACCAGATTAGACATGGAATGAAATACCAAAATGACATCTTACTTCCTTTGAATTTGATTCAGATATGCATACCGAAGCAGGCTGTGCTAGAAATCCAGACAGTGAGCAACACCCAGGGGACTGGAATAATCTTTGGAGGTGGGGAATTCTTCCTCTCCCCCCAGCAATCTCCCCTCCGTGGGATCCTCCGCCTCTAAGGAAGGCTCGCCCTCTTTCCCTTGCTTGTCAGCTGCCGGCACGTTCTTTTCTGGGTCTGGAGACTGACGGCTTTTGGGGTCTCTCTTCTTTCTTTTCCATGCCCTCCTAAATCCTTGAATGCGCTCTGCTTGTTTTAGCTGGGGAGAGATGCGTGTGTATGTGTACAGGGAGAGGAGGGTGGAATTGGTTATGGATGGCCCCCTTGCCTTTTCGGCAGATGGGGCAGGAGGGGGGGGGGGGATAATACAGGCAAGGCGCTGTGCTGGCCCGTAAGAGGATTTACTCCCTGCCTTTGTGCTGAAGTCCTAGTGTTCTTCTTCTCCCACCACTGGACCCCTTAACCCCCCCCCCCCCCCCCGAATAATAAGAACCCAGTAGAATGAGCCTGTTTGTTCAGTGTGTTTAAGACAAGCTGTATGACTCTCATAGCGCTGACTGACTGGGAATACTGGAATCAGACCCCATGTGTGTGCATGCATATGTATGTGTGTGTGTGTGTGTGTGTGCGCATGTGTGTGTGTATGTGTGTGTGTGTGTGCGCATGTGTGTGTGTGTGCGCATGTGTGTGTGTGTGTGCGCATGTGTGTGTGTATGTGTGTGTGTGTGCGCATGTGTGTGCGCATGTGTGTGTGTGTGTGTGCGTGCGCATGTGTGTGTGTGTGTGTATGTGTGTGTGTGTGTGCGCATGTGTGTGTGTGTGTGTGTGCGCATACTTTCAGATTCCAGGGGTCCTTTTACTAAGGTGTGCTGAAAAATGGCCTGCGGTAGTGTAGGAACGGGTTTTCGGCACATACAGAATCATTTTTCAGCGCACCTTAGTAAAAGGACCCCTGAAATCTGAAAGTATGAGCGCACACACACACACACACACACACACAAACATACACAAACACACATACAAACACAAACATAAACATTCACACACATATAAAATGAAAACTGCTGCACGTCCATTTTGGGTCTGAGACCTTACTGCCAGCCATTGACCTGGCGGTAAAGTCTCATGCGATAACCGTGCGGTAATGAACTACGTGCGCCAAATGCCACTTGGCACGCGTCCGATACACACGGCAGAAAATAAAAATTATTTTTTCGGCCATGCGTATCGGACACGAGGCAAAAATGAAATTACCACAAAAGCCACATTGGTAGCAGTGGCGTAGGAAGGGCGGGGCAGTGGGGGCGGTCCGCCCCGGGTGCACGCTGCTGGAGGGGTGCAGAGAGCAGCCGCGTGGCTGACGGCTCCGCTGGTTCCCTGCTCCCTCTGCCCCGGAACAGGTTACTTCCTGTTCCAGGGCAGAGGGAGCAGGGAGCCAGTGAGCCGACAGGCGCGCGGCTGCTCTCTGCACCCTCCAGCAGCCAAGAATGCATCGGGGGGGGGGCTTGATGCGCCAGGGAGGGGGATGTCATTACGCTGGGGGGGGGGGGTCATGCTGCACCCTGGGGGAACGGACGCCGCTGCACCCGGGAGGGGGGGTGCGCAGCGGTGATCTGCCCTGGGTGGCAGCCGACCTAGGATTGCCACTGTGTGGTAGCCATGCGGTAACTCCATTTTGGCACGCATTTGGCGCTCATAGACGCTTATGCGGCTTAGTAAAAGAGCCCCTCAATTCCTAGCTGAGTAATGAGGTCACAGAAAGAAATGCCCCTCCTCATTTGTCTCAGGTTCCTCCCCTGCTCAGAAATGAGTGTCTCCTGCCAGAGGGTTCCCCAACCTGTCCTGGAGGATCCTCAGTCATTCTGGCTTTCAGGATATCCACCATGAATATGAATGAGATAGATATGCATCTAAGGCCTCCAATGCATATTCATGGTGGATATCCTGAAAGCCAGAATGACCGGGGATTCTTCAGGACAGATTTGGGAACCTCTATTCTAGGTAGATCCACAGCGCTACCCGGTACGCTGCTGGGGTGAGGAGGCATCTGAAAGTCAAGAGCGCGACAGACGTGTCTGAAAGACACAGCGCAACGGACACGTCTGCTATTCAGATTGCTCTTAAATTATTGAAAGGGAATCAGCCGAGCCTCACCGAGTGGATTAAGCAGAGCTGGGACTGTATTAGAAGCGTATCTTACTTACAAGGAGGCTAAGACTCGATTCATTTTAAGTAACTTATCAGCGATGTAAGACTCCATTCATTTTTAATAACCTTTAGAAACATGCAGATCAGAAGTCATGCTACAAGCTGCCTCCCTCCCCGCTCCCTTTTCTCCTCTTCTATGCTCATCACTATGCAAATGCGTTCTGCATAGGAATTACCACCTGAACCTGCTCGGTTCTGTCAGGTTGCTCCAGTCCAGTTTTTGTCCCTATGAATTTTAATCCCTGCCTTTGCAGGAGAACACAAAAATGCAAGTCCACAGATGAAATAGGGCAACACAGAACTCTCCCCCTCCCCCAAAAAAATATTTTTAATGTAGCTAAGATTTGCTCAGATTCCGAAGAGAACACAGCAGTCTGGATGGGCAGATCTTCCTTCTTGTGATGTGGGCAAGTCACTTCGCCCTCCATTGCCTCAGGAAGATGGTAAGCTCTCCGGGGACAGGAAAATACCTACTCACCTTGAGCTACAACTGAAAAGGGGGTGAACAAATCCCAAATCCCTTCCCTTTCCCCTTCTGTCTCCTCTGCCTTTGGGAAGCCATCACTGCAGTCAGATGGTGGGTGTGTTCTTCCAGATCAGAACCCCTCACCCAGTGGTGGATTTAAGCTTCCAGTTGCCCTAGACAACTGGTTGCAGTTTTCCAGCTGGGAAGGAAGGGGGTCTAGAAGGTCCCTTTAATGCTGCTTTGGTGGGCAACCTATAATAAGAATGGGGCATGCATGATCACCACTCATTTATTTATTCACTATCCGTTAAGCCCGTTAAAACGTGCAAGCCTCCTCTTTCCCTTGGCCTCCCCCCCCCCCCCCGTCCACCAACCCTGCTCTCTTCCCTGCCCTCCCCTCCCCATGTCCAGCAACCCTCCTCTCTCCCCTGCTCTCCCCCCATGTCCAGCAACCCTCCTCTTTCCCTTGGCCTCCCCCTCCCCCCGTCCACCAACCCTCCGTCAGAGAGAGACAGAGAGTGAGAGTGTGTATATGTGTGTGTGTGTCCTCACAGCACTTCAGCCTACTGCTGGCACAAAGGTACTCTCCGCCCCTCCCCTGCCTTTGACTCCTCCTCCTTTCTGGTTCTGGAGCTGGTGGAGGCGGGGCTTGGACTTTTGCTCTCTCAACGTTGCGGGTGAGTCGGTCACTTCTCATTTATATAGATTGATTAGGATTTATGATCCACTTAGTTTGTAGGTGGAAAATAAATAGATTTTAAAAAAAGATAAGTTAAAATGTACTGCCTTTTTGAAGTAATTCAACCAAGGTAGTGTACAGCGAGAATAAGTCAAACATAGGTAATAGACAATTACAGCAGTAAAAATATTCAGATAACAGTACATATTATGGCACAGGATTGCGACATCACAATGTCAACACAATAAGCAGTAAAACATTTTAGACACCATAGGGTGTAAACAAAGGTGAAACATACAGACAGATAAGACAGAGTAACAGGAGTTAGAAAATAAGGGAGTGATTGAAAGAAAATTGCAAGTGAATTCAGAAAGGTGCATGAATATAATGTCAGCTAGGATAGGAGTGGAGAAGCAAGTCCAGTAAAGGGGCAAATTCTAGGGATGGGGGGTGGCTTTGATACTGGAAATCTTTCTGGTGAAATTAAGCAGCATAAGTTCCCGAAGAAGCCGCAAGAGGGGTGAAACGGTGGCTCCTTCGAACTTTAAGTCAAGTGCTGTCATACGAATGCACTGTGTGATTTTGGCACTTATAGTATTACCATTAGTAGGATTTTCAAAAAAATTACAAAATTAGAATATAGTAGATAGTAACATAGTAGATGATGGCAGAGAAAGACCTGCACGGTCCATCCAGTCTGCCCAACAAGATAAACTCATATGTGCTACTTTATGTGTATACCTGACCTTGATTTGTATCTGCCATTTTCAGGGCACAGACCGTAGAAGTCTGCCCAGCACTATCCCCGCCTCCCACAACCGGCTCTGGCACAGACCGTAGAAGTCTGCCCAGCACTAGCCCCGCCTCCCACCACCGGCTCTGCCTCCCAATCTTGGCTAAGCTTCTGGGGATCCCTTTCTTCCGGGCAGGATTCCTTGATGTTTATTCCACGCATTTTTGAATTCCGTTACCGTTTTCATCTCCACATAGAAAATAATTTCAGAAAGTATTTGAAAGGAGTGTTTTGAGCCCGATGATAGAAGAACAATGCTGACTGAAAACTGAGCTGCATTCAACAAAGGATTGTTATCCGATTGGTTTTTTAGGTCTCTTTCTCCTTCATAATTAACAACAGCTACATTTAAGTTTATGGACTAGTGTTTTTGTTGTTGGTATGGGGTGGCTGCCCCTGGCACTTGCCTTCTTTGCATATTGGGAAATCTCCCCCTCCCCTCCAATACCCCCTTCTCCCTGCTTCAACCCTGGCCCAGGCCCAGCTTCACAAGCCGGTTGTTCTTGGCTGGGTCACGGAGGTCTTGGGATTCGTTTGGTCAGAGTTCTTCGAGATTTAGGTTGTTTGGAGTGGCCTAGTGGTTAGAGCACCGGTCTTGCAATCCAGAGGTGGCCGGTTTAAATCCCACTGCTGCTCCTTGTGATCTTGGGCAAGTCACTTAACCCTCCATTGCCTCAGGTACAAACGTAGATTGTGAACCCTCCTGGGACAGAGAAATATCCAGAGTACTTGAATGTAACTCACCTTGAGCTACTACTGAAAAAGGTGTGAGCAAAATCTAAATAAACAAATACTTTTAATTTGTACAGCGCTGGGTAACCCTAGTAGCGCTCTAGAAATGTTAAGTAGTAGTAGTAGATGGACCTTGAGGGAGGGGGGGTTCAGTGTAATTCGAAGGAACTCCCCCTTCTGAGTACCTCAAAGACTGTATACCGAGAAGTGAGTGCAATTAATAAGGACTGTGGAGCCTTAAAGTAAGTGGGACCAGCTGTGAGATATGGACACATAGAAGGTTATTCCCTCTAAAAGAGGTGTAGGGTCATCGGGTCACTAATCCACCAGGATTGTCCTGAGCTCTAGAAGTAAAGGTCAACCCCCAGGACCCTGCTGCAAACAACCCTGAAGGAAAATGAGAGGAAATTTAGAAAAATAAAGGGGGAACGCTGAGGTGTGAATCAGATTTATCTCCTTACCAGCTTCTCAGTGTTTGTAGTGACAGGGGTTAAGGAGAAAAACAACAGGTCAAAGATTTTGAATTACTGGAGGCACTTTGTATGTAAATCTGGTGACAATTAAGGTCCACCGTACTGAAAGCTTGTCCTCGATCTACACCCAAGTGAGAAAATTCTTAGTTCAGCCAGTCCCTTAGACAATTGTTTGGTATATTAACACCTTTTGGAAGTTGCAGTCCTGTTTGACAGAATATTTTTTAAAGAACAGAAGAGCACACCCCTCCCCCCCACACACACAGACACACAGATACAAACACGTACAGACAAAAACACACTAACACAGACACACACACACACACAAAGACACAGAAAGAAAGTCACCTGGGATTCTGTTGATTTGAAAATCAGGACCAAGTCCGATCTGGGATGACTGCACAAAAGTCCCAACACACACGAACTCTCTCCACATTGCACAACACTATTGTAACTCCACCAAAATGTAAAATGTAAGCCACTTTGAACCAAAACTTGTTTTTGGATAATAGTGGGATAAAATAAATAAATAAAGATACAAACATATACAGAAAAACAAACTTGGTTACTGAAAAGAATCCTGGGTTGTCTTGTCTCCTGTTCTCCTGGACTTCAGATATGGAATCAATCAGGATGGTGCTAAAGAAACCTCAACCCCAAAGAATTTCCATCCCATTACCACCCTTCCTTGTGAAGCTCAGAGAAAAAAGATCTCCAAACAGTTCCTTGTTTTTGGAACTGCAATAATATTTTTCACCTGAGACACTGGTACTATGTAAGCCACATTGAGCCTGCAAAGAGGTGGGAAATGTGGGGTACAAATGCAACAAATAACTAAATAAATAAATAAACTCACACACACACACACACACACACACACACACACACACACACACACACACACACACACACACACACACACTACAAGCTAGGTTCTACATATGGTGCCTGAAAATATTGCCTAGGTGTATTCTCTAAAGTACGCCTAAATTTTATAGAATAGGCTTAAATTTCCACACAGTATATAGACTATGCCGAGCGCCTGTCCACATGACCACATTTTTCACTTGGTGTAAATCCTGACGACTACATTAGCTGCAGAGCGGTTGGATTCTGTAATAATGAGCATAGATTATAGAAATGCCCACCCCCGCCTGGCCAGGGCCCCTTTTCAACTATGCAACTTAGAATTTAGGTGCACCGCGTTACAAAACACAGTTGTGATTGGCGCGAACCGCAACATTCAGCGGCATTTAGCCAGTTAAGTGCAACTGAATATTAGTGGATAGCCCAGACCAAGCAATTTAACCGGTTAGCAGGTCTGCTAAATCGCTTTGAATATCGGGTCCTGTAGTTTTTGAGGGGAATGTCAGGGGCAGAGAGTGGGCGTTCCTGCGCTAACCAGTTAGGGCAGGTATATTACCACACGCTAAGTGGTCAACGCAAGATACTGCATGAACCCTTGGCAGTAGGTACACAGGTAATAATTTTTCAAAATGTCCACAGACTCATGGCAACATTAACGCACGGACATTAATAGAAACAATGCAGAAAAGCCATTTTTATAGCTGCGGTGAAAATGGCCTTAGTACACAGGAAAGAAATACAGTAGGGGCAAGAAATCCTTTAAAAACAAATAGGAGGAAATATTTTTTTCACTCAATGAATAGTTTATTTATTTATTTTTATTTATTGCATTTGTATCCCACATTTTCCCACCTATTTGCAGGCTCAATGTGGCTTACATAGTTTAGTTATGACATTGTCATTTCAGGATATCAGATACAATTAGTAATGCGCAGGGATTAAGTAAGGGAAGAAAGAAGGAAGTGAATATGGTAAGTGTAGAAGGTGGACTTTCATAACCGGGTAGATTGGTGAGGTGGATTATTGAGGCTATTTGTTGAAGAAATATGTCTTCAGAGATTTGCGAAAGTTAGTTATTTCGTCGATTGTTTTCAGGTCTGGAGGTAATGCATTCCATAACTGCGTGCTCATGTAGGAGAAGGTAGTGGCATGCATCAGCTTGTATTTTAGACCTTTACAGCTGGGGAAGCTCTGGAACTCTTTGCCAGAGGATGTAGTTACGGCGGTTAGCGTATCTGGGTTTTAAACAAGGTTTGGTCACGTTCCTGGAGGAAAAGTCCATGGTCTGCTATCGAGACAGACATGGGGAAGCAACTGCTCGCCCTGGGATTGGTAGCATGGAATGTTGCTACTCTTTTGAGATTCTGAATGAAATCTTGTTACTCTTTGCGGTTCTACATGGAATGTTGCTACACTTTGAAATTTTGCATGGAATCTTGTTATTCTTTAGAATTCTAGAATCTTGCTATTCTTTGCAGTTCTACGTGGAATGTTGCTATTCTTTGGGTTTCTGCCAGATACTTGTGACCTGGATTGGCCACTGTTGGAAACAGGATGCTGGGCTTGATGGACCTTTGGTCTGTCCCAGTGTGGCAACACTTATGTACTTATGTATTTAGGATTCTGAATGGAATCTTGTTACTCTTTGGGTTCTACATGGAATGTTGCTACACTTTGAAATTTTGCATGGAATCTTGTTATTCTTTAGAATTCTAGAATCTTGCTACTCTTTGGGGTTCTACATGAAATGTTGCTATTCTTTGAGTTTCTACCAGGTACTTGTGACCTGGATTGACCACTGTTGGAAACAGGATGCTGGGCTTGATGGGCTTGATGGACCTTCGGTCTGTCCTAGTATGACAACACTTATGTACTTAGGATTCTGAATGGAATCTTGCTACTTTTTGGGGTTCTACATGGAATGTTGCTACACTTTGAAATTTTGCCTGGAATCTTGTTATTCTTTAGAATTCTAGAATCCTGCTATTCTTTGCAGTTCTACGTGGAATGTTGCTACTCTTTGGGTTTCTGCCAGGTACTTGTGACCTGGCTTGGTCACTGTTTGGAAAACAGGATACTGGGCTAGACGGACTATTGGTCTGACCTAATATGGTTACTCTTATGTTCTTATGCACGTAAATTGTAATTAATGACAATTAGTACTGATAATTGCTTGTTAACATCCACTTAACAGCGCTGATTAGCTAATTAACCAATTAAGTTACACGCACTGTTATAGAATACGCTTCAAGTGGAAATTAAGGCACGATATATAGAATCCCGGGGTACACACAGACACAGGCAGACATACAACACACACACAGATACACAGAAATATACACACTCACACATTACATTGCAGTTCTGTCTTACATTCTGCAAAAGCCTTTACAGTTTCAATGTGGATTACAACAAGAAAGAGCCAGAACAAATTGTCCAGAATAACAATACAGCATTCATCACATTAAACAGTATTAACCCACATATTTCTTCATCCTCCCAAGTGTAAGGGTTTGAAATACAAATCAATGCACGCATCTACCTTTTCCTATACGAGCACGCAGCTCTGGAATGCGCTGCCACGTAACTTGAAAACGGTCTATGAACTGACCAATTTCCACAAATTATTAAAAACCTATCTCTTCGACGAGATATATCACAAAGGTCAACATGTGTAATTGTATAATCTTTTGAACTTTTAGTACTGTCTTATAATGTCTTTTGCTTTAACACCATCATGTAATTTCACCACCATGTAACACAAACCCTCTGTAAACCTAATGTATATTCAGGGCCGTGCCGATGCGGTAAGCAGGGTAAGCGCCGCAGGGGGGCGCTATCCTCTGGGGGGCGCCGCAGCTGCGTGCTTACCCTGCCCTCCCGCTCCCATGTAGGAACTGCCCACCCTCTTCTCCCCCCCAAGATCCCGTTCCTTTTTTTTTTCTTTTAAATTTACCTTCCTCAGGCAGCGCAGCGTCAGTGAAGGAGGTGGCACTCCCAGTCCCGACGTCTCTAGCCTTCCCTTGTTCGCTGCTCACTGCCCCGCCTTCAGCGAACAAGGGAAGGCTAGAGATGTCGGGACTGGGAGCGCCGCCTCCTTCACTGACGCTGCGCTGCCGGAGGAAGGTAAATTTAAAAGAAAAAAAAAAGGAACGGGATCTTGGGGGGGAGAAGAGGGCGGGCAGTTCCTACATGGGAGCGGGAGGGCAGGGGAGAGAGGGGAATCGCTGCCTTGGAGCCAGGCAGGTGCGGGGGGGGGGGGCGCCAACTGGTAGTCTGCAGGGGGGGCGCCAGAGACCCTTGGCACGGCCCTGTGTATATTCACTCCTATTTCCAGTACCCATCATGTATTGTAAGCCACATTGAGCCTGCAAAGAGGTGGGATAATGTGGGATACAAATGCAATAAATGAATAAATAAAATAAATAAACAAAAAAGTTTTAAGTTGGGTACAAAAACTTAGATATTTCCTCTGAGAGCAACACTGAAGTAGGAAGAGAATTCCATACTGATGCGGGTTGATACGACAGAGATGTAATTGAACCTAATGATGGAAATCTTTATAAAACCTGACCCAGTAATAGTTGTCAAAAGGGTACATTTCACAGACCGAAAAACCAAAGTACATAATTTAAAATAAACTCTTGCCATCACTGGTAACTAATGAAGTTTATAGAAATATGGTTTTACTGATTCATCCAGTTTGAGCGAAAATATCACCCTCATTCCCAGGTTTTGAACTGTTTGTAAATATCTTCAATATGAAATGAGTACAGCCCATATAAATGATATTAGAATAATCAATCTTTGAAAGCACCCCTTTAGAACTGAAGCTGCATTAACCTCGTAAAAATGGTCTGGCTGATTTTTCAAAGGCTTTTATTCCGGTTCTCAGGAACTGCTAACTAGATAAGTGCAAGTAAGAATGATATTCAAGTTCATCAGAAGCAGAAATCCTGCGAGGGAATCCGTGGCATCGTTAGACTTTGAAGGAGCAAAAGGGGCACTCAGGGAGGACAAGGCCACAGTGGAGAGATTGAATTAATTCTTTGCTTCGGATCTTATTGGAAGAAGATGTAAGAGATCTACCTGAACCAGAAATAGTTTTCAAGGGTGACAATGAAAGAACTAAAAGAAATCTAGGTAAACTTGGAAGACGTACTGAGACAAATTGACAAGCTAAAAAGTGATAAATCACCTGGACCAGATGGTATACACACCAGGGTGCTGATAGAACTCAAACATGAAATTTCTGATGTCCTATTAGTGATCTGTAACTCTTTGCTGGAGGATGTGATAACAGCGGTTAGCGTATCTGAGTTTTAAAAAGGTTTGGATAAGTTCCTGGAGAGAAAGTCCATAGTTTACTATTGAGACAGACATGGGAGGCAGCTGGTTGCCCCAGGATTGGTAGCATGGAATGTTGCTACTATTTGAGATTCTGCATGGAATCTTGTCACTCTTTAGGATTCCAGAATCTCGCTATTATTTGGGGTTCTACATGGAATGTTGCTACTCTGAGTTTCTGCATGGAATCTTGTCACTCTTCAGGATTCCAGAATCTTGCTGTTCTTTGGGGTTCTACATGGAATGTAGCTACTCTGAGTTTCTGCATGGAATCTTGTCGCTCTTTAGGATTCCAGAATCTTGCTGTTCTTTGGGGTTCTACATGGAATGTTGCTACTCTGAGATTCTGCATGGAATCTTGTCACACTTTAGGATTCCAGAATCTTGCTATTCTTTTGGGGTTCTACATGGAATGTTGCTACTCTTTGAGATTCTGCATGGAATCTTGTCACTCTTTAGGATTCCAGAATCTCGCTATTATTTGGGGTTCTACATGGAATGTTGCTACTCTGAGTTTCTGCATGGAATCTTGTCACTCTTTAGGATTCCAGAATCTTGCTGTTCTTTGGGGTTCTACATGGAATGTTGCTACTCTGAGTTTCTGCATGGAATCTTGTCGCTCTTCAGGATTCCAGAATCTTGCTGTTCTTTGGGGTTCTACATGGAATGTTGCTACTCTGAGTTTCTGCATGGAATCTTGTCGCTCTTTAGGATTCCAGAATCTTGCTGTTCTTTGGGGTTCTACATGGAATATTGCTACTCTGAGATTCTGCATGGAATCTTGTCACACTTTAGGATTCCAGAATCTTGCTATTCTTTTGGGGTTCTACATGGAATGTTGCTACTCTTTGAGATTCTGCATGGAATCTTGTCACACTTTAGGATTCCAGAATCTTGCTGTTCTTTTGGGGTTCTACATGGAATGTTGCTACTCTTTGAGATTCTGCATGGAATCTTGTCACACTTTAGGATTCCAGAATCTTGCTGTTCTTTTGGGGTTCTACATGGAATGTTGCTACTCTTTGAGATTCTGCATGGAATCTTGTCACTCTAAGATTTCTGAATCTTGCTATTCTTTGGGGTTCTATATGGAATGTTGCTACTAATTGGGTTTCTGCCAGGTACTTGTGACTTGACTTGGCCACTGTTTGGAAACGGGATACTGGGCTAGATGGACCATTGGTCTGACCCAGTATGGCTACTCTTACGGTTGTTGCTAGTGTAGTCCTGTGTGTGCTTACATCTGGTGTGCTTTTCACGTTAATGCACATTTTTTCTGCACAGCTTGTTTGCATACTATTTGGTTATTGCCTTGTGAGCAAGGTTTTTTACACGTTTATTAGGAACCTTTAGCCATTTTCATCCTGCAGATTTTATCTGGGCAAATGATTGCTTCCACTCTGTCTTTACCTTTTCAGAGGCTTCAAAGAAAAGCTAAATATCTTTGGCAAAGCAATAAGACACTTAAATCTTTCTAGATTTATATCTGCAAAATGTCACTCTTTGGAATGGTAAATCTCACTCTTCGGAATGGGCCACCCTTGGCATCTCTGGCATTAGATTCCCATCTCACCACAGCGACACAGAGGACAGTAAATTTTCTCTGCATGACCCACAGGGACACAAAAGTTCACAGTGAAAGCTGTTCCTGGGAAAATATGGCTCTTCAAAGTATCTTTAAGCAAATCCAGCTATTTTACTGTGTGACTTTCACCTGCCATTAAGCAAACTCCAGGCCTTGGCTAGGTACCACACATATGAAATTGGATCTCAGAGCCGTAGCCCACCTCTGGCTCTGGGGGGGATAAGGGCAGCCCCAGAGGAGTTACATAAAAGAAAATCAAATCCAGGTGTAGTGGATCTCTCCGATAAGAGAGGCTGAGGTTGACCCCCCCCCCCCCCCCCCCGAGGCAGATATACAAATGAGATTAGCAGAGTATCTCTGGCTAAAACACTCTTTTCCCAGCACAGACTGGTTCAGGGTCCTCTGATGGCTGGTTACATGGAATAAAAATCTCTGGCAGACAATGTAATAAAAAAAGGAAGAGGCTGGGCATAGATTGTAAATAAAACTCCAATTTATTTAATCCCTTTCAAGTGCCAAAGCGTATACAATAACAGGGATATAAAAATAATGAGGCAAACAATCCATAAAAATGGATTGCAAAAAGTACGAAAGATGTTCAAAGTATTAGCGATTCTCGTCCCCTGTGTACTCAGGTGTCGCATTCACTCTGTCTCTGCATCGCCTTCCCTCTCTAGAAGGATGGGTAGCAGTCACTCTCCTTTTTACCAAATCTCCATCTTTAGGGCATAGACTAGGCCAGTGATGGCGAACCTTTCAGAGACCGAGTGCCCAAACAGCAACCCAAAATCTAATTATTTATCGCAAAGTGCCATTCCCCCTCCCCCTCCCTCTCCCCCTCGTCCCCCTTCCCCCTCATCTCCCCTCCACCTTGCGGAAACAGGAAATGAGGGCGGGACCAGAGCTTGAGAGACAGAAGGGAAGGCTGAAGGCGCGCCGAGTCAGCACGCTTTTCACTACTGCTGCTGCTGCCGACGCCGCCTTAACCCCGACCAGGTATGACTTTTAAATTTCAGAGGTGGGCCCTGGTGCTCGGAGGGCGGGGCGGGAGGGCTGGAACTGGCTTAGGCGACGGCGCGCGTGCCAACAGAGAGGGCTCTGCATGCCCTCTCTGGCACGCGTGCCATAGGTTCACCATCACTGGACTAGGTTGTAGTATTTGCTAGGGATGGGCTGTCATTTCCAACAACATATCCCATGCCATTAAACCCCAAAAACGAGCAGAGAGCGCACAAAAATGTGTGTGTTTTTTTCATTTGACAAGAATAGTGAGCACTTTTATTGACAGGGTGCGGGACTTGGAGGTGATTGTGTCTGATGACCTTAAAGTTTCCAAACAGGTGGAAAAAGTGAGGGTTATAGCCAGAAGGATGCTTGGGTGCATAAGGAGAGGCATGACCAGCAGGGAAAAGGAGGTGATAGTGCCGTTGTATAAGTCTCTGGTGAAGCCTCATTTGGAGTACTGAGTGCGGTTCTGGAGACCGCACCTACGGAAAGATATAAACAGGATGGAGTCGGTCCAGAGGGTGATTACAAAATTAATAAGCGGTCTTGAATGCAAAAAATATAGGGACAGGCTTATGAACCTCAACATGTATACGCTGGAAGAGAGGAGGGAATGAGGAGATACGATAGAAACATTTAAATATCTCAAGGGCATTTATGTACAGCAAGAGAGCCTTTTCAACTGAAGGAAAACTCTGGAATGAGGGGGCATACAATGACGTTAAGAGGGATCTAAGAAAGTATTATTTCACGGAAAGCGTGGTGGAGGCGTGGAATGGCCTCCTGGTGGAGGTTGTGGAGTCGAGGACTGTATCAGAATTTAAAAAGGCATGGGATAACCATGTGGGATCGCTTAGGAAAAGGAAGAGTTAGGGGTTACAGAGGATGGGCCATTTGGCCTTTATCTGCTGTCATGTTTCTATGTTGCTATTTGGAAAGAGACGAAATATTTGGTTACTGCTTCAAATGCATATATTTTTTTACATGTTTCCTACAGATCCCATGGTGAGCTTTAGTGTGAATCTCTAACAGACAGTTTGCTGCATCGATCTCTAAGTGGGGATAGAAAAGCCATTTTACCCATGGAAAGGGATTTTACTGCTGCCCTCTAACTCCCTCATACCACTGAGACCAGGCAAACTGGAGGGAAGAGAAAGGATGATCTGGCCTTTGGTGTCCTTCAAGCTGCCGGGACGTCAGAGGAGAACATGGATGCTACACTGGGAAATGCATTGGAATAAACTTCCTGAGCCCCTACGTCTTGCCCCATCCTTGGCCACCTTTAAATCTAGACTGAAAGCCCACCTCTTTGACATTGCTTTTGACTCGTAACCACTTGTAACCACTCGCCTCCACCTACCCTCCTCTCCTCCTTCCTGTACACAATAATTGATTTGATTTGCTTATTTTATTTTTTGTCTATTAGATTGTAAGCTCTTTGAGCAGGGACTGTCTTTCTTCTATGTTTGTGCAGCGCTGCGTATGCCTTGTAGCGCTATAGAAATGCTAAATAGTAGTAGTAGTAGTAGTAGCATAGGTGCTGGTCCTGGGAACGTTTGTTTGTGTATTTATTTTTTATAAATTACAACCCACACTATCTAAAATTCTAGGTGGGGAACATAGGCAGACCTGACATTGTGGATGGACCCAGAGTTAGCATGGGTGGGCAATAGGCAACCCCCCTCCCCAGCCTAGCATCTGCCCTGTCCTGCTCTGCCCCTCCCCCTTCACAGATTTCAACAGCAGTCAGACCAGACTATATTTCCTTCTGGCTTTAAGCTAAATCTCCAGATTTCAGTATGTGAGGATTTTATATTTATCCCTCACTAATAACAAGTCCAATCCAGTTTCATTCACCATTCTAAACTTTGGCAAGCTTTTACCAAATAAAAAGCAATCAAAATTTCATTCACCAATTCTCTTTCTCACCAAAAAAAACAAAGCAAAAAAAATCTGTCTTTCTAGGAGAATACACAGACAGCAGCTTTCTTTTGTCTAGTTCTGTCCCCCTTCCCTTGAAATTCCAACAGCCTCAGCCAAAATTCCTCTTTGAACCTATTACTTGAGCCATCAGCCAATCAAATCACTTCTAGCTGTCTCTAGGTCTCCTGCTAATTGTCATGCACACTTTCCTACAGGAATGTTCTTCTCGTGATTTACATGCTCAATACAAACTCAATCAGCAACATTTACAGATTTTAAACAATCGCTATTTATTTTTATCACGTTCCAGTCTCACTTGCACACCCCCTTCAAACTTCTTCTTTTTAATTTGGACAATGTACAAGCTCACCCTGAATTAAGATCCCTTCCCCTAACCAGGGCCAGCTCAACCATTGGACCAGGTGAGGCTCTGGACCAGGGCGTCAGTGAATAAGGGCGCCAAAACACCCAGCCTCTGACCTCACCTGGTCTACAGGTGAAACCTTTTCTCCCCCTCCCTGTAGGTCTGGCAGTGCTCCCTCCCCTCTCTCCCTCCCCCTTGGTCCTGTAAAGTCTACAGCAGCAGCACCATGACAGGCCGCCTTCAGCCAGCCTCTGGGTCTTCCCTCTGCTGAGTTCCACCCATAGGAAATTGCAACAGAGGAGGAAGAATATGGCAGAGGGATGACCCAGAGGCAGGTTGAAGGCAGCCTGTCATGCCATTGTAGACTTTACAGGATCACAGGGGAGGGAGAAAGATGAGAGAGCAGTGCCAGACTCACAGGAAGGGGGACAGATGAGAGGGAACGAGAGACTGGCCCCAAGGGGGGGGGGGGGGGAGGAGAGACGCTGAACCTGTGGGAGAAAGAGGGCACTGGAAGTGATGTGATGGTCAAATTTGCCAGGGTTGCGGTTAAGCCGCAGAATTGGGTGGCTTTTCGGAAACGGCTGCGGGGAATTTTCGAATCGCGTGGGTTGCGGGGATTTGGGTGGGTTTTCGAGCGGCCGCGGTGTGGGATTGGGTGGGTTTTCGTGGCCACCGATTGGCCGGTTTTCCCCGCTGATGGGGCTTCTATTGGTCCAATTTGGTCCAATAGAAGCCTTTCAGGGGCGGGGTTGACGTCAGGGATGACGTCGGGGGCGAGGCTAGTGATGCGGGAGGCAGGGTTAGTGACGCAGGAGGCGGGGTTCGGTGACGAGGGGGGTGGGGGTTGGCTGCGGGCGGGTTTTCGGCTGGTTTGGGGCTGGGAAAATTTTTCCCAGCTGGCAACCTTGGTGATGGTGGCTCCACCAAAGCAAGTTGGTTCATAGCGCCTCTTTCTCTTCAGCCAGCCCTGCTCCTTGCCCTGGCTCTAATTATAAAGCAGTTTCAGCAAAGCCAGAGTCTGTCTGATTCCAGAAAACCAACAATGGTAAGAAAGCTGAAATTTGGGGTGGACCTGGACCACACTGGAACAATATAAACATACATAAAATCACTTAATATCTAAAATTAAAACAAACAAAAAACTCATTTAGATGCATAAGAGAATGGAGCAGGGCATGGGAAAATAACAGGCTGTACTGCAATGATGGGCTACAACTTTCTGACAGGAAAATGGATCATTGGGGAGAAATTTGGACAGTCTGTTTCTAGACATTTAAACTAGAGGGTGGGGGTGACAAAACGGAACAAGGGAATTCAGAAAGTCACCTCCCCCCCTCCCCCAGCAAAAACACGACAGCAACGTGGAAAGTAATATTAATACAGAAAACCATCTAAACAAATCACTTAATAACACATGGAAAGCAATGAGCACAAACGCTTGTAGTCTAAGTAAAAAGGTTCAAAATTTGACACCTTCCTTTACCCTGTTCTAACATGTAGCGGAACAGAGCAACTAAAGACTGTTGACTCATTCAGTTTGCCTGTTACTCTGGGTTGCCTTGCTACAGTGTTTTCCAACTGCCTGTTAGTTACAGAAGTTTGACTTCCTTAGGATGTCACATACAGTGAGACCCCCATCATTTACCCTCTAACATACAGCCTGATTCTTTCCTGTACCTCATTCCTACTCTCACCCATGTAATGCTCTCCTCTCACATGCAGTGTGATACTCAATGCGTTCCTGTACCTCAGTCCTGTCTATACATATAGCTTGTCTCCTTCCTTCTACCTTCACCCATGTGATGCTCTCCTATCCTCTCACATGTAGTATGATGATTAGTGCCTTCCTGTACCTCATTCCTGTCTTACAGCCTGAGGAATTCCATTGACCACTACCCTCTGATGTTTGAGGCAGACTTGGATATTGTTGCTATTACAGAGACATAGTTCAACAAGTCCCATGAATGGAAGGTGACCATACCGGGCTATAATCTTTTTAGGAAGGATAGGAAAGACCGAAGAGGTGGAGAAGTGGCGTTGTATGTGAGACACAATATCAGAACGGCTGAAATGCAGGGAATCGGGGGAAAAGACGATCCTGGAAAGAGAAGATGGAACCCGTATCTACACAAGGGTTATCTACAGACCTCCGGTACAAATGGAGAAGCTGCACAAGGATCTGATCAAAGATAAAGATATCTATATGCTTAGAATGAAAGGGGAGATGCTATTGATGGGAGATTTAAACTTGCCTGATGCGGATTGGAATGTCCCCTCGGCAGAATTGGAAAGAACCAGAGACGTCGTGGATGACTGTCAAAGTGCATTGCTCAGACAAAAGGTACCGGAACCCACGAAGGAAGGGGTGATGCTGGATCTAGTGCTCACAAATGGAGGATGTCTTTCCAATGTTCGGGTGGGTGCCCCCCTAGGCAATAGTGATCATCACATGATATGGTTTGATATAAGAGCAAGAGTGGAGTGCAGACGCATAAAACTCAAAGTACTGGGTTCAGACATACGATTTAGGTAAAATAGGGGAATTTCTGAAGAAGGAGCTGACGGCATGGGTAGGCATTGGAGAGGTGGAAGGACATTGGTCCAAGCTGAAAGCTGCTATAAATACGGCAACAGATCTTTATACAAGGAAAGTAAATGAAAACAAGAGGAACAGGAAGCCTATATGGGTCTCCAAACAAGTGGCCGAAAAAATAAGGGCAAAAGAAATACAGGAGAATGCAACAAGAAGATCACTGAAAAGGTTACCAGATTAAACTCAAAGAAGCGAAGAGGAAAATATGGCTAGCGTACGCATAGGTGGAAGAAAATGGGTAAAGATATAAAGAGAGGTGATGAGACCTTTTTCAGATATATTGGGGAATGAAGAAAGGCTAGGAATGGAATCATAATACTGAAAGATGGAGAGTGATGAGGATAAAGTCAACAAAGTCAACAGTGGAGGAGTGGCCTAGTGGCCTAGTGGTTAGAGCACCGGTCTTACAATCCAGAGGTGGCCAGTCCAAATCCCACTACTGCTCCTTGTGATCATGGGCAAGTCACTTAACCCTCCATTGCCTCAGGTACAAACTTAGGTGTGAGCAACATCTAAATAAATAAAGATTCTAGAATTCTAAAGAATAGCAAAAACCCAAATAGTAAAATTGGGTGGCTTTTCGGAAACGGCTGCGGGGAATTTTCGAATCGCGTGGGTTGCGGGGATTTGGGCGGGTTTTCGAGTGGCCGCGGTGTGGGATTGGGTGGGTTTTCGTGGCCACCGATTGGCCGGTTTTCCCCGCTGATGGGGCTTCTATTGGTCCAATTTGGTCCAATAGAAGCCTTTCAGGGGCGGGGTTGATGTCAGGGATGACGTCGGGGGCGAGAATAGCAAAATTCTGAAAGCCCAAAGAGTAACAAGATTCCATGCAGAATCTCAAAGAGTAGCGACATTCCATGCTACCAATCCCAGGGCAAGCATTGGCTTCCCCCATGTCCATCTCAATAAAAGACTATGGACCTTTCCTCCAGGAACTTGTCCAATCCATTTTAAACCCAGATACACTAACCATTGATACCACATCCTCTGGCAACAAGTTCCAGAGCTTAACTATTCATTGAGTGAAAATAATATTTCTTTCTGTTTATTTTAAAAGTAGTGCAGTGTGACTTCTTGGAGTGTCCCCTAGTCTTTGTACTTTTTGAAGGGGTAAAAAATCGATTTACATTTACCTGTTCTACAGTACTCAATATTTTGCAGACCTCTTTCATAACTCAGTCATCTCTTTTCCGAACTGAAGAGCCCTAACCTGTTAAGCCTTTCCTCATATGGGAGCAGTTCCATCCCCTCTATCATTAATTTATTTATTTATTTATTTATTTTATTTGTACCATTTATACCCCAATCTTTCCCGCTCGATAGCAGGTTCAGTGCGGCTTTCAGAGTATGGTACAAAGTATCACAGATACAATACAAAGTATGTTACAAAGTATCACAGAGACAGTGCAAAGTATATTACAATGTATCACAGAGATAATACAAAGTATGGTACAATGTATCACAGAGATAACATAGCTATATAAAGTGGGACAATAGTAAAAGATGTGGGAAAAGAATTGGAGTGTGGGTAGTACTGGTGGTGTGGTCTATGTTCGAGGATTAAGTTGGGTCGTTTGGGTAGGCTTGTTTGAAGAGGTAAGTCTTCAGCAGCTTTCAGAAGGATAGGTGTTCATTGGTTTTTTGGATATGTCTAGGTAAGGCGTTCCAGAGTTGACTGCCTATAACAGAGAAGTTGGATGCATAGTAGGTTTTGTATTTGAGGCCTTTGCCATTGGGAAGATGAAGATTGAGATATGTTCAAGAAGATTTGGACCAGTTCCTGCCTGGAAGATCGATCAAACTGGACATGTAGCTTGGAGATTCACAATTGAGAATCTTGTGGATCATTGTGTGAGTTTGAAGTTTATTCTTTCTTTGATAGGGAGCCAGTGAAGTTTTTCACGAAGTGGTATTGCGCTTTCGAATCGTGATTTGCCAAAAATGAGTCTGGCTGCTGTGTTTTGGGCGGTTTGGAGTTTTTTCATGATTTGGGCTTGGCAACCGATGAAGATGCCGTTGCAGTAGTCGGCATGGGTAAGTACTGTGGATTGTACTAGATTGCGGAAAGTTTTCTGTGGGAGGAATGGTTTAACTCTTTTCAGAATCCACATCATGTTGAACATCTTCTTCGTCGTGGCTTTTGCATGAGTTTCTAAAGTTAGGTGTTTGTCTAATGTTACTCCTAGGATTTTTAGATTGTCAGATATTGGGATTGTAACGTCGGGGGGTGTTCAGTAGAGTAGCAGAGTAGAATGTTGTGATGAAAGGATTAGGCACTGAGTTTTTTCTTTGTTCAATTTCATCTTGAAGGCGTTGGCCCAGGAAGCTAGGATGTTCATGGCAGTGATTATTTTCTCCGAGATTTCTGTAAGGTAAACTAGGCACCAGTGGCGTAGCTACATGGGCCAGGGGGGGCTTGGATCCCCCTGCCAACGACCCTCTCAAACCCTCCTCCCGCAGGCGATGGCGGGAGGGGGCATCAAGAGGGTCGTTGGCAGGGGGTTCAGGCCCCCCCTGGCCCACGTAGCTACGCCACTGGTGCCTAGTTTATCAATTAATTTATGTGCATATCTGGCAGTATTCTGTAACCTGCGTGCTCAAGTTTACGCACTAAGGAGGAGGAATTCATCAAGGTGCGGTAAAGATTGCCCTTTACCGCACCTTGATTCCCCAAAGTATTCAGCAACCTGCGAGATCCTGGTACTGCAGGTTTCTCAATCTTGCCTTACAAGAATAAAGCTGTTTGTGACCCATCTCGCAAGCCACATTATTTCCATGGCCTGGAAGCACCGGGACACTCAGCCTAGAGGGAACAATGCCAGACAGTGGAACTTATCCAGATAGCAGGAGTTGCCGTCTGCATACTGTATGTGTGTTTGAATACGGAGCCCAGTGATTTTTTTTCAGTGCCTAGTTCAACGTATTTACGAAAATGTATATTTATTTATTAGGATTTATTTACTGCCTTTTTGAAGGAATTCACTCAAGGCAGTGTATAGTAAGAATAAATCAAACATGAGCAATAGCAGTAAAAATATTCAAACAAAAATACAAAGTATGGCATGGTATACTACTTACAATGAAAATAAAAAGAGGTGGGAATATAAACCAGGCTATCCAAAAAGAAAAAAAACTGGAACCAACCGGTTAGCTTGACGGAGTTTAAAAAGGGGTTAGATAGATTCCTAAAGGACAAGTCCATAGACCGCTATTAAATGGACTTGGAAAAATTCCGCATTTTAGGTATAACTTGTCTGGAATGTTTTTACGTTTGGGGAGCGTGCCAGGTGCCCTTGACCTGGATTGGCCACTGTCGGTGACAGGATGCTGGGCTAGATGGACCTTTGGTCTTTCCCAGTATGGCACTACTTATGTACTTATGAATATTAAGATAAAAAAATATTTATTAATTTCACATTAAAAATGACTCGACACAACGTTGTGTTTCGGCCTGATGACCTACATCAGGAGTCTTATATCTAAGATAAAAATTTAAGTAAGATCATGAATTGATGATATGAAGAAATCTTGAAAAAGACTGTTTGGAAAATGAACCATCTATCACTGCAGTCTGCAAAAAAGCAGTGATCAGTGGCGTTCCTAGGCTGGCTGACACCCAGGGCGGATTGCCGATGCGCCCAACCCTGGGTGCATCGCGGCCTCCCCAGGTGCTGCACGACCCCCCAGAGTGCATTTTTACCTGCTGTGGGGGTGCTGCGTGCCTGTCGGCTCCGAGTCCACTCGTTCCCTGCTGCTCCTTCTTCCCCGGAACAGGAAGTAACCTGTTCCATGCAGAGGGAGCAGCAGGGAGGGAATGAGCGGACTCGGCCAACAGGTGCGCGGCACCCCCCCAGCAGCATGCACCTGGGGCGGACCGCCCCCACCACCCCCCCCCCTTGGTACGCCACTGGCAGTGATAGGTGGTTCATTTTCCAAACAGTCTTTTTCAAGATTTCTTCATATCATCAATTTATGATCTTACTTTAATTATTATCTTAGATATAAGACTCCTGATGTAGGTCATCAGGCCGAAACACAACGTTGTGTCGAGTCATTTTTAATGTGAAATTAATAAACATTTTTTATCTTAATATTCAATTGACTTTGGTTGGTTGCAGTTTTTTTTTTTTTTTTGGATAGCTTGGTTTATATTCCCACCTCTTTTTATTTTCATTTTATGCTTCGTGGGATCTACTGAGTTCTCCACGTACGTGGATTCTCTTTAGATACTACTTACAATGTCAACACAATATGTAATAGAACATTTTAATTGATAGTGAAGGGTAAAGCAAAGATGGAACATATAAGGGTCCTTTTACTAAGCCGTGTAAGTGTCTATGCACACCCAACGAATGCCAAAATGGAGTTACTGTCCGGCTACCGCATGGCTCTTGCGATAATTTCATTTTTGGTGCGCGTCCGATACATGCGTCTGAAAAATAATTTTTCTTTTCAGATGCGCATATCAGATGCATGCCAAGTGGTATTTGACGCTTGTAGGTAATTACCACCCGGTTACCATGTGAGATTTTACCGCTAGGTCAATGGCTGTCGGTAAAGTCTCAGACCGAAAATGGACGCGCGCCAATTTTGATTTTGCCGCACGTCCATTTTCAGCAAAAAATTTAAAAAGGCATCATTTTTTGCAGGTGCACTAAAATATGGATCTGCGCGCACCCAAAACACGCGCCTACACTACCGCAGGCCATTTTTCAGTGCACCTTAGTAAAAGGACCCCATAGATAGGTAAGAAAGTAAGAAGAGTTAAAAAGTAAGGAGAGTCCCTTCTCTTACCAGATTGCAATCTTTCAACACAGTGTTTCAAATATTGATTCGTTTTCAGTCTGTAAATGTTGTACTCAATGGTGTTTGATTTTTCCTAGGAGATAATAAGTACATAAGCATTACCGTACTGGGACAGACCGAAGGTCCATCAAACCCAGCATCCCATTTCCAACAGTGGCCAATCCAGGTCACAAGTACCTGGCAGAAACCCAAAGAGTAGCAACATTCCATGTAGAACTGCAAGGAATAGCAAGATTCTAGAATTCTAAAGAACAACAAGATTCCATGCAGAATTTCAATGTGTAGCAACATTCCATGTAGAACCCCAAAGTATAGCAAGATTCCATTCAGAATCCCAAGTACATAAGTGTTGCCATACTAGGACAGACCGAAGGTCCATCAAGCCCAGCATCCTGTTTCCAACAGTGGCCAATCCAGGTCACAATTACATAGCAAGATCCCAGGGTTTGTGCAGTTTCTGTTGAGTGGTGTGGGGTTTTTTTGGAGGGGGGAGGGGCAAGCTAACATTTCTGTTTCCTTTGATTAATTGGTGATATTTGGATCTACCATTATTTGTATTCTTCCGAAGATAATTTCGACTTTGCTTGAAAATGTCATTCAATCGTACCAATAAAATTATTTTTTTAAACCTTTCAATTGGAGAACATTGTACTGCGATTTCTTTACTTTTGAAAACATAGTTTTACTATTTAGGAGAGATGGAAAGAGATGTTGAGGGGTCACGACCTAAACATTTTGAGAAGCAGTGTGAAAACAAGCCTGGGTTTAACAATGCTACCACTCACCACTGGGTGGCAGCATAAGGCACACAATGTCCAAGTCCAGTACAGGTAGGCTTTGAGCTCCTTCAAGCACAGCCCCAGTTCACCCCCAGTCACTCCCAGCGCTTTAGATCAGATAGTCCAGCTCATTACTGGTTTTGACCCTATTCAAATCCAGATAACTTTACCAGCATGACAATTTTACATGTACTACTGTAATAAACATATCTATTAATTCCAATTTCTGCCTTTTCCAGTAGAGAGAGGTGTGGTAGCCGTGTTAGTCCACTTTTAAAGTTATGTCCAATAAAAAAGGTATCATCTTGTTTTCTTTTCCACGTTTTATTTTGTTTTATTTCCATTGATTGCCTTTTCCAGTGAAACTGGAACTACAGGCCCACACAGGCAATGGGTGAGATGCAACCAGGATGGGCTGAACCTGGTGGAGATGGGTGGCACTGTAGTTTTAATGACCCCCCTCCCCCACCCTAGATGTTAGCCTATACAGTAGTGCTCCTTTACTGGTCCCCACCACTGTACTATCAGGGGAAGGCTGGTGAGGCAGCAGTGCTAGGGTGGGGACCTAATTGACTGCATGTCACAGAGAATAGTTTAATCTGGTTCTGGCTCTGCACACATAAAGCTGTGATTCGGATTTACTGTAGGAGCCTTCTGGACAAATCCCAAAGTCTGTGTAAGCAACACAGTAAAACCAGGACTGAATTCACACCTTTCTTGTGATATGGAGCCAGTGCCCACTGCCCAGGCATTCACTGCCCAGAAAAGGGCACAGAGCAGAGTATTTAGGGCTTCAGCCACACCCCTAGTTCATGGAAATCAGAAAGCTTGCCATATCCTATAGTCAAATCTGTCCAAAAGTGAAGGTGACTCTCGAGGGGGAGGGCAAGTCACACCAATTAATGCCATGGGAGGAAGAATATTGGGGAAGAAGATTGTTTAGAGGGAACGGGTCTACGGAATCTTAGCAGAGATTGGGTGGCAACGCCGATAATTGGGAAGCAGAACCAGTGCTGGGCAGACTTCTACGGTCTACGCCCTGATCGTGACTGAACAGATAGGGATGGGCTGGAGTGCATATTTTAAGGGGCTTCGGTGTTAACTTCAGCACTTTTAATACAAGAAGAGTGCTGGGCAGACTTCTACCGTCTGTGCCCTGAGAAAGGCAGGGACAGATCAAACTCGGGTATAAAGTATCACATACCATGTAAAATGAGTTTATCTTGTTGGGCAGAGTGGATGGACCGTTCAGGTCTTCATCTGCCATCATTTACTCTGTTACTATGGAGCAACCCAGCAGTACTATTGGGACTGGAAATGCGTAAGGCACAAGAGATGAGGAAAAGAAGGAAGGTGTTACACTGTGAGAAAGTAAAAATAAGGTACAGGAAGGAGTCAGGCTGTAAGACAGGAATGAGGTACAGGAAGGCACTAAGCATCACACTGCATGTGAGAGGATAAGAGAGCATCACATGGGTGAAGGTGGGAAGAAGGAGACAAGCTATATGTATAGAGAGGACTGAGGTACAGGAACGCATTGAGTATCACACTGTATATGAGAGAATAGGAGAGCATCACATGGGTGAGGGTAGGAATGAGGTACAGGAAAGAATCCACAATTTTGGGAATAACTTGTATAAAATGTTTGTACATTTGGGTAGCTTGCCAGGTGCCCATGACCTGGATTGACCGCTGTCAGGGACAGGATGCTGGGCTCGATGGACCTTTGGTCTTTTCCCAGTATGGCATTACTTATGTAGGCTGTATGTTAGAGGGTAAATGATGTATATGATATCCTAAGGAAGTCAAACTTCTGTAACTAGCAGGCAGCCCAGAGTAACTGGCAGACGGGATGAGTCAACTGGTCTTTAGTTGCTCTGTTCCTCTACATGTTAGAACAGGGTAAAGGAAGGTGTCACATTTCCTATGTAAGAGGGTTAAAACTCCCTCTGTAGCAGTAATTCATGTGCTAATTCTGTGACGGGCTCCCTTGTAAATCCTGTACACAAGGGATGACCTCATGCTTACCAGAGCTGATTGGCTCAGCCTCACCATGACATCACAGATGACATCACAAGTCCTGCAGGATTCCATCATGTCTCACTCTTTCAAAGAAGTCTCTTCTTTTTTTTTTCTTTTCTGTCTCGTTCTTTCCTGCCCCCCGAAGAAGCCATTAGACTACCAGGGCCCTTCAAGGTAGGACTTGGAAGAGCCCACTGAGGCTCGGGGGACTGTAGTATGTGGGAGGGGGCAGCAGCTGTGGTGAGCTGTGGTGATAGGGGGGATTGAAGAATGTGGGAAGTGGGGCAACAGGACAGCAGTGGGGGGGTGGGGGGCGGGCAGCAGCCAGGGGGGCCCAGATCACTTTCAGTCTGCCCCTGGAAATACCTGACCAGGAGACAGAACAACATAGCAGTGTATCCTAAACTGGCAATGCTTACAGCTGGGTGTGCATAAACATGATCACGTGTGCACATGGGTGTCATGTGTGTGTGTGTGTGTGTCTGTCTGTCTGGTACACATACTTTATCTACAGAATTCTATCTGAACTAAGTTTGTGTTTTGGTAACCCTTGTCCACTTTGATGCAGGGGCTTAGCCAGACTTCGGCGGGAGGGGGGTCCAGAGCCGAAGGTGAGGGGGCACATTTTAGCCCCCTCACCCGGTGCCACCAACCCCCCCCCGCCACTTTTGAGCCCCCCCCCCACCAGCGCCGCCGCCCCTCCCCTGCCACTTTCGTGCAAGACGTCAGGAGTCAAGACTCATAGAAACAGATCAGCGAACCCGCCAGAGACCGGCGCTGATGAGGACTTCGGGTGGGGGGGGGTTGGGGACCCCCGCCAGCAAAGGTAGCTGGTGGCGGTGGGACGGGGGTCGAAAGTGGCGGGGGAGGGTCGGCAGCAGGGGGGGGGGGTGTCAAAAGTAGAGGGGGCCAGGGCTATATCTGTGTGGACCCATGCCCCCACCTAGCTACGCCCCTGCTTTGATGCTCTCTACCTGCCACACAATAGTTCTTAAAAACGTCCATTTCTGAATAGTACGTCAGTTGGTTTGTGTTCATGTTCTACATATATTAGTGTGACACCTGATGGTGAGGTTCGTTCACATCTACGTTTATCAGTCTGATGCCTTCATGAAGCTTCAGCTGTGTGTGTTGTATTCATGATTTAGGGGTGGCATTTTATAACAGGGCACTACGCAGAATGCCCCAAAAGGGGCCTATATTATACCTGCTTTATAGAGACAACATAGGCTCCGACGTACCTTCATAAAACCGGCTCCCAGAACCAGCCAAGTAGTACACAACTCTTTCCCTACTCTGCCCAAACCGTGCCACCTTCTAATTGTGCAGTTCTATGTTTCTATTCAGATGCATAGTTTCAAGAGCCAGTTTCTACATGTGGAAAATGCTTTCTGAAACCATCTCCTATGTGCATTGCTACAATACCTAAGGGTTCTGCTGAAGAAACACTTCATCTGTCTGTGCTGTATTCATGATTTACATATCTCACTGTGACACCTGCATGTAGTACTAGTGATGAAGATTCCATTGACAGGCATCTGTGCTGTGTTCATGCTACTACTACTTATCATTTCTATAGCGCTACAAGGCATACGCAGCGCTGTACACCATACACAAAAAGACAGTCCCTGCTCAAAGAGCTTACAGTCTAAATATGGAATATTGCTAGTGGAATAGCAACATTCTTCCATGTAGAATCTCCAATAGTAGCAACATTCCATGTAGAATCTCAAGTAATAGCAACATTCCAGAATCTCAAATAGTAGCAACATTCCATGTTCCACTGCACTAACCACTAGGCTACTTCTCCACTAGCAACATTCCATGTAGAAGCCTGCCCTTGCAGATCAGCAACGCGGCCGCGCAGGCTTCTGTTTCTGTGAGTCTGACATCATGCACATATGTGCAGGACGTCAGACTCACAGAAACAGAAGCCTGCGCGGCCGCGTTGCTGATCTGCAAGGGCAGGCTTCTACATTACTACTACTTTTCACTTCTATAGCGCTACAAGGCATACGCAACGCTGTACACCATACACAAAAAGACAGTCCCTGCTCAAAGAGCTTACAATCTAGATAAGACAGGTAAACAGACAGAACAATTAAGGGTAAGGGAATACAGACAGAACAGCTAAACACCCCAGTGTGACTCCTGCTTATCAGTTCAGTTAGACTTAATATGTTTCAGGATGGAAAGTTCTATTTCTGGTTTTATTCCATTATATAACTCTCTTGTCTAGGTGTGTGTACCATGTTGCTACACTTTGGAGCCCTATGTAAATGTGAGATGTGCCGGTGCATTCATTGATTCGGTGTTCTTTTTTATTTTCATAGAAAATCAAAACTACAAGCCCCAGCATGCACCTGGATGAAACCAGGCCTGCATCAGCATCTTGGTAATTCTGTCCTGGATTTAGGAACCTTCATGTGGAGCACTGACTAAGAGGAGTACCTAAACCTTTAAACACAAATCTGAAAGCAAATGTCTTAACGGCTTTGTTTAATTACCAGCTTAATGGCATGAAATTCATTTTTTTTCTCAGAGCTACAGTTGGGGCACAGGCTGAATCAGTCTTGCTTTTACCCAGTTGCATGTCTGGAAATGTAGTTCCCATTCCCCTAAGTCCTCTGGTTTTCAGGATAGCCACACAATGAATGCCCCAAGAGAGAGATTTGCATGCAGTCTCTCCACTGTGTGTACAAATCTCTCTCATGCATATGCATTGTGGATAAGGTGAAAAGCAGAGCAGGTCAGTAGGGAGGGCTGTTTTATGCCTACCTGCAGCTTGCCTGGACTCCAGCCCATGTAGCCAGGGGCAGAGACCGTGGGGCTCAGGGCTCAGAGGGCTGGGGCTGTCCTCAGAACAAAAGGCTCATTCTACTGGGACAAATTTGTCAGGAAGCTGCACAGAGCAGCCCTGCGGGACACTGTGTCCTACCATCCTTGGCTCAATGTGTGTGGGTGTGTGTGTGTGTGTCTGTCTGTCAACCTCTAGTTCTCTTGTGTGTGTGTGTGTGTGTGTTGAGGGGGGTGGGTATGTTTATACTGCTTTGAAGGAGGAGGGGGTATGTGTCTATAGTGCTTCTGTGTTGGGGGGTATTTCTATATTGATTTGAAGGAGGGGTTATGTGTCTATAGGGTGAGTTGGAGGATTATATGTCTGTATGGCTCTGTAGTGCTTTCACAGGGGAGACCCAAGGTAGCCAGGATTCAAATCCGACTTCTTCTTGTGACCTTAAGCAGGTCTATTACCTCAGCCAGAACTTAAATTGTAACTTGCTTTGAACTCCGATTTGGAAAAGATGAGTAATAAAATTTCGGGGGGGGGGGGGGGGTGTCAGATTCTGCCGTTTCCCTCGGAAACTCCTGTGGTCTCAGGTAGACATGATGGGTGGGAACAAAAGTCTGCAAGGAAGGATACAGACATGCCTGGCTTAATATCCGTCGCTCCTCTCTCGCCCCTCCTCCTCAGCAGACACTCCTTTCTCCTCTCCCTCCCCCCCCCCCCCCCCCCCCCCCCCCCCCCACCCCCCCCCCCCCGCCAGACGGCCCCTCTCTCTCCTGCTGTTGTCTCTTTCCCCGCTCTCTGCCAGTCTTTCTCTATCTCCAGCTCTTCGTCTCTCTGTTTTGTTTTCAGCCCATCCATCCCTGTGTCTATCGTTCTCTGGCTCTCGGGAACTTTATTGACGTGCCAATTGCTAAATGTTGCCAAACTAATCATCATACATAAAATGATGAATAAAGCAAAAAAATATATATATAATAATGGTAATAGTAAAATGAAATTCCAAAGTACAATAAAGACAATTGCAAGATTCCGTCTCCCCTTCCCCTCTCTGTCTATTCCTGCCCCCCCCCCCCCCCCGTCCTTTCTCAGGGATTCGTGCTCTCCAAGCCCCTCTCTTCCCCCCTTTACTCCTCTCTTGCCTTTGCCTGTCTCTCTACTCACCTCCAGGGATTCGTGCTTTCTAAGCCCCTCTCCCCTCCCCCTCCTCTCTTTGCCCATCTCCGGGGGGAATCTGTGCTTTCTAAGCCCCTCTCCCCCCCCCCCTCCCCCTCCTCTCTGCAGCTCTCCAGAAACCCTGAGCCACACCGACTGCAATCACGGGCTTTCTCAGGCTGACAGGCAGCTCTGGGCCAGACCATTTTCCAGGCGGGGGGGGGGGCACAGGGGAGCCCAGCATCCCTTTGTCCATCTGGAAGCCCTGCTGCCGGACGCCGCTGGCCCCTCCCCTGAGAGCACATTGTGGTGGTGGGAGGGGAGCAAGGCTGTGCCTGTGTGTAGACTGGTGGTCTGGATGTGGGGGCAGTGCCGGGCTGAGCCTCGGCGTCCTCCCCTTTCTCTCGCCTCACTTGGTCGCTCCCTCGCCTGCCTTTAAGCCTCTGCCTGCCTGTGTCTCTGCCCATTCTGCATGGCTGCGAGTGCGGGGAGGCTGCTCTGTGCCCCTCTGTCCCCTGCCCCCATGGCTGGCAGATTCTCCTGCCTCTGATGCCCGCACCATGGAGCTGCTCTGGCTCTCCTGCATGCTGTTGCCTGTGGTTCTGGCTGTGGAAGGTGAGTGATGGGCTGGGTGGTGGCATCCTGTGAGTCCCGCAGGACCGGCACCGGGGCACGGGACGTGCTTGGTTGCAAAGTTTGTTGCCGGTGGCACATTCCCCTGCTGGGGGCGAGCGAATGGATGCCCCTGAGGGGTGATCACTGATTGGTCGTGCTGGATCGTGGCTACCTGTGAGCAGTACTTGGCTATCTGAGCACACAGGGGGAAAGGAGACTTTTGTGTTTGCGATGTGCATGCAGGGCTGCTGAGGTGCTATGCATGATTCAGTTGGTGCCTGGCCGGAGGGATGGGGCAGTCAGAGAGGTGGGCCTGGGCCACCGAGGTCCCCGGTGGGCTACTGGAGATTGCTACGTGGGATCTGTCGGGCATTTTGCCTCAAAGCTCAGGAGCCCCATGTCCCTGGTACTCTCCAGCCCAGCTCTGGTGGTTCTTGGAGGATTAGCTAGTTGCATGGTGTTCTGAATAAAAGAGGCTAACCCTCCCCCCCCCCCCCCTGTACCAATGAGCTGATGGTTAGAGTGCTGGAGGGGCCCAGCCTGGAAAGGCTTTGAAACCCGGTCGAGGCTGGGGCTTATTTTCTCTTGGTCTGCATAGGCAGTTCAGGCCACTTGCATGCTGGGCCCCTGATAGATGCTGCTGCTGGTCCCTTCTGGGTGTGTATGGATTTGAATTTTTCTGCTAAAAGCTCCCCCCCTCCTCCCCCAAGACTCTGGTGTGTGTGTTTTTAAACTCCTGTCCAACAGATACCAGTGACAGTGTAGTACTGGCTCTTGGGGACTGTGCTGGAGGTCCACCAGAGACTGTGGGCAGCAAGCCCTGCCGCTTAGGGTGGCCGTGCATGGGCAGGGCTGAACTGGGCTGCCAGCTGGCCCTGGGTGCAGGGGGTTGGACAGAGCCTGCTGCCCAGTGGGACAGTTCTGGCTAGTGACTCAGTCGAGAGTTGTGTGGTCTGTGTGGGGAGATATTTGCAGTATTGGAGTCTGGCAAAAGAGTTGACTGTTTCTGTGGCAGTGAACAGAGCTGGAGCCCTGCAGGGAGGTGATCTTAACCCTCCCCCCCCCCCCCAGAAAGAGTGAGAGTCCTGGGAGTGTTTCTAATTAGCTGTAGGTATATGTAAATGTCAGGGTGCACTGAACAGCCCGTCAGACCTAGAGCATGGACACTTGACAACTGCATTCCTGCAGAAGCAAGGGGGGGGGGGGGTGGGAATCCTAGCGCTGGCTACAGGAAAGGGGGAGTGGGGGTGCCCCCTGCTAGTTGATGGAGCACTTGGCTGGGTGAGGGCACCCTCTCCTCAACCAAATGTTATCATACCCCAATGCTTTAACGCCCCCCCTCCATACCCTCTCCCCAGGGCTCTCTGGTCTAGAAAGGAGCAGGGGAGATGTGCATGTGTCTGTGGATACTTGTGCAATCTCTGTGCACACTGGACACCATCTCTAGTTTAATGTTCCTGGTAAAGAAAATGAGGGGTTTCTGAACTCTGATAATAAACCACCAATAAGCAAAGCCATTTACGAGAGTTTTGTAGAATTGTTATAACTGGTAGAAACTTCTTCTTGGTGGCATGTTTGAACAGCTGTTTACACGAATGACGGTGTGTGTGTGCCGGGTGGATATAAGTTATTAAATCCAAAGGGATCTCGAAGCTCTGTAGACTGCCAGGAGATTTTCTTAAATTAGAAGTGTGTTTACAAGAACAGCCAGATTAAGATGGGCACTTTTTTTAAAAACTGACCTGGAAACAAAGGGAGAGAAAGTGACCCCTGCCTCAGGGTCCCAAAGAAAGAGATGGGGGCTGAAAGTGACTTTCCCAGGGTCACACAGAGAGTCAGTGACTGAGGCACAGGGAGAGAAAGTGACTCCCCTAGAGTTACACAGAGAGTCAGTGACTGAGATACAGGGAGAGAAAGTGACTCCCCAGGGTCACACAGAAAGTCAGTTGACTGAGGCACAGGGAGAGAAAGTGACTCCCCAGGGACACACAGAGAGTCAGTTGACTGAGGCACAGGGAGAGAAAGTGACTCCCCTAGAGTTACACAGAGAGTCAGTGACTGAGATACAGGGAGAGAAAGTGACTCCCCAGGGTCACACAGAGAGTCAGTTGACTGAGGCACAGGGAGAGAAAGTGACTCCCCCAGGGTCAAACAGTCAGTTGACTGAGGCACAGGGAGAGAAAGTGACTTCACCAGGATCACACAGTGACTGAGGCACAAGGAGAGAAAGTGACTCCCCTAGGGTCACACAGAGAGTCAGTGACTGAGACACAGGGAGAGAAAGTGACTCCCCAGGGTCACACAGAAAGTCAGTTGACTGAGGCACAGGGAGAGAAAGTGACTCCCCAGGGACACACAGAGAGTCAGTTGACTGAGGCACAGGGAGAGAAAGTGACTCCCCTAGAGTTACACAGAGAGTCAGTGACTGAGATACAGGGAGAGAAAGTGACTCCCCAGGGTCACACAGAGAGTCAGTTGACTGAGGCACAGGGAGAGAAAGTGACTCCCCCAGGGTCAAACAGTCAGTTGACTGAGGCACAGGGAGAGAAAGTGACTTCACCAGGATCACACAGTGACTGAGGCACAAGGAGAGAAAGTGACTCCCCTAGGGTCACACAGAGAGTCAGTGACTGAGACACAGGGAGAGAAAGTGACTCCCCAGGGTCACACAGAGAGTCAGTGACTGAGATACAGGGAGAGAAAGTGACTCCCCCAGGGTCACACAGAGAGTCAGTTGACTGAGGCACAGGGAGAGAAAGTGACTCCCCAGGGTCACACAGAGAGTCAGTGACTGAGATACAGGGAGAGAAAGTGACTCCCTCAGGATCACATAGAGAGTCGGGGGACCTGGGAGAGTGCAGAGCATACTTGTAAGGCCTTAGCTTGGCTGGTGATGCCCTCCCAGCCTTCAATCTGTCTGGCCGAGGGGCTCCCAGGGTGATTCAGGGACAAGGTGTGCCTAGCCACAAATGGGCCCAGGGAAGGACAGCAGAGAAAAGAGACTTTAGGGTGGCAGCCTTGAGGTCCCATCTGCTTATGACTCTGCCTAGACCATCGTAAGAATAAGTTACTGCCTTTATGCTGTAGAAAGAAAACATATGCCCAGCGTCTTTCCCAGGCGCTCAGTGTGTCGGTGTGCATACCGTGTGTGTGTGTGTACTACACATGTACCGCGTTTCTCTGTCTAATTTGATGGCTGTGGTCCAGCTGCTTTAACCTTTGTTCTCGGTGAATTTCTCATGCATATCTGCTGTCATTTTTAGAAATGTATTCCTCTGTACTTCCGAGTGGTTGCTGAAACGTCCCTTTAGGGGATAGCTGTGCGTGTCTGAGGATGGCTGAGGGTGCTTTCGGGAGGAAGGCTGGCAAGTCTCGCAGGGAATATGGGGTTTGATGATTTTAAATGTGGATTTTTCTGTGGGGAAACTGGGATGGAGTAAAGCAGTGGCATGGAAGGTGGAATCTATATTGTGGTTTTGCTATGATGTGTCACTGGGTTTGTGCTGGGATTAGTCTGTTGTAACGCACCTATTCCTGTTTGGAATTCTGTGGGGATGGGGGTGGAAGATGGATTAAGGGCGGTGGGATTTACTTGGGAGTTATGTTGGGGGGGGGGGGTGAGGCAGGGAGGTCGAGGGTTGAATTTGAATGTCACTCGCTCGGAGCGTCACGGATTAGCGTGTAATCAAGCGTAAATAAATACAGAACCTCAACACAATGAATATTCATGGAGTTTCTGATTTGGAACTGAGAGGTCCAGGCTGCTTCTGGGCTTGTGATTTGAAATGTAGGTTTTGCAAGGGATTTGACTGAATAAAGATTTTGTGGAGGGGGGGGGAGGGGCTTCTCCCATGTTTTGTACTCAATGCTTATGGCAAAGACCTTTAATCCCTGTACAGTCATGTGAGCTGAGTTCGAGGTGAAGGGGGCATTGGAGAGTGTGTTCCTGAGGGCCGGGAGGGGGGTCTGGAATGATGGTTTGAATGGCAGTGATGGGGGGGGGGGCATTACATGTGAAAATCAGGTCGTTTCCTATGGAAAATCGCTCCTCCACTGGTGCAAGTTAAAGGCTGCAGATGAGCTGGGGAAGAGGAGTTTCAGGGCGCTGGGTGGCAGCCAGGGGCTGTGGTTTCGGTCTCTGATGATGGAGATGTTTTCATTTGAGGATCTTTTCCTAACAATATCTGTGGCGTGGGGGAGGGGGGGAGCTAAGGATCACAGTTGCATTTCTGTTAGGGATGGAAAAACTAGTTGCAACATTTTAGTAGGTTCCAAGTTTGAGCTTTGAAAGAAAAAATAAATCACAAAACATTTGAATAAACTGGGCTTTGTTGTGGCCTCCAGTAACCCTTGGGCAAAGCAGAGATATTTTTAATCAATAGGAATCTCTATGCACTTCTTTCTACAGTAGCTTAACAATAATGACGTTCTCCCACCTGCCTTTGACCAATAGGAGAGTTCTTCCGAGCCTGCCTGTGCTCCCCTCCACAGCCTTTGACCAATAGGAGAGTTTTCCGAGCCTGCCTGTGCTCCCCTCCACAGCCTCTGACCAATAGGACAGTTTTCCCAGCCCACCAAAGCTCCCCTCCACAGCCTCTGACCAATAGGACAGTTTTCCCAGCCCACCAAAGCTCCCCTCCACAGCCTTTGACCAATAGGAGAGTTCTTCCAGCCTGCCTATGCTCCCCTCCACAGCCTCTGACCAATAGGACAGTTTTCCCAGCCCACCAAAGCTCCCCTCCACAGCCTTTGACCAATAGGAGAGTTCTCCCAGCCTGCCTGTGCTCCCCTCCACAGCCTCTGACCAATAGGACAGTTTTTCCAGCCCACCAAAGCTCCCCTCCACAGCCTTTGACCAATAGGAGAGATCTCCCAGCCTGCCTGTGCTCCCCTCCCCAGCCTCTGACCAATAGGACAGTTTTCCCAGCCCACCAAAGCTCCCCTCCACAGCCTTTGACCAATAGGAGAGTTCTCCCAGCCTGCCTGTGCTCCCCTCCACAGCCTCTGACCAATAGGACAGTTTTCCAGGCTGCCTGTGCTCACTGCCTATCCTCTGTCCAAAAGGAGATCTCTCCCAGCCGCCTGGACTCTTTGCAGTGTACCTGGACTAATTGTAAGATATTCCAGTATACTTAACATTAGCTCTGTGGGTTCACTGGTAAGATGGTTTATTCTTATAGCAGGGCATCAGATTTGAGCTTTTAACTGATAGAACATCCCAGTTGCCAAAAAACTAAAACAGGTGTTTATTGGAGAAACACGGGAAAAGTGTCACTTCCCCTAATCCTGGGATTCTCAACCCAGGCCTCAGGACATACCAAGCCAGTCTGGTTTTCAAGATATCCCCAATGAATATGTATGAAATAAATTCTCCTGCACTGCCTCCATTGTGCAACTTTCTTTAAATTAGTCCTCTTACTCTCTTACCTATCTATACATTACATCTTTGCTTATACCCTTCGCTGTCTATTAAAATGTTTTATTACGTATTGTGTTGACATTGTAAGTAGTAACTATGCCATACTTTGTATTGTTGTTTGAATATTTTTACTGCTGAAATTGCCTATTGCTCATGTTTGATTTATTCTTACTGTACACCGTCTTGAGTGAATTCCTTCAAAAAGGTGGTAAATAAATCCTAATAAATAAAAATAATAATACAAACCTATCTCATGCATATTCATTGTGGGTTTCTTGAAAACCCGACTGGCCGGGTATGTCCTTAGGAATGGGTTCAGGAACACCCCCCCCCCCCGCCCTAGTCCTAGGTCACTGCTCCCCTGGCTTGCAGTGATGCCAACTTACCCAGTTCCAGGCTAGAGATGTTGGGACAGCCCTGGATTTCTGACCACCCCATCCTGCTGCATTTTGGAACTTGCAACACTGATTTCAAAGGGCAGGATCAGGCACTACAAATCCCAGACTGCTTTGGGATGTAAGTTCAAAAGGTCTTCAGCCTGGAACTGGGTAGGTTGTCATCCTTGGGCTTGTCTTGTGTCCTCTGCTCAGTTTTTGTGCCTGTTCTGCACTGATGACTCCTAAGTGACACAAGTATACTAGGGACGGGCTGTCGTTTGAAACAAATGTCATTCACCAGTAAGATTGTGCACTGTTAGTGCATGCATGCACGATGGTTTGCACATGTGTAATGGGTCACACATGTGCACACTATCAGAAAGTGTACATCGAAATAGTTTGCACTATTAACCGTATTCATTTAAAAAGGGGGAGGAGAGGGAGGGAATGAAACATCCCTTAAACAGCTTAAACACACTCATTTGATTCCACTTGTAAAGGTTCCTTTTAATAGTAACATGATAAACACAGATTTTTTTTTATACCCTCAGAGAAGCTCTAATTAGCTGGAAAATAAACACATTACAATTACAATTTACAGACACCTAAGAATAGTAGCCCCATTTGTACTGGATATACAGGAATGATAGAGGCACAGCATCCTGGTTCTTAAGAATATGATGCTGTTGGTTCAGTGATTCAGGCAGGCAGTGGTTTCCATGCCCAGGTCTTTCCTCAGCTCTACATGTTTATTTTCAGTCTTTGGTTATCCCAGGGTGCTGGGGGGTCTCCTCTCAAGGTCTGTCATCAGCTATTCCTGCTGTAGTCATACTGGGGGGGGGGGGGGGGGTTCAAAGCGAGACTTGGGTTTAGACTTAGGTTTCTGATTACGAACAGGACAGCTACTCCTTCAGTAAGCATTCCAAACATTTATTGCACTTCCAAAGAGTAGAATAAAACCTAGAAGGTGGGGGATGGAGGTGTCATAACCTCAAACCCTTCTGCTATTCTTGCAGAATGAATTCTGCTTCCTGATGGTAGCAGAGTGCCAGGGCCCCTGCTGTCTCTCATCCAGCACACACGAAGGATATCTGTGTATTAAGAAGACAGGCAGACCCACTACTTCTGCTGGTGTACGAAGTGCAGCCTGCCAGCCAAGGTCTTTTGCTAGTGATGGGAGCTGGCAGCCTTCTCCGAGCGTATTGATCTATTGTGCTTAATAGTAGAGCTGTAACAGCCGGAAGCGATTTATTAGCGCTGAGTTTATCTGCTTGTGGTTTCTTTGCCTCCTCGCTGTATCGGTTCTCTTTTATTTGCTGATTCTTGGTCTTTTCTTTATTTGCAATATTTTATTGGTCTTTAAGAATGTGAGAAAAAAAAAGCCATAGAGTGAAGATGCAATTCGGACTTTTAGGGGCTGGCCAGGTGCCGCTGCATGCGTTTTTATTATTTTGTGCTTCTGAGCACGTAAAAACGTGCCATTGTAGGTAGGAAGCTTGGGTGGTGAGCAAAACCTGAACCAGCTCTAAACCAGCCATGTTATGGGAATCGGTTTCAGAGGTCTGTATCTTCTCTGGGCGCCTTGGTGTGCAGGATTGTGAGAGCGAAAGGTACCGTGTTGTAGGTGGTGGATCCAACCCCTGGGACAAGAACTTAGCTCAGTGGAGCCCAAACCTGGTCCTGGAGGCACCCCATGCACTCTGGTTTTCATAAGTACATAAGTATTGCCATACTGGGAAAGACCAAAGGTCCATCGAGCCCAGCATCCTTTTTCCAACAGTGGCCAATCCAGGTCACAAATACCTGGCAAGATCCCAAAAATGTACAAAACATTTTATACTGCTTATCCCAGAAATAGTGGATTTTCCCCAAGTCCATTTAATAACGGTCTATGGACTTTTCCTTTAGGAAGGCGTCCAAATCTTTTTTAAACTCCGCTAAGCTAACCGCCTTTACCACATTCTCTGGCAACGAATTCCAGAGTTTAATTACACGTTGAGTGAAGAAACATTTTCTCTGATTCATTTTAAATTTACTACATTGTAGCTTCATCGCACGCCCCTTAGTCCTAGTATTTTTGGAAAGCGTGAACAGACACTTCACATCTACCCGTTCAACTCCACTCTTTATTTTATAGACCTCTATCATATCTCCCCTCAGCCGCCTTTTCTCCAAGCTGAAGAGCCCTAGCCGCTTTAGCCTTTCCTCATAGGGAAGTCGTCCCATCCCCTTTATCATTTTCGTCGCCCTTCTCTGCACCTTTTCTAATTCCACTATATCTTTTTTTAAGATGCGGCGACCAGAATTGAACACAATATTCGAGGTGCGGTTGCACAAAGGCATTATAACATCCTCATTTTGATTTCCATTCCTTTCCTAATAATACCTAACATTCTATTTGGTTTCTTAGCCGCAGCAGCACACAGAGCAGAAGGTTTCAACGTATCATCAACGACAACACCTAGATCCCTTTCTTTGTCCGTGACTCCTAACGTGGAGCCTTGCATGACGTAGCTATAATTCGGGTTCCTCTTTCCCACATGCATCACTTTGCACTTGCTCACATTAAACGTCATCAGCCATTTAGACGCCCAGTCTCCCAGTCTGGTAAGGTCCTCTTGTAATTTTTCACAATCCTCCCGCGACTTTGAATAACTTCATGATATCCACAATGAATATTCATGAGAGAGATGTGCATGCACTGCCTCCTTGGTATGCAAATCTCTCATGAATAGTCGTTGGGGATATTCTGACAACCTGACTGGCTGGGGTGCCTCCAGGACCAGGTTCTCTGTTTTGTTTATGCAGGAGATACATTGGATGGGTGCACCTGGCTCTCCAGTGAGTCAGTTCATTTCCTGCATATTCAGTGTGGCTACCCTGAAATCTGACTGACTAACTAGATTACCAGGTAGGTTTTAGGTAGGGTTGCTAACTAGATCCAGATTCACCTGACAGGGTTGATCCGGTCTTGGGCTTACCCCATTGCATGCAGGGATTTTTGATTCTGATTTCCCCACTGGATTCCCTAAGAAAAGCAAGGCTGCAAGTCCTTGCATTCATTGAGGTAAGCCCAGGCCTGGATCAACCCTATCGGGTGAATCTGGATCTAGTTGGCAATCCTAATTGTGGGATGCAGCCGATTCTCCCCCCCCCCAGATTGTCAGGAGCAGTCACAAAGGCCTGGGAGTTTGAGAAAAGAGTGAAACCCACAGAAAGAGGGATCCCCTTGAACAAAGGGGCTACGCAAACCCCCTGTAGAATTAATGAAAGTCTGCAGGGGGGGGGGGGGGGGAATGCAGTAATTTCAGCCTCCCTTCGATGTTAGATGTGCTCCCCCATTGCACACCCCTGACTTGTGCTCCCCATCATACAGCGTCAGTGATGAACAATGATTTTCTACCTGTGGAAAGGGGTTGGGACACATTGAACATAGCCTGACCCAATACTTATACTCCCCCCCTCCCCACGAGGATTGAGAAAAGCACAAGGTCAAGGGTAACCCAGAATCCATGGTGCTGAGAAGAATATTATTGACTCTGGTTAATCTGTTCATTTTTTTTTTTTTTGGTGTTGGGGTGGGGGGGGGGCTGATTTATTAATGCTGGATTAGGTACTGTCCTTTTCTGATAGGTTTGTGTACTGGGTTCTGGTATTACAATAAAATCAATGTCACGTTTCCTGGTTTTCGGCTGGAATGGCCTCTTTCAACCCTCACTAACAATAGTCATAAGTTATTTGGGACTTTTCATACTGTTGAGTGTACAGCCAGCCATCCCTAGGGTGGATTGCGCCTTGCGTCTGTTGCCAGAGAGAGCGCCAACTTCACATCATGTATGATCAAGCTCTGAGCTCATGTCTTGAAGTGTCTCTTTCCTTTTACTGGGGTCCATGGAAGGAGGGAGGGACGGGAATATGGAGCCCTCCAAAACCCACCAGAAACCCACTGTACCCACATCTAGGTGCCACCCTTCACCCATAAGGGCTATGGTAATGGTGTACAGTTGGGGGTTGGGGGTTTTGGGGGGCTCAGCACACAAGGTAAGGGAGCTATGTACCTGGGAGCAATTTATGAAGTCCATTGCAGTGCCCCCTAGGGTGCCCAGTTGGTGTCCTGGCATGCCAGGGGGACCAGTGCACTATGAATGCTGGCTCCTCCCATGACCAAAGGGCTTGGATTTGGTCGTTTCTGAGATGGACATATTTAGTTTCCATTATCGCCGAAAATCAGAAATGACCAAGTCTAAGGACGACCATCCCTAAGGACGACCTAAATTTCAAGATTTGGGCGTCCCCAACCGTATTATTGAAATGAAAGATGGACGTCTATCTTGCTTCGAAAATACGGGTTTCCCCGTCCCTGGATGGGGACGTTTTGCGAGGACGTCCCTTTCGATTATGCCCCTCCACCTGTGTGTGAGAGACTTAGGAAAAACATGCAAGTGCTCCCTGTGGGGACACTGTAGTTTGCAACTTGATATATTTTTTTTAATTTATAGCTCTAGGTCAGTTACAGTCAGGTGCAGGGGGTGTTTGCCTGTCCCCTCAGGGCTTATAATTTAAGTTTGCACCTGAAGCACTAGAAATTTGTGTCACTTGTCCAAGATCTCAAGGAGCAGTGGTGGAATCTGAACTCTGGCTTCCCCGGTTCTAAGCATGCTGCTCTAATCATTAAAAGGTCCTTTTTACTAAGGTGCACCGAAAAATGGCCTGCGCTGTTGTAGACGCGTGTATTGGACGCGCGCAGGTCCATTTTTCAGCATGCCTGCAAAAAAGGCGGGGTTTTTATTTTGGCCGAAAATGGACGTGGCAAAGTAAAAATTGGCCCGCATCCATTTCGGGCCTCAGACCTTACCGCCACCCATTAGAGGTAAGGTCTTGCGTGTTAAATGAGCGGTAGTCATCTGCGCACATAGAATGCTGATTACTGCCCGGTTAGTGCTGAGCTCTGGAAAAGTTTCTGGCACGCATAGTGGACGCGCATAAAAAAATGAAATTGCTGCGCGGTAGCCGGGCGGAAGTTCCGAATTGGCGTGCGTTGGGCGCGAGTCAGTGTCTACATTGCTTACTAAAATGCCCCTAGGTTACTCCTCCCCTATACCTGCTCTGTAATGTATGCGAGAGAAATTTGCACCGATGTAATGAAGAATCAGCACTGTCTGTGTTTGATTCTCAGTACATATCATATTTATTTATTTAAAAAACTACATTTTTATACCATCTAGGTACAAATTTTTCTTGGGGGGTTACAAAGCACATAAAAGCACAGAAAAGAATCTTTAACACTTGACTGCTTAATTTACTTTGTCATGTACGAACTTTACTACAATACCACGCTGTATTTCTTGATCCGGAACTGGTGATTGCCATTACGGAATAATGTAAGCCACATTGAGCCTGCAAATAGGTGAGAAAATGCGGGATAGAAATGCAACAAATAAATAAATATATAAAACAGCGCCTGATGCGTTAAAACCATAACATCCCATTCTGCGGTTTATCCTAATTTACCCCCAGATAATGTGCAAAAACTCTTTTCTAACCACAGCACCTGCTCCCAGATATCCGCCCCCAAGCGCCAGTCGATAGAAATGCGCTTTTTAGCATGTTCGTAAACTTCAGGTCTTCTGACTTCGAAGCTCCCCAGTTACCGACTCGGTACAGACGACGGAGGGACGGCATTTCTGAGGATCCTGGCTGCTCCCTCCAGCTTCCCGTAATCCTTTCCGTCGGAGAAGAATGCACCCTGTGTATCTCCCAAGTGAGTCTGTGTCTCCAACTGGTTCCACCAGTTTTCCTGCCTGAGCACCTGAATGGGGAAGTTGGTGAGTGAGGTGAGGGGAACAGAGGTGCATTTGTGTCACCTGTTTTGAAGAGTGACTGTTCCACTCACCTACTCCCTGACATGCTCAACACTTCAGATGTGTTTCAGAGACTCGCATTCGTTTTCTGGTTACACAGGCAGATAACGTTACGGGGACATTAATACGCTGTACGGGCAGCAGCCGGTAACATGAAACAACAGTACTCCATGGTTCACGCAGTTTGGTCTGTTTTGGACAGAATGAGCTGGTTTGGATTTGAGCTGTGGTCCTCTAATTCCCCGTGACAGAACTTGCAGATGTATCTTTAACTCCATATGCTGACTTGTTTCAGGATTAAACGCGTCCATCCTGGCTTTGCTGTTGTGACTTGTTAGCTGTTTTTTTTTTTAAATTGACCATAATTTAATGTATGACTAATAGGTCTGGGGGTTTCTTTGTATTTATGCACAAACAAGCAAAAAAAGCCCGCTTCGTGAAAAATGAAACGGGCCCCTAGCAAGGCTATCGTCTAATCGCAATTATGTTTTAAATCTCTCTTCCCTGCCTTCTCCTCCATCCATATCCAGCAATTCTCCTCTCTCATCTGCCCTCCCCTCCATGTCCAGCAATTTCTCTTTCCTCCCCTCCATGTCCAGCGATTCTCCCCTCCCGTCTCCTCCCCTCACATCCATGTCTAGCGATTCTCCTCTGCTCTCCCATCCCCAGCCCCCCTTTCAAGCACTCAAGTTCCAGTTCAACCCCAGCCCGCTGTCTTCTCCCACACCAGCCCTCCTTTCCTTCCTGCCGTCCTGCCTTAAAAACATTTACTTTACCTGAAGTCGTAGCGGCGGCAGGCTCGGCTCGCCTCCAGCCTTCCCTGTCCTTCCCTTTCACTGTCCCGCCTTCCTCTGATGTAATTTCCTCTTTCCGCAAGGGCGGGACACTGAGAGGGAAGGAAAGGGAAGACCGGAGGCGAGCCGATTACATAGTAGCTCATTTGCATATGGTTACGAACTTAGCCAGCCAGCCGTCCAGGGACGCAGATTGAGAAATTTATTATATAGAGGATGAGAATTATTTTGTGTAGCCTGTGTTCTTATCGTGAGATATGTGGTGTGTGAATCTGTGTCACTGATTTCTTTTATTCATGACAAATTTTTGTTCAGTGTGAAACATTGAATTTCTTTTTTTTTTTTTTGTGGTTTCCCTGCCCCCTCAGGCTTGGTTTGGTTTTCAGATAAAGTATGGGGGTTGTGGGGGAGGGGGTTATGTCACTCTCTCTCTTCTTGTAACCCTGTGATTATTTGCAGATATCAGGATGAGGTATTTCGACTCTCTCACGCGTCTGTTTTGAAATCCTGATACCCTCTAACCTTTTTTTTTTTCATTGCACCTAATGCAAACAATCTTCCGTTTTTGGAACTGGTGGGGTCAAGCCCGGGGCTGGGAGCCAGTGGGGCTGAGCTCTGCGTTTGCCGCTCTACACACGATTCACAGCTGGATTTTCCTTGGAAACGAAACGTGGAGGTATTGATTTTGTGCCAGCTCTGAATGACCTAGATACATCCATCCTGCTGGTCTGTACATTGCACACTGCTCCATCCAGCTTTCATTTTGCTGCTCTCCCTGAGGGGCTGGTATGGCCGTCTCTGGAAAATTCCAAATTTCAGAGTAAATGAAAGCTTTTGGGATTGCTTCAGTGAAGTACCGGTGGGCCCCCTTGTTTTGTCTACAGACGTATCTCATGGATATTCATTGTGAAAAATCGGCTCCCCAGGACCAGTTTGGAATTACAGGGAAGGGGGCCTCAGCTGTAGCATAGACTTGTAGTTTTAATGGTCAGGGCTAGTTTTTCAAAGCGATCTGGCTGCCCAGCTATGGAACAGAGTGGCTGGATTTAGCCACTCAAACAGTGGACATCGACAGAGGCGCTTCCTCATTTGGGGATGAGGTAAACCATAAAGTACATAAGTATTGCCGTACTGGGACTGACCGAAGGTCCATCAAGCCCAGTTTCTTGTTTCCAACAGTAGCCAATCCAGGTCACAAATACCTGGCAAGAGCCTGAAAAAGTTCAATGCATTTTATACTGCTTATCCCAGAAATAAGCAGTGGATTTTCCCCAAGTCCAATTTAATAATGGTCTATGGACTTTTCCTTTAGGAAGCCATCCAAACTTGTTTTAAACCCTGCTAAGCTAACAGCTTTTGCTACATTCTCTGGCAACGAATTCCAGAGTTCAATTACACGTTGAGTGAAGAAATATTTTCTCCGATTCTACTGCTTTGTAGCTTCATTGCTTTTCCCCTAGTCCTAGTATTTTTGGAAAGAGTAAACAAGCGATTCACGTCTACCCGTTTCACTCCATTCATTATTTTATAGACCTCTATCATATCTTCCCTCGGCCACCAGCAGTGATTATCACAGCTAGTTGGCTAAACTTAGGCACCCCCAGATACTAGAGATGTGCATAGAGTAAAAAATGTCTTGGTTCTCAATTATTTATTTCATACATTGGTTATGTTAGAACTGTTTTGCAAATGCAAATTGATTGTTTGCATGTTAATTGAAAGGTTAATTCATATGCAATAGATTTTTGTAAGGTGCTCAGATGAACTGCATGCGCACTAAGAGAAATGCACACTTCTACCAAACACCAGTCTTAAATCTGGCTATCAACCAATCCATCCACCCCACCACTGCCAGCACCCCAATCTAATACTTCCTCCCATCCCCCCAGACCTGCCAAACATACCCTCATCTTCCCAGGAGCCCTCGTGCTTTGAAGAAACGCCCCCCTCCCAATTCTTTCTGATAGCCTCAAGCTTTGATTCTACTGTCTCCTTCCTCCCCTTCTGCAAAGGCTCCAGTAACCCCCACCCCCACCCCTTTCCTGCAAGCCCCACTCTCCCAAGGCAGAAGTTGGCACTGCACTTACCTCCTTCATGCCCTGGTACTAACAGCTGGTAAAGTCTGCAGGCAGAAAACTTTCTGTTTTTAAAATTTGCTTTCACTTGGTGTTCTCACACAAAACCGCACACGCTGTTTCATGTTAGTACACGTAGGGTCTAATTTAGTAAAGTGTGTGCCAATTAATACATGTAAGCAATTAGGATAATTAATGGCACGTACAAAATGGGTGTAAAATGCTCTGCAATGGTAATTATACCACAGTTCAGCGTCGGCAAATGTATGGTAGAGGGAATGACCGATATTGGATATCTGGTTGTTGCACTGCTCCAAGGCTCAGGTCTTTTGGGATGAGAAGATGATAATACTTACAGCATTTAATAGCTTTCAACTTGTTCGGCCAAGGGCGATCCAGTTGGGCAGCCCCATACTGTATGTAGCTGGATTCTACACAGCCAGCTTATTAGCCCTGGCAGTTGCTTGGAAGCAAAAGGACCAGGGCTTTTTTTGAGGGGGTACTTGGGGGTACTGAGTACCGGCACCTTTTCCATTGTCTGCTAAATTTAAGCCATGGTCCCCAAGTTTTAATGAAACAGCTCAGGGTCTACACACCAATTCTGCCTTGTCATAGATTCTGTGACTGGCTCCAGGGGGCCTGGCTATTATGGGGTGGGTCCCTCAGTGATCATCCCACCCCTGAAGGGTGGCCTGGCATTTGAGTACCGGCACCTTTTTCGCTAGAAAAAAACACGCAGCTCTTTAGGATTCCAGAATCATGCTATTCTTTGGGGTTCTACATGGAATGTTGCTGCTCTTTGAGATTCTGCATGGAATCTTGTCACTCTTTAGGATTCCAGAATCTTGCTATTCTTCAGGGTTCTACATGGAATGTTGCTACTCTTTGAAATTCTGCATGGAATCTTGACACTCTTTAGAAGGGCTTTTTTTGAGGGGGTACTTGGGGGTACCGGCACCTTTTCCATTGTCTGCTAAAATTGACCCATGGACCCTAAGTTTTAATGAAAGAGCTCAGGCTCTACACACTAATTCTGCCTTGTCATAGATTCTGTGACTGGTTGCAGGGGGCGTGGCTATTGTGGGGTGAGTCTCTCAGTGATCACCCCTCCCCTGAAGGGTGGCTTAGCATTTGAGTACGGGCACCTTTTTTGCTAGAAAAAATGCACTGAAAAGGACACAACTTCCCATGGTTGTTGAAATTGCTAAAGTGGACCATATATACTTCTTGTCTAAACGGACTTTCATGGCCTGAGGTAGATTACTGCTACTTGCTTCCTTCTAAAATCCGGGAGCCTTCCAGAAAATGGTGGGAGACAGAGACAGCGATTCATGTTCTGCTGACCATCTCTTTGTTTTTACTACCCAGCATGCATGGGTTTATGAGAATGGGTGGGGATTTTAGGTGTTTACATGAAAGTTGTACCAGCTACACGTTACCCGTTATGTTTTGTTCTGATAATATATATAATAAAAAGAGTAACGGCTTCTATGTGCATGCTTGTGCACATGCGTGTAAATACCAAAATTCAGCCTGAGCGATATTCTGTAAACACACACATATCATATGTAGTGGGATCATCACAGGGGTGAAGCCTTGGTAGAGGGTGGGCGGGACTCGCAGTTACAGGCGCAGTTTATAGGAATACTATCAATTTTTGTGTCTGGCGTTTAACTGCGAGCATTTGCACTGGTTCTGCGGCCAACCACACAGGCACATACAGGGGCAGCTCTACCATTAGGCCACTGAGAGCCTGAGCAGCTGCATGTTACCATCCTCAGAGGGCACAGCTGGAGCACTGCTGCCCGAATGCCGTGTTCTGAGCAGGGCCGCCAAGAGGGGGAGCAAAGGAGACCTCCATGTGGAGACGTAGCCCAACGCTTAGAACACCTGGCTAGAACCAGGGGATACTGGTTCAAATCCCACTACAACCCTGGTTCTGAGTAAATGTGAAATCGCTTGTAGGTGGGAAACCATCGTAGAGAGGGACCTAGGTTCATGTCTCCACTTTTTGGGAACCGGCAGCTCCCTGCTCACTCAAGTACTGGACCAAACATGGGCCTCTGAAGCACTGTTTATCAGAGGTTCTCCACAGGCCCTGTTTGATGCAAAGCTCTGCTTAAATCAGAACTAAGATGTCCACAGTCCAGCTGTGTACAGAGCCCTCCTTTCAGTATCTGAGAAGGGGACTTCCCATACTGGGTCAGACCAATGGTCCATCTAGTCCAATCCAGGTCACAAGTACCTGGCAGAAACCCAATTAGTAGCAACACCCTGTGCTACCAATCCCAGGGCAAGCAGTGGCTTCCCCCATGTCCATCTCAATAACAGACCATGGACTTTTCCTCCAGGAACTTGTCCAAACCATTTTTAAACCCAGATACGCTAACCACTGTTATCTCATCTTCTGGCGGCAAATTCCAGAGCTTAACTACACTTTGAGTGAAAAATATTTCCTCCTATTTGTTTTAAAAGTGTGTCCGTGCAATTTCGTTGAGTGTCCCCTAGTCTTTGTACTTTTTGAAGAGTCTGGATTAGTAGGTTGACAGCCAGGATTCAGATCCCACCCTTCCAACTGACTCTCTTTGTGACCTTGGGCAAGTGATTTTTATGCTCCATTTTCTCCTAGATTAGAGCTTCCCAAACTGGGGGCCAGGACTCATGTTTGGGGTGGTGACCTGGGTGGGCCTTACACAGATGCACCATTCTACACCTCTGGAGTATGGGTCAGTTTAATTTGGCAGAAATTATGGGGTCACAGCCTCAAAATGATTGGGTAAGCACCATCCTAGATTGTCAGCCTTCTGGGATAGGGACCGATCTGTATCTGAAATGTAGCTTGCCTGTTGGGGTTGTGTAGGGCTCAGTCTAAGCACTCTTGGGACAATATTGGCCATGCAAACTTTTTCTCCCAGACTTTGCTATACAGTGAGGACACAGCCTCTAGGTACCACTTGTGCACTGGGGCAGTGGTTTATTTATTTAGATTTTGCTCACACCTTTTTCAGTAGTAGCTCAAGGTGAGTTACATTCAGGTACTCTGGATATTTCTCTGTCCCAGGAGGGCTCACAATCTAAGTTTGTACCTGAGGCAATGGAGGGTTAAGTGACTTGCCCAAGATCACAAGGAGCAGCAGTGGGATTCCCCTGGCGGCACCCCAGCCAGTCAGATTTTCAGGATATCCACAATGAATATTCATGAGAGAGATTTGCATGTATTGTCTCAACTAGCAAATCTCTCTCTCTCTCTCTCTCTCTCTCTCTCTGTCTCATGAATATTCATTGTGGATATCCTGAAAACCTGACTGACTGGGGTGCTTCCAGAACCAGGTTTGGGAACCTCTGTATTGTGGGTTGGAGGGTTGTCAGAAATTCAGAACTGACCAGAAGCCACCTTACTGGAAGGAGTCCAGTTATTGGCTCGTGCTTTTGGTGTGGCGCTTTCGTCGGTAGCATGTACTGTATGGGGATCCCTTGAATTTCCGGTTGGATGTGCCCCACTCCCAAGTTACAGGAAGTGTGCGGAAGAGAGATGTGTTTCTGTAGGGTACTGGGGAAGAGCAGTTTTTGGTTCAGTTCCATCTTTCCTGGGGACTGGGTATACTGGAATTTCTGGTGGGGGAATGGGAGGGAGCGATGAAGGTAAAGGCTAGTGATTATTCCCTTAGAACTGGGGTACTACGGTCTGATCTTTAATTGAAATGAATTCTAGCTACGGCCACCGCTGCCCCTCTCCCCAATTCACTGCTCTCATTTCCTTCTCAGATAATTCGATTTGCGGTGTTGTTATATCTAAAGTTATTAGTATGGTTTTCTTGGTGGTTCAGGACCTCTCCTTCACTCACTGCCCCCCCCCTTTTCCTCCTCATCCCCCTGCATGATTGACAGCACAGCAGATAAAGAAAAGGAGGGGGTGAACCGGGGGGGGGGGGGGGGGTTCAGTGCCAATATCTTGACTACCTGGGATTTAGCTGATACTTTTTTGTATATCTTAAATCAGAGTAAAAGGCATGAGCATCGCAGAGGGTGGCTTAATGGTGGAGCTGGAAGAGTGCAGGGCAGATGGGGGGAGGGAGGGCATTTGTACCCTGGGGTATGAGAGCAACGGAGAGGTTTTATGTTTGTTGGGGCAGAAAGAAAGGCGCCAGAGCTGTTGTCGAAATCATCTTTCCTAAGACCATGATGGGTATTTGCTCTCTCCCTGCCCTAACCATCCAAAGAAGGGAGGAAGTGGAATGGAGGCTGGAGGAAATTTTGGGGGAGCCCTAGAGAGAGAGAGACAGTAATGGGTCTCTCTGACACCCTGTCCTTTCCAGGGTAAAATGGAGAAAAAGGAGTGATAGGCTCTAATACCCAGAGGATGTCGGAGAGACGGAAGGAGGAGAAGTGGGGGGGGGGGGGGGGTGGCTTGAGAGGTGGAGGCTGGAGGGAAGGAAGGTTACTGTAGGGGAACAGGGTAAGATACCATTGAAAGGATCAGAACAGGGTAAGAGAGCAGTGAAAGGAGGCCTGGCCTTCAGAAGCTAGATGGGAATTTGGAGGGAATCTAATACTCTTTCAGCTCTGTGTAAAAAGCTTAGGAAGGGTGACACCCAAGGACAAAGCCTGCGGAGGCCACCCAGCTTTATCCCATGTTTGCTTGGACGGATTTAGGCAAAATAATGCAAATTGGGGTGGGGAGGCAGAGAAGAATCGGGGCTGTCCCTCAGATGTATAGTGAGAGGGGTTTTGTTTCACTGTCCCAGGCCGGCTCTGCACCCTTCATGCAAAGGTCCCCGATTATGGAACTGCATTATAACCTGACCTACAGTGACATCGACTAAGTTGATGTGAATTCCCCGCTGGGAAGGAAGCGGCTTAGAGGGCTGGCGTGGACTTTCGCTTCATAGTTTCGGTATACCGTACTCGTGAAGCGGCAAAAGGTCTCTTTTTTTTTTTTTTTTTTCCCTTTCTTTAAATTTAAATCAGGCTCTTCTCCTCCGAGAAAGCCTTTCCCCGCCCTCGGTGGGTTTTGAAAGCCTCTGTGTGGATCAGTTAAATAGCTGAGGTTATTTTTCCATCCCATTGCATCCACAAGGCTCGCTTTAGCAATGGGCTTTTCATCTTAAAACAGATTTGTTTGACAAAAACTCTGTGCAGCCCTAATATTCAGAAACTGCATTAATAGAGTAGACACGACCCTCTGTAAATTTCAGCATTAATTTGGCCTTAATTCTCTAGATCACCTTTGATCGCTTTCTATCTTCAGCACTCACCCCTCCTTGGGTAGTTTGTCCTGCTGGCTTGAAGCCTGGAGAGATGTAAGGTGTGCCTTCAACAAGGTTCGAGGTTCGTTGGCTGGTGGAAACCACCACGGTTACAACGATCTTTTCCCCTTCCTCCCCAAGATTGAGCACCCCTCAGAGATGCTGCTAAGCCTTTCCATCCCAACCAACCAACCCCCCTATTCTGTCCTATCCCATCCCATCTTGTCAGTGGCTCTAATCCCTTATACTGAGGGGCCAGTCCACAGTTATATGGGTATTAAATACCCAACCTGTTAGGGGTTCTCAGAAAATCTGTGGGTTTCCTGTTTGAATAGCATGTGTGACCTGTCTGTGTGTTACACTGATGTGAGCTAATACGACTTCCAGCTTTCCATGATACGTTGACAAATGTAGCTTGAAAGTTTCTTTTGAGTGTCTTGACATTGGTTTAATATCTAGTTATCCATTTTTACTGGGGCTGATTTTAATCTAAATGTTACAAATATGGCACAGCACATCCCAGTAACCCCACCTGTGTTCTGTGCAAAACTGAGCTCACACTTTCCTGTCTTTGTGAAACCTCACGTCCCTATGGTCCTCTTCTCATTCTCCCTCGGGGTGGATATTTCAGAAAGAATTTATAACATCCACGAGCGATATTTCATCAGAGAGGAACAGTCTCCGGTCTGCTGTGGACTTTGTGTGAAGATTAACGGCCCCCCCCCTTTCTCCCTCCACGCCTCCGAACCGAACCGTCTTAGAAAAACGCCCACGAACATGTAAATATATATTTTCGATTAGCAGAGGAGAGAACTGAAAAACCTCTAGGATATATGTTAGACCAGAAACGGGTCTGGTTAGCCAGTGCTCGCCAGCTTTTGTTGGGAGATTTGGTTTTTAAATTTCACTCATGAATTTTCATGGCTAGTTCCAGGGGAGCTTCATTTGGGTACAGAAGGCATCTCCCTGTTCCTTGTCATCAAGCAGATGAAGCCATTACGTATGGGGTTGTCCATCAACCAGCAGGGGGAGATAGAGAGCACACAACTTTTCACAGTGCCTCATGGCCAGCCAGCTCCACTGCCTCTTCAGTATTTGAAGCTTCCAAAGCAGTATGGCAAACCGCAATGGGAATAACATGAACTTTCCTCACAGCGAACGATGGCCCCTTAACAAGGGCATGAACTCCAAAAAGGAGGGAATGAACTCATCCTCCTGGAGGGAAGAAACTTGTCCTCCACTTTGTATAAACGGAGGGAATACTTGCATCCTCCTGGAGGGAATAAACTCATCCTCCCAAAACATGAACTGGAAAGAATGAACTCATCCTCCTATAACTGTACCAAGAATCCTGAAGACTGTTTTCCGACTCCCCAAGGAAGGAATATAACTTCAGGAAACAAGAACAGCACCTAAAATCAGAATCACTGCAATATACACAATCATACAGGGAGGGCTCATGGCTTCATCTGCTATGACTAAAGGAAAGAAAATTATCATGGTAAGAACCTAATTTTCCCTTCTTAGAGAGCTTGCAAACTAATTTTGTACCACAGGCATTGGAGGGTTAACCTCAGCTTGTAGAATTGACACTTGCAGGCAGAGAGGATCCTGCTCTGAGAATGGGTCTCCCTGCTATGTTCTTCAGAACCTCTCCTGGGTCTTCTGGACAGCTTTGTGGGATTGTTCTGGGATTTGCTCACAGTGAGATACTAACCAGCCAGGGCTCTGCTCAGTGTCTCTACAGATAGAGACCCTCTCACTTCTGGCAGGCCCTTCCTTCTTTCTCTGCTGCTTCTTTTGGTTTGCAGTCTCCCAAAGCTCAGCTGAGTAAAGGGTTGTCCAGGCACTGCGTGTTTTACTGAATTTCAGCTAGGCGTCGCTTGGAACCCTGCGCTGGGAAAAGTTGCAGATTGACATACGGAGAAGGAAATGCAATGTCACTCTTGAGTACCTGTCCTGGGAAATAAAGTGACTCCCCCGGGGATGCTTGGGGAGTGAAAGAGACTACATGAGGTTCAGAGGGTCGGAGACGAAGTGACTCCCTAGGGTCACACAGAGAGTTAGCAACTGTAGCACAGGGAGGTAAAGGGATTCCTTCAGGGTTAGAGAGTCAGCAACTGTGGCACAACCCTCCCCCCTCTGAGATCTAGATGCCCCCTCCTCGTAGCCCACATTCACATCTCCTTGCTCTCTGACAGGTGGACATACGGCTGACGCGCTGTTATTGGGACAGCCAAGCTGAAGTGATCATGGGGGGGGGGGGGGGGTGAAAGCAGCCATGAGAAGAGAAATGTAAGGAGGGCTTGGAGGAGTAAAGTACTTGCAGGTGGTTCTGGGGTTGCCTCGGACCAGCACTGTCCAACCTGGGCCATTCTGAACACAGCTTTAAAAACCTGAGAGGACTTGGTCCCCAACCCAGGAGAACAGCACTGGCAGGAAATGCCTGGCCCTATACCAGCTTCACCACCGGGGTGTTTTCCAGTAAAGTCATAATAAATCACCCTACTTATTTTATAACTCGTTTATAACTCATGGAATTAGAAAAGGTGCAGAGAAGGGCGACGAAAATGATAGAGGGGATGGGGCGACTTCCCTATGAGGAAAGGCTGAAGCGGCTGGGGCTCTTCAGCTTGGAAAAAAGACAGCTGAGGGGAGATATGGTAGAGGTCTATAAAATACTGAGTGGAATGGAACGGGTAGACGTGAATCGCTTGTTTACTCTTTCCAAAAATACTAGGACTGGGGGGCATGCGATGAAGCTACAAAGTAGTAAATTTAAAACGAATCGGAGAAATTTTTCTTCACTCAACATGTAATTAAACTCTGGAATTCATTGCTAGAGAATGTGGTAAAGGCGGTTAGCTTAGCAGAGTTTTAAAAAGGTTTGGACGGCTTCCTAAAGGAAAAGTCCTTAGACCATTATTAAATTGGAATTGGAGAAAATATTTCTGGGATAAGCAGCATAAAATGTTTTGTACTTTTTTGGGATCTTGCCAGGTATTTGTGACCTGGATTGGTCACTGTTGGAAACAGGATGCTGGGTTGATGGACCTTTGGTCTATCCCGGTGTGGCAACACTTATGTAGTTATCAGCGTCTCACTGCGCATTCTTTATCTTTTAATGTTTCCTTCTGCTGATCAGGTAGCACTGTGTTAGCAGTCCACATCTGGCTTAACTTCACCACCTGCCTGGGCCTTTAGGCAAAGGCTCATGGTCTTCATATACCACCTTTCTGTGGGATATGGGCCTACCTTTCCATTCATGCAGTGGGCCAGAGTGAGGCCTGGCTCAGCCTTTCCCTTTAGAACCACAGAGGACTCTCTCAAGATACTATCTGTTTGAGGTCTTCTTTGAACTGAAAGGGTTTCATTTCTTTGTGAGCTTTATAGAGTGACTCGGACTCCTCCAAAGCCCTGTTCAAAGGACAGTTAAAATAAATTCAGAAATAAGATAAGACAAAAACGAAATCACACAAAAATGAAAAAAAAAAAAAAAATCTTAATAAACAGAACTGCATCAGTGTAACAGCTCTGCACCTGGCATTATGGAAATAGCCAAGCTTTTGAGGCGGCTTTGAGGTCTGGTCTTTGAGTGATAGGTCTGTCTGCAGACATTGCAAGTCATCTTACGAGGGAGAGTAACCCAGTGACCCCACATGTCCTTTTTTTCCCCCTCTCCCTTTCTATTTTCATCCTGGCTTGCTGAATTCTTCATCTCAATTGATGTTGCTGCGTCACTGGTCCCTCTGCAGGCAGCTTCTTCCAGCTTGTGGTGAAGGTTTGCCTTGAAAGGTGTCTTCTGTAGTGTTTCTGCGCAGTCTCTGGCCCTGGATGACTTGGGACAGGAGAACTTGTTTAGGGAATCGGCTTCCTGTGCATATCGTCCAACCCAGCGGAGCTGAACGTTGTGGACCTTTGCTAAAGTGATCTGCCTGTGGTCGTGAAGAGAGAAGGTTCACCATGTCGAATGTCAGCCGTTAGGAGTAGAGGATTCATGTCCCAGAAGCTTTTTAAGGAGCAGTTTTGGATGGCCTTTGGTGCGGTGAGGATGTGGGACGGATGAGGCTTCCTGGATTGGAGCTCTACTGGAGCGGTTTATTTATAGGACACTGGGCGAGGGTAGATTTTATAAGAGGGTGCCTATTTTATAAAAATGATAGCAGCCTGTGTGTCTTTTTATATAATACTAGTGCAAATCCTGGTGAAATGGTGTCTAGCTTGTGGGCACTGATATTTAGGGTACAGCAGACAGGAAGGAAACCTCTACAGAGAAGCAAACCAAACCAGGAGACAGTAGAGTTTGATCAAATGACGACCCAACTCAGGAGATGTTGTTGGACAAATCTTTTATTCAAAGCACAAGAAGAAAGACCCAACATGGACCCGCCTGCCTCAGGGGTCACAACAATGCTGTTACTGGTGGGCTGCAATGTGACAGGAGCCAGCCAATGGGAAGCATGGTGATAGGCAGTACTGGTGTAGTTGAGTGTTGAGGAGACAGGGTGCAGTGGTTTGCAGCTCACGCTGGTGAAATAATTGTGTCACAATTTTATCCAGTAAGGGTATTGTTGTGACCCCCCCGAGGCAGGCGGTTCCATCTGCCAAAACACGGCCCATGTCAGGTCCTTCTTCTAGTTCTTTGAATAAAATATTTGTCCAGCAACATCTCCTGAGTTGGCTTGTCATTTGGTCAACCTCTTGAGTGAAAAAATATTTCCTCCTATTTTCTTTTCAAAGTATTTCCCTTGGTCTGACCCAGTAGGGCAACTCATGCTCTAACGTGCATCCATAATATAAGTACATAAGTAATGCCATACTGGGAAAAGACCAAGGGTCCATCGAGCCCAGCATCCTGTCCATGACAGAGGCCAATCCAGGCCAAGGGAACCTGGCAAGCTTCCCAAACATACAAACATTCTATACATGTTGTTCCTGGAATTTTGGATTTTTCCAAGTCCATTTAGTAGCGGTTTATGGACTTGTCCTTTAGGAAACCGTCCAACCCCTTTTTAAACTCTGCTAAGCTAACCGCCTTCACCACTTTCTCCGGCAACGAATTCCAGAGTTTAATTACACGTTGGGTGAAGAAAATTTTTCTCCGATTTGTTTTAAATTTACTACACTGTAGTTTCATCGCATGCCCCCTAGTCCTAGTATTTTTGGAAAGCGTGAACAGAAGCTTCACATCCACCTGTTCCACTCCACTCATTATTTTATATACCTCTATCATGTCTCCCCTCAGCCGTCTCTTCTCCAAGCTGTATAGCCCTAGCCTCCTTAGTCTTTTATACATGGAATTTCAACCCACAGTGATTCAAAGGTGTGATGCTGCCCAGGCTCCACCTGTCTGTGGTGCAGCAGTTTGTGAGTGGGGGAAGTTTGCACTGCTGCTCCTATGCTCTTCCTGCCCTCTGGTGGTGGGGTAGCGTATAGGTTTGCTGACATCATTATTTTGCCACCGTCTCTACCCTTCTCCTCTGCTGCTGTCATATGCTCTGAACACAAGTTCTGGAGAGCGAGGGCTGAGCATAATGTGCTTCAGAGCCAAATGAACCTGTAAATCGCTAAGGTCTAAGCAGTTTATAAATACTCGAATGAATGAAATGATAAGCTGCACCATCTTTTCTGGCCGGTCCAATAAAAGATGTCACAGCCTGGAAAGAATTTAGCTTGCTGCAGGCCCAAATGCAGCTACTGGAACTCTTCAGCACCAGATGAGTCAGAAAATGCATCTCACTTGCAATTCTGCAAATGACACAGCATCTGGGGCAATGAGCAAGATGGGATGGTAAATGCGTTTTGTTTGCTGACAAGTGGAACTTCTGTCTCAGGAAGACAGTGAAATATTGATTAGCGCCTCTGGCAGAATAAGAGTAATACAACGCAGGAGCTGAGAGGATTGTTCTGTGACAGTGACAGACTAATCTACGAGGCCTTCAGAATCTGTGCTTTTAATAACATTAATATGACTTATATAGCCCCTGCAAGCTGCAATGCACATTCAGGGACAGCAGGTATTTTTCTGTCCCTGGAGATCTTACAATCTAAATGTGTACCTGGGGCAGTGCAGGGTTAAGTGACTTGCCTGAGATCACAAGGAACTACACTGGGCTTTGAACCCAGTTCCCATGCTTAAGTACATAAGTAGTGCCATACTGGGACAGACCAAAGGTCCATCAAGCCCGGCATCCTGTTTCCAACAGTGGCCAATCCAGGTCACAAATACCTGGCAAGATCCAAAAAAAGTACAAAACATTTTATGCTGCCTATCCCAGAAACAAGCAGTGGATTTTCCCCAAGTCCATTTTAATAATGGTCTATAGACTTTTCCTTTAGGAAGCTGTCGAAACCTTTTTTTTAAACCCCGCTAAGCTAACCGCCTCTACTATATTCTCTGGCAACGAATTCCAGAGTTTAATTACACATTGAGTGAAGAAAAATGTTCTCAGATTCGTTTTACATTTGCTACTTTGTAGCTTCATCGCATGCCCTCCAATCCTAGTATTTTTTTTTGAAAGCGTAAACAAACAATTCACATCTACCCGTTCCACTCCACTCATTTTGTAGACCTCTATCATATCTGCCATCTTTTCTCCAAGCTGAAAAGCCCTAGCCGCTTTAGCCTTTCCTCATAGGTGAGTTGTCCCAACCCCTCTTATCATTTTTGTGGCCCTTCTCTGCACCTTTTCTAATTCCACTATATCACGTGGAATGCTGCTCTAACCATTAGGCTCTTTATGGCTGACTATGCTGGGATTGCTCTTTTTCTGTTCAGAATTTTTACAAAATTTGCTTCAGCTTAAGGCAAGGCGTGTGCCTAGACATTGGGATTTTATTTCCCTTTGTGATAAAGGAACTGATAAAGACCCTGAAAGGGCTCTTCACCTCTAGCCTGCCCTGAGTAATAAAGGAGCAGGAAATTAGGGTGGGCCATTAGAATAATTTACCTTTCACACGTCTGCAGCTATAATTGGAGTCCGAGTGGGGGGCTCGGCAGAATCCAGAGGGGTTATAATAGGCTCTGAACTGCAGCTGTGAGCTCCCAGTCCTACCACAGAAAAGGAGAGACATTTAATTTCTGAACAGTTTGAGCAGTTACTTCTGTATTTCACTACTTTGAACAGAATCTAAAATGGATCTTGGCTATTAAGCAGCCTCTCTTACAGGTGTTGCACCTGTTCCTTCTTTCCAGTCTGCGCCTGTTGTCTCGGAGGATATAATAAGAGTCATGGTCTTCCCCAGCAGGTAGCCACTGTCCTCCATTGCCAGGAGTTCAGCCTTTTACAACATTTCGTACAACAGAAGGATGGCTCTGTGCTTCCCCATGCCTGGGAGTTCAGTAAAGCCTCTCACTCTCTGTAGTATTTTGTGACACCATCACCCTTTCATTTATATTAAAACTAGTAAAAAAGGCCCGTTTCTGACACAAATGAAATGGGCGCTAGCAAGGTTTTCCTCGGCTCCCCTGCAGCCACCCATGTCCAGCGACCCTCCTCTCTCCCCGGCCCCCCCTCCAGCCACCCATGTCCAGCGACCCTTCTCTCTCCCCTGCCCCCCCTCCAGCCACCCTTGTCCAGCAACCCTCCTCTGGACATGGATCAGCTGTGAGGCATGTTCCCCCCCCCCCCCCCCCGGTTCTAAGTTGACATCATAATGGCTACGGTGATGTCAGCCTGATCTACGGAGCCTAGCAGACCAACTCGGAATGAGCCACGGTCCCAGGCAAGTCAGAACGTTGGAGGTGAAAATTATTAAATAGGATTGTTTAAAAATCAAATAAGGCATCACATGTGCACTGGACCTATATAGTAGCACGGAAACAGGTGACAGCGTGACTCGGGTGTAGGGATTATGTGGCGTTGGGGAGGATACAGGTTACACTGTGTCTCTGATTTGAGGGATTACATGGTGTTGGGGATACGCTGTGTCTCTTGTTTGGAGGTTTTTATGGTATTGGGGATACAGGTTACACTGTGTTTCAGGTTCGGGGGATTGTTTGGTTTTAGGGATACAGGTTACACTGTGTTTTGGACTCCAATATCATGACGGGTTGGATTAAAGTGTTTGACGTCCACGGGCACTTTTTATAATCATACCCTCTGCCCTCCCTCCCCCATCTGTCTTCTTTTTTTAATCAATAGTACCCTTATGACTGTCTGAACACCATTTACAGCTCATAGAAACAAGGGAAAGGTTTCCAGATTTACGTAAGAATAGCCATAGTGGGTCAGACCAATGGTCTATCTATCCCAGTATCCTGCTTCCAGCAGTGGCCAGTCCAGGTCACAACTACCTGGCAGAAACCCAATTAGTAGCAACATTCCATGTAGAATCTCAAATAGAAGCAACATTCTATTTAGAATCTCAAAGAATAGAAAGATTCTGGAATCCTAAAGAGTAACAAGATTCCGTGTAGAATCTCAGAGTAGCACCATTCCATGCTGCCAATCCCAGAGCAAGCAGTGGCTTCCCCCATATCTATCTATCTCGATAACCAATTTCCGTTCAGTGACTCTGTATCGTGTTTTTATTTCTCCACATTTTTTGTCATCTGAGATTTTTTGGGTCTGTAGCCTGTTGGCCTGGGTTCTTGGTGCCCAATGACTCATCCAGGGGTGATACAGGTTACAAAGTGTCTCAGGTTGGAGGTACCGCTTACCCAGTGTCTTGGGCTGCATTAAAAATTTTTTTTTTTCTGTGTTTAACATGTGTTGAGTTTAGCTAAAATGTTTTGAGTCTGTTGCCGCTCTTTGGTGTCGCAAACTTCAGCTTGTGATGTGTGGCGGACCTCTGTGTGACATGTGCTTATACCAGAGCTTCCTTCAGAGTCCCTGAGGACGGAGGGTGGGCTTTGCTCAGTGTGAGAAATCGGTTTTCCTCTCAACAGCTTGTACAGACTAAATGTCATAACCAGGTTTTCTTCTGCATCTTTTGGACTTTAAACTGAACCAAAACTGCCACCAGACTTTTGTTTGCATGTACTAGAGAATTTTCCCTGGCTTTATAACCCTCCTTGGCTACAGGCCACAGGGATCACGACTGTCTCCAGAGCTGGATCAATCTGCACCCCTAGTCTAGCCACAAACAAAACAGCGAAGAGGACCAACAAAAGAAAAAAGATAAAATAAGAAAAAAGTTAAAAATATAATAAAAACACAAAAACAAAAAATTAAATGTAGGGCGTCAACACTGGTTGTTGAAATTCAAAAATAAACTTTATTTGTCAATGGATAGCAAGGAGAAAGGGACTCGACACAGCTGTGTTTCGGCCATACAGGCCTGCGTCAGGAGTCTTCTCACTGTATGCGGTATTCAAACCAAAATCAAGCGGGAATCAGAGTAGCGTCTCGTCTCTCTAAAGTTTAATCGTCTCTCTAAAGTTAAACTTTAGAGAGACGAGACGCTACTCTGATTCCCGCTTGATTTTGGTTTGAATACCGCACAACGCTATTACATTAGAACGAGATATATACTATCCAAATAGGGAGAGAATGTGTGTTGACACCCTACATTTTATTTTTTTTGTGTGTTTTTATTATATTTTTAACTTTTTTTCTTTTATCTTTTTTCTTTTGTTGGTCCTCTTCGCTGTTTTGTTTGTTGATAGTTTTTGCGAAGACTGGTTTCTTCTGTTTTTTGCACCCCTAGTCTAGCCACCCAGTTTTCCCATTCAGCACTGGCTAAGTCCTCTCCCTCCTCCCTGGCCTCCACCAGAGAGCCGAAGCCGGATGTGGGAGCCAAACTCAAGGTGTTCAGTACGTATGGCCGCTAAGCCTCTGTTCCCGGACAACCCAGGTACCCAGTATTTTAAAGAAACAGCAGCAGCATCTAAATCTTTAAAAATATCTGTTTTACTGACCCCCCCCCCCCCACCTCTCTTTTGGTCCTGCTTCCTCTCTTTTCCTGCCTTCAAGAAAGTCCCTGTAGAGTGAAAATGTGATGAAGACAAGTTTTATCTGGTCAGCCCTCTGTTGCAGATCCAATGGTCTCCAGCGTTTCTCTCCGTTGTCCAGTTTACCTGAGTTGGGACTACTTGAAACCCAGCCCAGCTGTTTGCCTCAGGAATGAGTGAAAATCCTAGAAGGGATGGGGAGGGGGGATGAGGAGGGACTCGTAGCAGTGAGATCTTTGCCACCCGCTGGTTTAACTACTCTTCTGGAAGAAACTATAATTGGATCAGCAGTGGTGTGATTGGTTCTCACTCGGGAGCCAGTTTCATCAAACAGCTGAAATTCTACTCACATGAACATATGTTTTGGCTTAGTCCACCCAGGACCCAGGAGGTTCTGGTACTTCCAGCCTGTTGGTGTCGGCAGTTTCTGAACCTTGACTAATGATACCCCACGGAAAGCTGGACTGAGGTAAACATCTCAACAACCTATAGAAACTCCATTGAAGCTATTCAGATCTTATCTGCTAGTAACATCTTCAAAATATTAAAAAACAAAAATGCTCTGAGGCAGGACATCGCGCCTGAATCCAGGCTGATACTGGCTTAGCAACCCCCCCCCCCCCCCCAATGTGTATAGCCATTGGAATTTTTGATAAGGGTCTCCAACATTATTCCTGCAACTGACATCTGGCTAACCCCTTCATGAGTCCCGATGATCTTGCTCTGCCCTTGCGGATTCCTGAAATATTAATTAAGGTGGTTGTGCAACCATGTCACTCATTTCCCCTCGTACTCTTGGAAGAATTTCATCTGGTCCTGGCATCTTTTTCATCCCTGCACGGTCCAGGTCCCTCCTTAGCTACACCTGGGCTATGCAGACCTCATTGTTCACTGTGTTCAGGTCTAATACTCAGGTTGGGTTATCTCTCTGCTCTCCTTTCTCCCCCTAGACCCTTAAGGTCCTTCTGGGTCCATCCTGTTAATGCTCGAATTGTTGGTTTTGCTGCCCCTTCCACCACCTTTTCAGCGAACATATTTGCTCTTGTTCCTTCTGAGACATCATCCCCTTAGCTTTCTTTGGTGAACTCCTAGTCTTCCACTTCTCATTCTACGAAAAATACTACTTTCTGATACTTTATTCGTGCCTGTTTCTGTCATATCTCCCGTTTCCTCATAGTAACATAGTAAATGATTGCAGATAAAGACCTGAACGGTCCATCCAGTCTGCCCAACAAGATAAACTCATTTTACATGGTATGTGATACTTTATACCTGAGTTTGATTTGTCCTTGCCAATCTCAGGGCACAGACCGTACAAGTCTGCCCAGCACTCTTCTTGTACTAAACGTTCTGAAGCTAACGTCAAAGCCTCTTAAAATTTACACTCAAGCCCATTCATATCTATTCAGTCACAGACCGCAGAAGTCTGCCCAGCACTGGTTTTGCTTCCCAATTATCCCACACGTTTCAATTCCATTACCGTTTTCATCTCCACCACCTCCCACGGGAGGGCATTCCACGTACCCACCACCTTCTCCGTGAAAAAATACTTCCTGACATTACTCCTGAGTCTGCACCCCTTCAACCTCAATTCATATCCTCTAGTTCTACCGCCTTCCCGTCTCCGGAAAAGGTTCGTTTGCGGATTAATACATTTTAAATATTTGAACGTCTGTATCATGTCACCCCTGTTTCTTCTTTCCTCCAAGGTATACGTGTTCAGGTCAGCAAGTCTCTCCTCGTACGGTTTGCAACGCAAATCCCACACCATAGCAAGATACGGCCTCCAAAAACTGAACACAATACTCCAAGTGAGGTCTCAGCAACGACTTGTAGAGGGGCATCAACACCTCTTTTCTTTCTCCCAGACAGCCCATCTGTGTCTCCTTAAGTTTTCCCGTGTGTGGCCTAGAAAGCAGGTCCTTCATCTTTTTCGGGTGGTCTTTCTCTCATTCATGTCCACCTTTTCCTACGCTTGGGGTCCATTATCTCTCCTAAGATGCTTCTAGCCATGAGGCAGTACTTCAATAAAGTTTTTTTTACCAGTAATGTTGAGCCTGGACTAAGGTTTCTAAGTTGCCATTGCTGTTCCCAAAGTCCTGAGAAGGTCTGTGAGGTGGGGAGGAAGGGGGCACACGGTACCTGTGATACTCCAATTCTTGAGCCTGGTATCTCTATACAAAGGCAGTCTTTTACTACTGCTAACATAGATATGTAATCTTGCCTTTCCCCCCGATGTCTGTCCCAGTGAATAAACCAACTCTTTCCTATAAAGCGTACAGTACATTTCTTTGTTCTTTTGAGGTGGAAGCGTGTTTGAGATGGAGGTATTTATTTCTCCAGCTGATGACCTAACAGTTTATATTTTTACCCGCCGGGTACTGGAGGTTTCCCCTTTCCACGTCTGCCTCTGTTTGTTTATGAAAACCATCTCGGAGAAAACATTCCTCGCTAAGGCGAGCAATTTCCAAGTGGTGTTTGTATGCAAACGTCTTCAGAGCAGATGGCTTTTCCAGATAAAACACCTACAATGTGTCATTTTCTGGTGCTTGTATAAAGAACAGAAGATTAACTTTTGCTAAGCTTTACATTTTTTTCTTTTATATTTCTCAGAGTTACAGTTGTCCGGCGCGGCACGCATGACTGAGGGGCTGCAAAAGTGAACAGGCATTTTACTTAGGGATTTTTGCTTCGTGTCCCACAGAGAGCTAATGACATAGCTGGGATTAGAGCCCAGGAGTTTCTGGATTCCTGACTGTCAGCAGCTTTGTTTCATGGTCTAATCATTCTGGGGGGGGGGGGGGGGGGGGGGGCTTTAGCCAGGTTTTCTCCATCTTTCTGTAACTGTGGACAGCTCGGCTACAGACATTCAGACACGCATGCATCACACATGCACAGATTCACACCATGTAAGGACATGCACACGTTTTACGTGTAATTGGCCATCTAGAGGTACAATCACAGTACACAATCATACAACACATCCATAAGCTCTGACTAGACACACAGTATCTTGGTCCTCAGACAGGCATCAGGCCCCTCTGAGAAATCCCTGCGCTGTATTAACCTTCCCATTTTACGGCACCTTCAAGGACCTGCAGCTGGCTAACCCGCTAAGATCCAGTCAGGTTTAAATCAAGCAGAAAATATTCACCGCAGCAGAATAATCGCTCCGACAAACTCAGCTTGGAGATGGAGCAGCTGGCCGGCCAGTCAGACAGGCTTGTTTTACCCAGTGACCAAAGCCACTGGGCCTCAGTTTCCTTCTGGCTCATTCACGCAGGAGTTGATTTAAGCTTATGAAGCACCCCTGCACCCCTCCCCATTTTGGGGACTTGTATTTTACCAGGGGCTCATTACTTCTAGGTCCAAGTCCCACAGATTAATTGCAAAACCTGCTTTGGATTCTCTGACAGGAGGATCCATCTCTGGATCTACCAGTTCAAGGAGACATTTGAAAGTTATAGTTCTCCAAAATAAGTCTTTACTGAATAAAATTTCTTCAACGTAAACAAGATGCTTCATCGGGAGACCCAAACTGCAAAACGCCAGCACGCGTTTGAGTCTGAGCATTGGGAGGTGAAGTGATATGTTCAGGGAATAGTTAGAGGAGGTGTCGTCAACAAGGCAAATCCTACACAATTCTGCCAATCCAAGAATACTGTAGGAACACAACAGGTTAATGGTAAAAGTTGTTGAAGGGCATGATCTGGCATGGCAGGGTACATTGTCAAGCTCCTGTGATGCTGCTGGAGCAGTTTTCTGCTAACCTTTGTCACTGGATCTGCGTTCAAGGAATTAAAAAAAAAGATTATGGGGGGGGGGGAGGGGGCATGCCTTTCGTTACCTTCCCTCAGCATATCTGAGGCTCAGGCCTGCAGGATTGAACCGAGGCCCACCGCCTTATGCATAACTATCACCAGCATGGATATGAAAACCAGTGGATATGTTTTTGCTATAAATTGAATTCCTGCAGCCCAGGATCAGTTGACGTTTGATTCTTGGAGAAGAGGACAACTTGAAGGAGGTCATGACTTCTAAAGAGGAGATATTGCTGGAGCCATAGGGTTTGTGTTAACAACTTAATTACAGTGGAATTCTCGTTGAACAGCATAAAAAATGTTGTACGGAGGATTAAATTACCCACCCCCTACTATACCATTCTTCCCTCCCCCTCAATAAATCCCTCCATAAACAGTCCATCAGGTTGGAGAATTCCTCTCCTGGGTGTGAAGTTCACTGGCCCTAATGGTACCACAAGCTTGTTTTGACTGTCCTTGGGAGAGAGGAGGGGCACACTCCACTTGAAAGAATCCCAAGAGAGTTGAGTCCTTGAAAATATTAAGTTGGGGAACATTTATTTTATGGTATTGTTGAAAGTCATCAGATGTTTAAGGGGGTGAGAGAGAGTGAAAAATGTCATAATATAGAAACATTCACAGCTGTTTTCAATTGCCTTTGGATTTTTCAGAATGCCGTTTCCAGCTTCCTAGGGCCTTGAGTGCCCTCCTTAGTTCCTGTGTTTTGGTATTCTTGTTTTTTTCCACTCCCCACCTTTCTTTCCATCACCCTTTTACAAGCCACCTACCACAGCCCTTCCACCTAACCAGCCAGAAAGTCACCCAGGCCAAAGTAATCTCTCATCTGTAGAGTGCAGGGAAAAAAAACACGACATTTTCAGCCAGAAGTTTGCTACCCTGAGACGGAGTTAGAGGGCATCTGGCAGCCTTGCCCTACAAGCAAATTTTGCAAGATGAACTGAACCAAGTAGAGGATTATTGCAGAACCTGTTCATCCTTTGGCATTTAACCCTAAATGGGAGTGTCTCAGTGGTGCAGTGGGGATGTTTTGTGTTTATGCTGGCAGAAGGTCTGACCCAGCTGTCTCTTGTCTGTTTTCAATAGCCTCCTTCCCTTCCTAGGGCTGGACGAAGTCTCTCCTGTCTGCCTGTCTCCTGTGCTGCCTCATTTTTTTAAAACTACAGACCTATGCGACATAGAATCGGTGACTTTTATGAGATAGAAATATACCAGGGAACCCGTCTCATCTGTCCATTGTCACTCCCAGTTAAAGGGGTGTGGATTTCAGTCAAAGCAGTTTCTATTTATTATATATCTACAGGCCCTATGGGCCCAATACTCGAAGCGATGTATCTGGCCGCTGACCAGTTAAATCGCAATTAATATTCAGCAGGGCTAAGTGCTGCTGAATGTCGCGGTTAGTGTCGAGCTCAAAGCTGGCAATGTTAGGAGCGTTCCGGGGACGGGCTTAGCACTTGGATGCTTAAGTGCTGATATTCAGCCGTTAAAGTGGCCAGGTTTAGCGCAGAAATGGGTTTGATTGAATAAAAGACTGTCCTATTTTTTTTTTTTTATTTATCATTTTCAAAAACATTTACATAAAATAAATGTGGGAAAATCAGGAAAATTTTAAGTAAAGAAGAAATACCATGTCCTTTACATAAAGGATCAAAGAAATTGCATTGTTACTTAGTCCACAATATGTTGATCAAGATACAAGGAATAAGATTAACTCTTTAAACAAAAAGAAAAACATTTTGTGAGGATAGAGACCATTCCCAGCCTGCGGTTTCAGCTGCCCTCTGGGATGTCCAGAACTCTTTCGCCCCACTTTCTTTGGCAATTATAAGCGGCTTCGATTTTTCTGGGTCAAAAAATACATAGAATATTGTATTTAAGGAAATAATACATCTACAAGCATATTTCAACTTGAAAGTGCCTCCTAGAGAGAGAACCTGAGATCGAAGTCCTATAAATTCTCTTTTCCTTCTCTGAGTAGTTTTGTTAAGGTCAGGAAAAATTTGTATTTTTGATCCCAGAAATAAAGCTGAGATATGTCTGAAATAAAGTCTAAATACATTATTTCTATCGGATTCGAAGGCAAAAGATGCTAGCAAGGTCGTACGTTCCGTTATTATGTCCATAGATGTTTCTAAAAATTGTGACAAGGTCAGTTCCGGAGCTTCCACTTGAACTGTATTAGCTCCTGTAATATAATAAGCTTTTATAGCAGGAGGTGAAGGAATAGCTAATACTTCAAAGAAATATTTTTTCAACATTTCCGTAGCTGAAATCAATGGAGTCTTGGGAAAGTTTAGGAATCTGACTGTCCTATTTTTATGTGATGAATATCGACGTAAGTGGCTGCGTGTTAAGCGGATATTCCAGGGGCATATCTGCGTGGGGCCACAGGGGCCTGGGCCCCCCGCAGATTTCGCCCTGGACCCCCCTACCTTTGCTGGCGGGGGACCCCAACCCCCCCGCCAGCAGACGTCCGCTTCCTCCTGCCTTTAAAAATATTCCTTCAGCTGGCGGGGGGTCTTCTGTTCTTCTTCGTCCTCCGTGGCGTGCTGTTCATTCAAAGAGCTGCCTGCAATCCAGTTTCGGAGTCTGACGTCGCTGCACGTTGTACGTGCAGGACGTCAGACTCACAGACTCTTGTTTCTGAAGGAATATTTTTAAAGGCAGGAGGAAGCGGACGTCGGCTGGCAGGGGGTTGGGGTCCCCCGCCAGCAAAGGTAGGTGACGGCGTCAGGGGGGTTCGGCAATGGCGGCAGCAGGGGGGTCAGTAATGGTGGCAGCGGGGGAGGGGGGGCTATAATGTGCCCCCTCACTCTAGCCCTGCCCCCCCCCTACCGCCGAACCTCAGATACGCCCCTGGGATATTCAAAGCCCGGGAATAACGCTGTTGGCAGTGAGCAAAGCGCTCACTGTCGCTGGCTGAATATCAGACCCTGTCTCTGTACCTGGGGCAGTGGAGGGTTAAGTGACTTGCCCTGGACTTTACTCCAGTTTTATTTATTTGTTTATTAACTTGCCTTGAGATCACACCTTTCTCAGTAGTAGCTCAAGGTGAGTTCTGTTCCTACGGTCCTTGCGAGTGTTTGTCCATTTGTTTTTACTGCTCAAGTCTTTTGGACGGTCTACAGCTTCGTATATGAGCAGAGCTGTGGTCTTGCGCCTCTATCTAGAGCTTACTGTTTGACCCCTGATGTAGGCGCTTGCGTGTGTCAAAACACGGCCCGTGTCGGGTCATATAAGCACATAAGCATTGCCACGCTGGGAAAAGACCAAAGGTCCATCAAGCCCAGCACTCTGTCTCCGACAGCGGCCAATCCAGGCCCCAAGAACCTGGCAAAATCCCAGAATTTAATAACGATCAATGGACTTTTCCTTCAGGAATCTATCCAGACCCCCTTTAAACTCAGCAAGGCCAGCTGCCGTCACTACCTACTACTACTATTTAGCATTTCTATAGCGCTACAAGGCATACACAGCGCTGCACAAACATAGAAGAAAGACAGTCCCTGCTCAAAGAGCTTACAATCTAATAGACAAAAAATAAATAAAGTAAGCAAATCAAATCAATTAATGTGAACGGGAAGGAAGAGAGGAGGGTAGGTGGAGGCGAGTGGTTACGAGTCAAAAGCAATGTTAAAGAGGTGGGCTTTCAGTCTAGATTTAAAGATGGTCAAGGATGGGGCAAGACGTAGGGGCTCAGGAAGTCTATTCCAGGCTTAGGGCGCAGCAAGACTGAAGGAGCAAAGTCTGGAGTTGGCAGTAGTGGATAAGAAGGATTTATCCATGGAGCGGAGTGCACGGGAAGGGGTGTAGGGAAGGACGAGTGTGGAGAGATACTGGGGAGCAGCAGAGTGAGTACATTTATAGGTTAGTAGAAGAAGTTTGAACAGGATGCGAAAACGGATAGGGAGCCAGTGAAGGGTCTTGAGGAGAGGGGTAGTATGAGTAAAGCGACCCTGGCGGAAGACGAGACGGGCAGCAGAGTTTTGAACCGACTGGAGAGGGGAGAGGTGACTAAGTGGGAGGCCAGCAAGAAGCAGATTGCAGTAGTCTAAACGAGAGGTGACAAGGGTGTGGATGAGGGTTTTGGTAGAGTGCTCCGGCAATGAGTTCCAGAGTCTACGCGCTGAGTAAAGAAAAACGTTCTCCGATTTGTTTTAAACCTACCACATTCTAATTTCATCTTGTGTCCTTTCTTTCTTTACATCAATAAAAGACTGTTGGATTATATCTCCAGTGGTGATTAGTCTTGGGTCAGCCTCTACTTTTGCCTGCTGTGATTCTTCGTCGTCGTACAGGGTTTCCCTGCTTTGTATTTTGAGTTACATTCAGGTACACTATCCCTGGAGAGTTCACAGCCTAATTTTGTACATGAGTCAATGGAGGGTTAAGTGACTTACCCTGTTCTTACTCGGTCTCCAGTTTTATTTATTTATTTGGTTATTAATTTGGATTTAGCTTATACCCTTTTGCAGTCCTAGCTCAAGGTTAAGTTACATTTAGGTACAGTCTAATTTTGTACACGAGATAATCAGGGCCAGTGTTGGACACGCAGAGGCCTAGAGCAGAAACTGGGAAGGGGCACCTAAAGCCCTACCTGTGACGTGGAGACCCAGGGCAATTGTCCTATTTGCCAGCTCCTAATGCTGCCCCTGGAGACAGTGGAGGGTTAAGTGACTTGCCCAAGGTCACAAGGAGCAGCAGTGGGACCTTGAACTGGTCACCCCTAGACGTCAAGCCCTGGTGTTCTAACCACTAGGCCACTCCTTCACTCCTTCACTACTTAGGATTGTCTTTACTTACCCCAGGTATTCCTGAATCTTGTTACTGTTTCTGCTTCCACCACCTCTCCTGGGGGAGGGGGGGCGTTTCATGCATCCATCACACTTTCTCTAAAAAAAAATAAAAAAAAAATCAGTTACCTGCTCCTCATTCCATAAATCCTTATTGTAGACAGGGCAGGATTAACCCTTTGGTGGGTTCTTGGGCTCCCTTCTGTTGCAATATTAATAGATTTTTAAACTCCCACAAACAGGGCCCTGGGTGATTCTAATCTGACTGCAGAAGAAAGCAGCGGGTAAGAAGCACTGCTGTCCAACCAGTAAGCATAAATTTAAAACGAATCGGAGAAAATTTTTCTTCACCCAACGTGTAATTAGACTCTGGAATTCGTTGCCGGAGAACGTGGTACGGGCGGTTAGCTTGACGGAGTTTAAAAAGGGGTTAGATAGATTCCTAAAGGACAAGTCCATAGACCGCTATTAAATGGACTTGGAAAAATTCCGCATTTTTAGGTATAACTTGTCTGGAATGTTTTTACGTTTGGGGAGCGTGCCAGGTGCCCTTGACCTGGATTGGCCACTGTCGGTGACAGGATGCTGGGCTAGATGGACCTTTGGTCTTTCCCAGTATGGCACTACTTATGTACTTATGTACATAGCCAGACGGCAAAGTTTGGGTGGCCTCCATGGGAAAAATGGAGAGGCTTAAAATGCCCCTACCCCGCCTCCCCCTGCCCTCCTCCAACTGAACTTAGAATATAAATACCTGAGCTGGTGGGTTTCCCCAAGTCTTGACAGCTGAAGATCTCCTGCGAACGTGCCCAGAAATGTGCAGAAACTGACGTGTGGGGTGCCAGGGTTGGATGTGCCTTTGGAGGAGATTTTCAGCTGGCGGGCCTGGAGGATCCCCATCAGCTGCCACGTCTGCTCCGCTGGGTGGGCCCCCTGCTGTGCTACTGTCATCAGATCCTGCTGATCATTGGAGGACATTGTAGAGGGGGTGGGAAGAAGAAACAGACCTCTGTATGCAGTGGAGGCTCTGATCCCCTTCACTCCCTACTGGTTCTTTCGGACAGTAGTTGGCTTATTAGGGTAAATATCTTGTTTGGGAACCACTGCCTTGCCACATCTTAGAGGGCCCTTGTAAATGTATGAGCCTCTCCTTCCCATCAGAACGTAAGACGACTAGTCATACTGGGTCAGACCAGTGGTCCATCTAGCCTAGTATCCTGCTTCTAGCAGTGGCCGATTCAGGTCACTAGTACCTGACAGAATCCCAAATATACTCATGCTACTGATCCCAGGGACAAGCAGTGGCTTTCCCAATATGTTAATCTCAATAGCAGACAATGGACTTTTCCTCCAGGAACTTGTCCAAACCTTTTTTCTAAACCCAGATACACTAACTTCTGTAACCACGTCTTCTGGCAGTGAGTTGCGGAGCTTAACTAGACCCAGTTAAATCGCTTTGACTATCGACCCCTGTATTTCAGGTGCGTTTCCTGCTTCTTTAGACATGGCCATTGACACCAGACTTAAGGGTGATTAAGCGATTGTGCCTTAATTCAAGGCACCTTTTCAGCTTATGTTAGTTTTTATAAAGAGTGGTAGAAGTCCTGCTTTTCTTCGTAAAACAGGCTTGAAATAGTAACATTTCTCTGCTTTAAACTATGCTCTTTCTGCCTGGATGTCCAACCGCCACCTGAAACTGTACATGTCCAAGACCGAACTCATCGTCTTTCCACCAAAACCCACTTCTCCTCTTCCTCCACTTTCTATCTCAGTTGATAACACCCTCATCTGCCCGCAACCTCAGAGTCATCTTTGACTCGTCTCTCTCCTTCTCTGCGCATATCCAGCAGATAGCCAAGACCTGTCGCTTCTTCCTCTTTAACATCAGCAAAATTCGCCCTTTCCTCTCTGAACACACCACCCGTACTCTCGTCCACGCTCTCATTACCTCTCGCCTTGACTACTGCAACCTACTCCTTACCGGCCTCCCACTTAGCCACCTATCCCCCTTTCAATCTGTTCAGAACTCTGCTGCACGTCTTATATTCCGCCAGAACCGATATACTCATATCACCCCTCTCCTCAGGTCACTTCACTGGCTTCCGATCAGATACCGCATTCAATTCAAGCTTCTCCTTCTTACCTACAAATGCACTCAGTCTGCTGCTCCTCACTACCTCTCTACCCTCATCTCCCCTTACGTTCCCGCCTGAAACCTCCGTTCACAGGACAAATCCCTCCTCTCAGTACCCTTCTCCACCACTGCCAACTCCAGGCTCCGCCCTTTGTGCCTCGCCTCACCCTATGCTTGGAACAACCTTCCTGAACCCTTACGCCAAGCCCCCTCCCTGCCCGTCTTCAAGTCTTAGCTTAAAGCCCACCTCTTCAATGCTGCGTTCGGCACCTAACCCTTACCGTTCAGTGAATCCAGACTGCCCCAATTTGACTGCCCCTATCGGACTGACTGTTTACTTGTCTTTAAGATTTGAGCAGGGACTGTCCCTCTATGTTAAATTGTACAGCGCTGCGTAACCCTAGTAGCGCTTTAGAAATGTTAAGTAGTAGTAGTATAAAATTAGCCTTGTGATGGGAATGTCATCGAGATGCCACTGAAGTGCATCAGATGAGGGGATTTGCTCTGTGGGGGACAAAACCAGAAAACAATTGGCAACATTTTCTCTCCTGGGCCCATCTCTGTCTCAAGCTGTCTAGACAGATTCATGTACAAACTTGTAAGTTTAGAGGGTGGTATTTAGCCAGGGGTAGCCGGTGCTCCTGTAACCTGGATATGCAGTGCCCGCCTGTATCCAGGCAGGGTACTGAATATTTGGGCACAAGGCAGCTGTCAGGAGTTACCCGGGCACCACTGATTTTCAGCCTAATGTAAGAATTAATACTATGTAAGCAGCATTTGAACCTGTTTTTAGTGGGAAAGTGCGGGATACAAATGTATTAAATAAATAAATTAACCAGATGGTTATCTGGACCTGCCACTGGGTAACTGCTGAGTCCTCCCAGACTCTGCCCCTGAACCTCCCCGGCACTAAGTGGGATAAGTACCAGATTTTCAGCAACAAAGTCCAGTTATGTGTGACAGAAATCCAGGCATCGGTTCTCCTTAACCAGGCAGAAGTCTTTCCTGGGCCTCTAAGTTTATCTGGGCTTCAAGTTTATTAAAACTGTCTACCTCGCCCGTAGGAAATTCCGTCTAGGCGGTGTATGATCTAAAATTTAAAAAGGGGTCTAAAATTTTAAAAGTAGACAATTCCGGACAAAACATATCCACGTTAGGTAACAGGGGGGAGATAGGTGAAAACAAAAGGTTTTGCCTTCCAGCCCTACAGCACTTACTGAGCTTCAAGGTTAAGTGTTTATGGATTAGCGGAATAGGCATCTTGAAGGTTGGTTTTAAACTGATCAAGAGATTGGGAATGTCTCAAATAATTTGGCAGAGAATTCCAAAGTTTTGGGGCCTGTACTGAAAAAACAAAATAGCTTGCCATCATCACCAGTGACCTGGTAAAGTTTCCTTTCTATCTGTCCTCGCACTGAGCCTGTTTAGCTGTGGAACCTGTACATATGATGTAAGATACTCTCCGGCCAATATTTAATACTATTTACTCATACTACCCCTCTCCTCAAGACCCTTCACTGGCTCCCTATCCGTTTTCGCATCCTGTTCAAACTTCTTCTACTAACCTATAAATGTACTCACTCTGCTGCTCCCCAGTATCTCCCTACACCCCTTCCCGTGCACTCCGCTCCATGGATAAATCCTTCTTATCTGTTCCCTTCTCCACTACTGCCAACTCCAGACTTCGCGCCTTCTGTCTCGCTGCACTCTACGCCTGGAATAAACTTCCTGAGCCCCTACGTCTTGCCCCATCCTTGGCCACCTTTAAATCTAGACTGAAAGCCCACCTCTTTAACATTGCTTTTGACTCGTAACCACTTGTAACCACTCGCCTCCACCTACCCTCCTCTCCTCCTTCCTGTACACATTAATTGATTTGATTTGCTTACTTTATTTTTTGTCTATTAGATTGTAAGCTCTTTGAGAAGGGACTGTCTTTCTTCTATGTTTGTGCAGCGCTGCGTATGCCTTGTAGCGCTATAGAAATGCTAAATAGTAGTAATAGTAGTAGTACCCCTCTCCAAGTCCCTTCACTGGCTCCCTATCCGTTTTCGCATCCTGTTCAAACTTCTTCTACTAACCTATAAATGTACTCACTCTGCTGCTCCCCAGTATCTCTCCACACTCGTCCTTCCCTACACCCCTTCCCGTGCACTCCGCTCCATGGATAAATCCTTCTTATCTGTTCCCTTCTCCACTACTGCCAACTCCAGACTTCGCGCCTTCTGTCTCGCTGCACCCTACGCCTGGAATAAACTTCCTGAGCCCCTACGTCTTGCCCCATCCTTGGCCACCTTTAAATCTAGACTGAAAGCCCACCTCTTTAACATTGCTTTTGACTCGTAACCACTTGTAACCACTCGCCTCCACCTACCCTCCTCTCCTCCTTCCTGTACACATTAATTGATTTGATTTGCTTACTTTATTTTTTGTCTATTAGATTGTAAGCTCTTTGAGCAGGGACTGTCTTTCTTCTATGTTTGTGCAGCGCTATAGAAATGCTAAATAGTAGTAGTAGTAGTAACTGGTGAGGAGCGGCTCCTAGCCGGTTAAATAGCCTTAATCTGGCCAAGTGCTAATATTCAATGCGAAATAGACGGCTATCTCGGCTGAATATTACTGCTTAGTGGCTAGCCCGGTTGTCGAGTGACGTGGCCAGTTAACGCCAATATTCATTGGCTGACCAGCTAAGTTTAGCAGCCAGATAGAACCGTGTAAGTAGCAGCTCTGTCTTTGGCCATGATAACTTAGCCGGTCATCCAATGAATATTGGCTTAACCAGTTATGTTTTTAGCGGCCAAAAAACCCTGGAAATTCAATGCTGGCCGTCGGATACAGCCCCCGGCATTGAATTTCCAGGTTCGCTCCCTCCTGTGGTCTCAATGTCTGCCCCTTTTATATACAACTGATGAGTAATCTCTGACCCTCACATCTCACAAGCCGTTCCCGCCAGAAATGTACCAGCAAAATATGCCTTGTTTCTCTCTCTCCTTTCCAAATGTCTTGGCCCCGGTCTCCCTTCTCTTATTCCTCTTCCCCCCCCCCCCTCCCCATCCCTCCCATAAATCAAAACTCCTTCCCCAGAGAAATCCAACCTCAAACACTCTGCTTCCAGTTGTAAGACCTGGAAAATCTCAGCTAGATTTCCCAAAATTGGTCGGACTGATCCAAAATGACTTTTTAAAAAATTATTCACACAGCTATAGTTCAGTGGAAAGCCCAGCGTCAGAAGCCTGGTCAGGTGCTGGGGGAAGAATGCAAAGACAGGAGAATTTTTGTTTTCTTCCACCTTAAGCACCGGAATCCTGTTTTCACAGCAGCTTCAGCGGAAGGAGCAGGACATTCTCTGTGCAGAAAAGTTTGCTGCAGATAATTAAGATCACCTGCTGGGAGGCTGGAGGGGAGGGGAGCCAGGATTTCTTATCTGAATGGAGGTGGTTATGAGGAAGAGAGGGATTTTCACTTCTGTAGAGGAAATCAAGACCTCCCCCCCCCCCCCTCTAGATACTGCCATTCGTACTCTGGGGTAGCCCATGAAGGGGGCCCAAACTAGGAGAATATAGTGGGGTGTGTGAGTAACATAGTAACATAGTAGATGACGACAGAGAAAGACCTGTACGGTCCATCCAGTCTGCCCAACAAGATAAACTCATATGTGCTGCTTTATGTGTATACCTGACCTTGATTTGTATCTGCCATTTTCAGGGCACAGACCGTAGAAGTCTGCCCAGCACTAGCCCCACCTCCCAACCACTAGCCCCACCTCCCACCACCGGCTCTGTAACTTGCACAGGTTGACCTGTGTGGACCACTAAAATCTGAGAGCTCATGTCATGTGGGCTATTTGAAAATCAGCAGACGCCCAAAGGAAACCATATGGAAGCATGGGCTGTACTCATAAGTAGCATGCCCATCTCCTTGGCACTACTACTGTTTAGCATTTCTATAGCGCTACAAGGCGTACGCAGCGCTGCACAAACATAGAAGAAAGACAGTCCCTGCTCAAAGAGCTTACAAGAGGGGGAATGAGCATAGACCATAAACTGACTGACTCCAGCATTCCTTCCACTCACGATCCTCATTGCTTGCAAGCTAATTTTTTGAAAAAAGGAATTTTTAGGGAGCAGACTGTTCGAGGATGGTATTTTGTACATATTACCCACAGAATCTGTTACCGTTGCTCTTACTTGTCGGGTACTGCGGGTGTCCCCATCCACCCAACTATGAGCAACGTTCTGGGTGTTCCTCTCCTTGTACCTTGGAAGACAGGAGAAACAGGGGTGACATGATACAGACGTTCAAATATTTGAAAGGTATTAATCTGCAAATGAACTTTTCCAGAGACGGGAAGGTGGGAGAACTAGAGGACATGAATTGAGGTTGAAGGGGGGCAGACTCAGGAGTAATGTCAGGAAGTATTTTTTCATGGAGATGGTGGTGGAATGCCCTCCAGCAGGAGGTGGTGGAGATGAAAACGGTGATGGAATTCAAACATGCGTGGAATAAACACAAAAGAATCCTGTTCGGGAATGGATCCGTGGAATCTTAGTGGAGATTGGGTGATGACGCCAGTAATTGGGAAACAAAGCCGGTGCTGGGCGGACTTCTACGGTCTGCACCCTAATCGTGACTGAATAGATAGGGATTGGCTGGAGTGTAAATTTTAAGGGACTTCAACGTTAGCTTCAGAACTTAGTACAAGAAGAGTGCTGGGCAGACTTCTGCAATCTGTGCCCTGAGAAAGGCAGGGACAAATCAAACTCGGGTATACATATAAAGTATCACATATCATGTAAAATTAGTTTATCTTGTTGAGCAGACTGGATGGACTGTAAAGTCTTTATCTGCTGTCATTTACTATGTTACTTTTTGGGGTTCTACATGGAATGTTGCTACTAATTGGGATTCCGGAATCTTGTAACTCTTTAGGATTCCAGAATCTTCAGAACTTTTAGTACAGGAACAGTGCTGGGCAGACTTCTACGGTCTGTGCTCTCAGAAAGGCAGGGACAAATCAAACTCGGGTATAAAGTATCACATTCCATGTAAAATGAGTTTATCTTGTTGGGCAGACTGGATGGACTGTTCAGGTCTTTATCTGCCATCATTTACTATGTTACCCCCCTCTCCCACAGTTGATAGTGTGCGTGTCTTCTCTCTGCCACCTCTCCTTAAACCCTTTTGCTTCTGGTCAGTGTTGCAGGAATCTACACAATCCTGAGTGGTGTAGAACGAGTAGAAGTAAATCGATTTTTTTTTACTCGTTCCAAAAGTACAAAGACTAGGGGACACTCGAGGAAGTTACATGGAAATACTTTTAATAGGAGGAAATATTTTTTCACGCAATGAATAGTTAAGCTCTGGAACTCTCTGCCGGAGGATGTGGTAACAGCAGTTAGCGTATCTGGGTTTAAAAAAAGGTTTGTACAAATTCCTGGAGGAAAAGTCCATAGTCTGCTATTGAGACAGACACTGAAAGCAACTACTTGCCCTGGGATTTGTAGTATGGAATGTTGCCACAATTTGGGTTTCTGCCAGGTACTTGTGACCTGGCTTGGCCACTGTTTGGAAAACAGGACACTGGGCTAGATGGACCATGAAAATCCTTTTCTGCTGGAGGTCCCTCTGCTGCCCTCTAGTGACCCCTGTGACCTCTAAAGGATATGTGGGGAGGGACAGTCAGACCCCAGGGATAAGGATTGCTAGGAAGTTCCTTGGATAAAAGCTCCCTGTCTTCAGCCCTCAGGATGGGTTGTTGTCACAAGAGCTCAGGCAAATCCTCTCAGGGTAATTCTTGCATTACTCTTGTGAAAGTATCACGGACCGGCACGGAATCAAGACACTCTGCACGAGTGCATTTTCTCATGTGTCATTTCACGGTCTGACCCAGTGTGGCTACTCTTATGTTCTAATCTCCTCACCACACACACTGTTGTTCACAGTTCACACTCTCTTCTCATACCCTCGTTCCCATAGGTGGCAAGGCAGCCATTTCTTCTCTCCCTCACTTTACCCACATGGAGGAAGTCTAAAGTAACGTTTGAGTGGACTGGACTGGCAAAGATTTCCTCTTACCTCTGTAAGAAAGCATTTACAGTCATACTTCAGCAAATGCTTGCAAGAAGACACTCTTACAGTGGTAAGAGGACCTCAGGATCTGGACAGATACGGAATGTGGTTCTGATTGCTTCAAGTTTGGTGGGCCGATGAGCTTGTTGATATGTGGGAACCGACAAGGTGTCATTACTTGGTTTTGGGGTGCGGGCTGCAGCGCTGAGGACATTAACCGGCAGCGTTCAAACAGTTGCTGTATTTCTTTTGCTCTTTGAGTTAGAGGAATTGGTCCACCTCATGGAATATGAAGATATTGGAGTCTTATTGACAGCATAAACTCTGCATTTTCCGCTTTCAGACAGAATTTGTGGCGATTCCGTATGTGTGCTCCGACAGGCATGTTTACATAGGTATTTGTAACAGTACACATGTGATTGTGGCCCGTGTATGTTTGAAGGGGTGGATTTAGGTGTGTCTCCCCCTCCTGTGGTCGTTTGATTTTAAACATTTTTTGGACCTGGTACTTCTCTCTTGCACCAGGGCAGTCGGAACCGTGGTGAGATCTGGGACCATAGTGCTGGGCAGACTTATACTGTCTGTGCCCTGAAAATGACAGATACAAATCAAGGGGCTGGTGGTTGGGAGGCGGGGCTAGTGCTGGGCAGACTTATACGGTCTGTGCCCTGAAAATGACAGATACAAATCAAGGGGCTGGTGGTTGGGAGGCCGGGATAGTGCTGGGCAGACTTATATGGCCTGTGCCCTGAAAAAGACAGATACAAATCAAGGTAAGGTATACACAAAAAGTAGCACATATGAGTTATCTTGTTGGGCAGACTGGATGGACCGTGCAGGTCTTTTTCTGCCATCATCTACTATGTTACTATATGTATTCACATCATAATCACTGTGGGGCCACCCACCCTGCCTCCCTTACCACCCTGACAGACCATCGAGGCGGCACTGGCACTGAGGAACCTCTTCTCAGCTTCCCCAGCCCTGGTCAGGTAGGGGTTAGGCTATGAGCTCATGAACCCTGCACTTTCCCCCGTGGCTAAGGTGGTTCGGTTTGTTTTCTTTCTCAGTGGGGAAGGATTTCCATTTGATCTGAAAAGCGGCTCCAGTTACACCGAGTGTTGTATCTGCTGGTAGACTGTGCTGGGTCTGGCGCTGTTTTATCTGTGACCGCAGCTGTTAAGAAATTCCACTTGCTAACTTCAGGTGACCTTTATGGCTTCAGGAGCTAGGGGCAAAGGTTGGAACCAGTACCTGGCTTTTTCCACCAGGTTGGGTGGAGAGAGCGGCAGGGTGGGAGAGAGGAGGCTGGTGGACAGGAGAAGATGTCAGTGGGGCTGAGAGTGAACAGAGAAGGAAGCTAATTAACTTTTTACCTTAAATTTTAATTTTAAAGGAAAATCATAAATTTTAAGGGCCAAGAGGTGGTTTTCTTCTTTCCATCATTAGCAGATGTGAGGTAAATGAATGTGAGTGGTAATGACTGAAGATCCAGAGGACAAGACTTTGAGATGCTTTCCTCCTTCTGTGATTTTGGGGTTTGGAATTCGTTGCCAGAGAATGTGGTAAAGGCGGTTAGCTTAGCGAGGTTTAAAAAAGGTCTGGACAGCTTCTTAAAGGAAAAGTCCATAGACCATTATTAAATTGACTTGGGGAAAATCCACTGCTTATTTCTGGGATAAGCAGCATAAAATATATTGAACTTTTTCGGGATCTTGCCAGGTATTTGTGACCTGGATTGGCCACTGTTGGAAACAGGATGCTGGGCTTCATGGACCCTTGGTCTGTCCCAGTGTGGCAATACTTATGTATGTACTTTCCTGGGTGCACTTCACACCTCTGTGGATCCTGTCCTGGTACAGTGGGGGGTTGGAGGAAGGAGAAAGGGTGGCGAGCATGGTGGTGGACGGTAGCACTGTTATCTCATGTGAGTAAAGCTTGAGCAGTCGTGAGTAGAAATTTGGCTGCATTCTTGAGAGATGCGTTACAAATGACACATGAGAAAATGCACTAGTGCAGAGTGTCTTGATTCCGTGCCGTCCGTGATACTTTCACAAGAGTAATGCAAGAATTGCCCCGAGAGGATATGCCTGAGCTCTTGTCACAACAACCCATCCTGAGGGCTGAAGACAGGGAGCTTTTATCCAAGGAACTTCCTAGCAATTCTTATCCCTGGGGTCTGACTGTCCCTCCCCACATATCCTTTAGAGGTCACAGGGGTCACTAGAGGGCAGCAGAGGGACCTCCAGCAGAAAAGGATTTTCATTCTGGGTTTAGGGGAGTGGAATTCCTTGGATTTTATCCATGTTTGTTGCTGGATTGTTTTCAGATATATATTGATGAGATGGTGCATTCTGGAAATAAAAAAAAAGTATGACCTGCATCTGACTTTTACTTCTAGGCCTGGATTAAGTCAGCTCAGCACAGAGTTACCCAATCTAGAATCGGTCTTTTCCTTGACTTTACTGCCTCCTGTTCTTGTCTTATTCCTAGGTCCCCTTTCTTTTATGCCACATCTAGGTTTTCTTTTTTTCTTTTTTAGTAGTAAAAGGTTTCATTGCTAGTCTTCTGGGCCCTTTCTTTTTGAAACTCTGCTTCTCTGAGCCTTCTGCAGTATGCTATGTGTAATGGTGTGATGTGTTGATAGACCTCCTGGTGATGAACAGCAGGGCAGCACCCCTAGATGTCTTTGATTCCCAGTAGTAGGGGGCGGCTAAACAGGAGGAGTTTTCTGATCTCCCTTTGAGAGTGACATACAGATGCAGCGTTTGAAGTATAGGGGATTCAGTTGATAAAGCAAACTGAACAAAATCATTAGAGTTTTCCTTCTCTTTGGACAAGATAACCTCTTTCTGATCCCCTCCTCCTCCTCTTCTCCATGTCCGGACTGTGCACATAAAGGTGAATTACGTCTTCACTGATAACAGCTGTTTCACATCTGGACTCTGTTGCAGATTATCACACACTCTCTAGTTCTGTTAGTTAAGGAGCCTATCACTGCCTTGGTCTGGTCCAGGCTATTGCTGGGAAATACTCAACTGGTTTAGTGACTATTTAACTTGACATGCTGGGCAGTGTTCTATGTTTTTAAAAGGAATTAATTGTGAAAAGGAAAGAAATTGGCTTTAAAAACATATCTTCCTTCCCACTGTGAAAGCTGTGGAACTCGTATGTCAGTTTGGGTTACTGTGTTATAATTTTGTGGTTGATTTTAGGTTGAACGAAGGCCAGAGGTCCATGGACTTTAGCTTTCTGATTTTCATATACACACATGATGCAGTAGAAAGTGACAAAGAGGGGCATAATCGAACGGGGCGCCCAAGTTTTCATGAGGGTGTTCTCGCAGGATGTGGTAAAAGCAGTTAGCTTAGCAGGGTTTAAAAAAAAGTCTGGCTAATTTCCTAAAAGAAAAGTCCATAAGCCATTATTAAGATGGACTTAGGAAAATCCATTGCATATTCTTGGACAAGCAGCATAAAATTTGTTTTGCTGTTCTGGGATCTTGCCAGGGACTTGTGACCTGGTTTGGCCACTGTTGGAAACAGGATACTGGGCTTGATGGGCCTTTGATCTGTCCCAGTATGGCAATGCTTATGTTCTTATCTCCAGTGAAGAAAGGACATGATGCTTGAATTACAGCTTGGGAGATTCAAGTTAGAAGTTCACTGCTGGAGGACTTTAAGCAGATCTGCCAACAGTCTGGGCTGGTTTAGCTGTTTGTTTATTTAAAATCTTTATAGCTCACCTATTGCAGAAATTTCTCAACAGGGAACAAAGGAAACATTAGACAATGGCAAATGCACAGTGTCAATATGAGGCTGGACTAGGAAGCTGTTTCTCAGCCCTCTCCTGGAGGCACACCAAGCCATTCAGGTTTTCCGGACTGCCACCATGAATATGCTACTTTATCTCATGCATATTCGTGGCGGTAATTCTGAAAACCTGAGTGGCTAACATATGTTCCTCCAGGAGAAGGTTGAGAAGCTCTGGACTAAAGAGACCAGTATGGCAGCAAAAGCCCGACAGTCCCATCTAGCTCTTCTGATCCAGTTGCTACGGATGTGACATAACTGCTCGTCAGCGTTTCACTCCTTATCTAGAACAGTTTTGATCCAGTCCACGATACTGGGTAAATGAAAGTGTAAGAATCTCCCATTTATTTGACGCTCTTCCTACGTCAAACCACTCTGCTGTACTCTCAACATCTCTGGGGCCTGCCAGACAGACCCAGATCGTGCGTACATATGTTTCCTCTGGGAATTCGAGTTATTACAATGCTCATTGCCTGCCGGACAGACCCAACTTCTAGCATAGTAGATGATGGCAGATAAAGACCCTGTGCGGTCCATCAAGTCTGCCCAATAAAATAAACTCATAAGGTATGATGTGAAACTACATATGTATACTTGGCCTTGATTTGGCCTTGCTATTTTTGGGGACACAGACCGTAGAAGTCTACCTGGCACTGGCTTCGCTTCCCAATTACTGGGAGTTGCCATATAATCACCGCTAAGCTTTTTTGGTTCCAGGCCTTCTTCACAGGACTCCTGGGAGTGGAGGAGTTACCGAGTGGTTAGAACACCGGTCTTGACATCCAGAGGTGCCCAGTTCAAATCCCACTGCTGCTCTTAATCTTGGGCAAATCACTTAACCCTCTGTTGTCTCAGGTACAAACCTAGATTGTGAGTCCTCCAGTTACAGGCAAATACCTAGTGTACCTGAATGTAACATCGTAACATAGTAAATGACGGCAGATAAAGACCTGAACGGTCCATCCAGTCTGCCCAACAAGATCAACTCATTTTACATGGAATGTGATACTTTATATGTATTCCTGAGTTTGATTTGTCCTTGTCATTTTCAGGGCACAGACAGTAGAAGTCTGCCCAGCACTGTTTTTGGACTAAGTTCTGAAGCTAATGTTGAAGCCCCTTAAAATTTACACTCCAGCCCATCCATATCTATTCAGCCACGATCAGGGCGCAGACCATAGAAGTCCGCCCAGCATTGGTTTTACTCTCCAATTACCAGCGTCGCCACCCAATCTCCACTAAGATTCCACGGAACCATTCCTTCTAAGCAGGATTCTTTTCTGTTTATCCCACGCATGTTTGAATTCCATTACCGTTTTCATCTCCACCACCTCTCGCGGGAGGGCATTCCACATATCCACCACCCTCTACGTGAAAAAATACTTCCTGACATTACTCCTGAGTCTGCTCCCCTTCAACCTCAATTCATGTCCTCTAGTTCTACCGCCTTCCCGTCTCTGGTAAAGGTTTGTTTGCGGATTAACACCTTTCAAATATTTGAATATCTGATCAAGTCACCCCTGTTTCTCCTTTCCTCCAAAGGTATATGTGTTCAGGTCAGCAAGTCTCTCGTATGGTTTGCAGTGTAACTCACGTCGAGTTACTACTGAAAAAGGTGTGAGCAAAAATCCAAATTAATAATATTTGATGTTTATCCCATGCATTTCTGAATTCATCTCTACTAGTTCCCACGGGAGGACATTCTAGACATCTACCTCCCTCTCCGTGAAAAAGTACTTCCTGACATTATTCTTGAGTCAGCACCTCTGCAACCTCAATTCATGTCCTCTAGTTCTACCTGCTTCCCGTCTCTGGAAAAGGTTTGTTTGTAAATTAATACCTTTCAGATATTTGAATGTCTATCATATCACCCCATCTCTCCTTTCTTCCATGGTGTACATGGGTTCTGAAGTATCTCCTCATATGTCTTGTGATGTAAACCCCATATACCATTTTCGTTGCTTTTCTCTGAAATGTTCAAGTCTTTTGGAGGCCGTATCTTGCTAAGGACGTAAAAACTGAACACAGTACTCCAGGTGGGGCCTCACCAATGACTTGTTCAGGGACATCAACACTTCCTTTCTTCTGCTGGTTATACCTCTCTCTATGTTCTAAGTGCAAAGTGATGCATGTGGGAAAGAATCTTTAAGGACATAAGATTAGCCATATTGAGTCAGACCAATGGTCCATCAAGCCCAGTATCCTGTTTCCAACAGTGGCCAATCCAGGTCACAAGTACCTGGCAGAAACCCAAAGAACAGCAACATTCCATGTAGAACCCCAAAGAGTAGCAAGATTCCATTCAGAATCCCAAGTACATAAGTGTTGCCACACTGGGACAGACCAAAGGTCCATCAAGCCCAGCATCCTGTTTCCAACAGTGGCCAATCCAGGTCACAAGTACCTGGCAGAATCCTAAAGAGTAGTGTATAATTATACTACAGCAAGAGGCCCTCACTGGATGCCCACCGGAAGGGTGGAAGGCCAGATTTTACAGTAGCAAGGTTCCGGAATCCCAAAGAGTAGCAAGATTCCAGGCTACCTATCAATTCTAGGGATAAGCAGTGGCTTCCCTATATCTCTCTTTGAAGGAGTCTTATAATGCTGAAATTTACAGGACAGTGATGTGGGTGTGGAGAAAGCCTTCCAGTGGTAATGGTCTAACTGGTGTTTGCTGATAGCGATGGGCTGTCCCTCCACACACTCTCAAGTTTCTGGATGAGATTTCAGCGGGCACGATCCCAGAATAGCTCCGAGTCATTATTTCTCAGTGTATGAAAAATAAGGGTTAACAGATCCGTTATTGGTGAGAACATTTTATGGGATGAACGTAATGCACTTGTGACAGGCTTTGTTTTCTTCATCGTGTTTGTGAGGTCGGGTTTAAATACCACTGAGAAGATAGACAGCCCTTAGGTTGTGCCCTGGGTCTCCAGCCCTCCAAAGCCTGTCTGACTTTGTGCTGTTTAAACCCAGATAAGGGAGCTTCAGTCTCGGAAGCCGGACACAGATGGATTGAGTTAGTCTCACTTTTATATCCTGTTTGACTCTTCTGTCTACAAATTCAAGTAGACTAACACAGTAACGGCCACAATCCCTTGCTCGATAGAACAGAACTAGCATTTCTGCATCATTGGGTCCTGGCTGAAGGCTTTTCGCTTTGTGGGTTCCAGCACTGGTTCTCGGACTGGTCTGGTTTCTGTGATATCCACAACAAATGTAGACTAGATGCCTGTATAGTAAGTTCCAACATTTAAGACCCAGTAGCGCATACATACAACGGACTGGATTTGGGCGTCGGAAAAAAATGCAAACCGAGCGCTATTCTATAAATGGCACTCCGGGTTGGGCACTGTTTATAGCATAGAATGCAGCGCCAGGATCCGTGCCCGAGGATTTACACCGGTTGAAACCTAATCCTCGCACATGAATTAGGCGTGGATCCCCCGAATTCTATAATACTGCCTGCATTTTTAGTGACCCCCCCCCCGACCTACCCATGCCCCTCCCATGGCCACACACCCCCTTTGCAGATCTGTGTGGGAACACTTAAGTGCTATTAAGTGTGTTTTCGGGTGGATCTGCTGTTTCTGCCCATTTTTGGCGCGTTGCAGCTGTTAGAGTCAGTGGCGTAGCTACGGGGGGTCCTTGGGGGCCTGGGCCCCCCCAAATTGGATCCAGGGCCCCTGGTATGGCTGGCAGGGCACTCCAACCCCCGCCAGCTGAAGCCTTTCTCCAGCGCTGTTCTCTGCGCATTGCCTGCCCTGTTTCCTCTCACATCGTGTGTATGCTCGGTATGTGGCATTGCAGCAGGGAGGCGGGCCCCCCCCCACTTTGGACTCCAGACCCCCCAAACGTTGAGGTCTGGTTACACCACTGGCTAGAATGTGTTTTTGTGTCAAAAATTTGACACGGAAGTAGCACCTAAAATTTAGCGCCATATATAGAATTTTCCCCTTAGTGCGCAAAGCACTTAATTATCTGCTAATTGGTGTTAATGAGCAGTTACTGGTTATAATTGGAACAAATTGGAACACACGTAACTGCCACTAGTCAGTATTTTCTAAATTGTGCGTGCAAAATCCATCGTGTTTGCTGCAAGGGGGTGTGAACATGGGAGGGGCCTGGGCAGGGGGTGTGAACATGGGAGGGGCCTGGGCAGGTAAGGACAGGCTTAGCACTCAAGTGAGTTATAGAATAGTGCCACCTTCACGATGTACTTAAGCCAGCCATTGAGCTAGTGTAAGTGCTTGTGCTCAGGCACTTGCTACCAGTCTGTAGCGGAGCTTGCGCATGTAACGGACAATATAGAATCCATACATAGCGCCATGGGCAGTCTATATAGAATTATGCCCTAAGGAACACATAGGTATTTTGTAAAACACACACTACATCACAGCTGCACCCAGGCTCTGTCCCTGAGGATGCCAGCAAGCAAAGATAGGTGCGCACTTTCTTTGCATGTACGTTTTACATGCTTGTGAAGTAGTGTGATTTTATAAAAGCCCTTTTCTGTGTGTTAAACAGGCTTTGGGGTCATTGCCAGAGGATGTGATATCAGAGGTTAGTGTATCTGGGTTAAAAAAAAATGTTTGGACAAGATCCTGGAGGAAAGGTCCATAGTCCGCTATTGAGATAGACATGGGGAAGCCACTGCTCGCCCTGGGATTGGTAGCATGGAACGGTGCTACTCTCTGGGATTCTTCTGGATTGTTGCTACTATTTGGGATTCTGCCAGGTTCTTCTGACCTGGATTGGCCACTGCTGGAAGCAGGATACAGGGCTAGATGGGCCATCGGTCTGACCCAGTATGGCTATTCTTATGTTCTTATAATAAAGTGTCAAAATGTTTCCAACAATGTGTCTATTTTAATGCTTATTTTATGAAGACCACAAAGACACCTAATCCGATTATCCGGGTACTGCTTGGCTGCTGTATTGGCTGATACGACTGGCACCTGCATAGAATTAGGACAGCCTTTTCAGTGCCCTAACTTAATCCAGGCACTTAACCAGTTAGCGGACGGGATAAATCCTGGCTTCATTCTGATTGTACCTCTGGACTGTCCTGACCCTAATCGGAGAATGCTACAGCTGTCACGGCTGATGTTCAGTGGTCCTCTCCCGTTCACTTCCACTTAATATCTACCCTGTAACCACTGCATTTTTGTGCACCCTAGAGGTGTTGCATGGGGACATAATCTGATCCCCATCCCTACCCGTCCCCTCAACATCCCCTCTCAAATCTATTCAGTCCCTACCCCCTCGCCATCACTTTACAGGCACGTAAACCCCACCTCAATTTTGTAAGAACCTCTTTTCTGTTGTGACAAGGCAAGCCCCAGAGATTCCTCAGTGAAGCAGTTGAGCCCAGAACTACGGGTCCCAGAAGTCCTTGCAAGAATGAGAGTAGTCCTTAAAAAAATGGAATGGATTCCCAGCTCCAGCAGGGGGAGCAGTGGCTCGAGTCAGGGTGAGCCTGTTACTCCCTTCCCCACTAGAGGGAGAGGGAAGGATGAAGCTCCGTTCCCTCCCCCCCCCCCAGCTGTGAGAAGGGGAGACAAATGGAGAGAGAGATTCCATGGAGTATGTGGAGGAAGGAAGTAGCCTGCCACCAGAGCTGCCTAAGGGAGAGGAGCCAGCTACCATGGAGTGGGAGAATTCAAAGGTTGCCCTACCTAGCACTTGAAGGCAGTGGAGGAAGCCACACCGGGCGTGGTGCTGAGAGGTGGGAGAAACTGCCAACCCTGCTCCTTACAGGGTTCACTCTGTGCTGTGAAAAGGCAGGTGATTTGTGGTATTGGTTTGATATGCAAAGACTGTCCATGAAGATTTTGTTCTGAACTGTTGTGCTATATTGGAAGTGTGCTGAACTCTTACTAAACCCTTCTGAAGGAGGGGGAAGGGAAAGCTAATGCCCTAATAGAAGACCTGAGTGTTTGCTGAGGGATTTTGGGACCTGGACTGTACCTTTTGTTTTGAAGAATATATTATGATTTTTTGGTATGAAATTGCCTTGACAATGAAATACTTTGGCCCTGAGTCCCCAGTATCGGCAGTATTCTGGAACCCTGGGAGCCCCGTAGGCTTGCTGGCTCCACCGAGGAGGAAGCGGACCCCCCCCCCCCCCCCCCCTTTTACACTGTGTATAAAGCCTGCTTTAGATGTAGAAAATGCTCTGGAGAATTAACCCCCTTAGTCTAAGGCAGATCCATTTGCATGTTTTAATTACCCTGAAAACCAAGCGCTGCAAATCACTTCCAGAGTTATTGTTTGGATAGTTCTTAACATGTAGCATTTATTTTTATTAAGATTCAAAATATTTGTATTCAGCTTAGTGAAGTGCTTTCTAATGAATTTAATTGCCTGCAAGGCTGATTGGAATTAGTAACATCTCTCATTTACGTATAATTTTTATTAAAGATTTTGAAGAGCCGAGTGCCTCTTTCCTCCTCCCAAAGGAGCAGACATCTTGGTTGTAAAAGTTTTATATGTGGCAGGAACATTGGTTTCTCTCCTTGGCGTAGTGAAGCGAGTGGGGTGGGGGAGGCACAGGGTGAGTGACTTCCAAGACTTAAGTACATTTTTATCAGCAATGAGTTCGTATGGGAAACAACTGCCTTTCTAAGATGTGCTTTCACAAATGTTATTGCTCTTAAACGTTAAGAATATTTTTAATGAGGTAGAAGAGATGTTATACGATTATTATAGTTTTAATTTGTATGCTTTTTAAATGTAGTTTATAATGTATTTGTTGTATATTGATATGTCTTTGTAACTTATCGCAAGCTTACTGGTGAGGCTAGTCATCAGAAAAAGTAAATGTTGTGTTCAGGGTAATGAGCCCATAGGCCTCTGTTGTTCTGATGTCGGCTCCAGTTTAGGGAACCGCAACACGCACACACTCCCCAGGGAGAATCCGGGATCTCTGGCTAAGCAGCCTCCCCCATTTGCTGCGGTGGGGGGAGCAGCGGGGAAGGCAACAGGGTGGCAGACTAAAATGTGCCCCCCTCCATCTCGGGCTCTGGCCCCCTTCCTCCGTGAGGTCTGGCTCTATCCCTGTCCCGACGAAGACTTAAACTCTTGACTTGCCACCAAAAAATTGTCTTTGGAACCTTTCCCACCACTGACCATACCTGTCAACGGAGGGTCCCATTCCTGCCAATGCCTGCAGCTGGCCCCGATGAGAGAGAGAGAAAATCAGGCCGTGTATCCCCAGTTGGTTAGACTTTACTGGCACTTGCAAGAACAAGGATTCAGAGACTGGAGTAAGTGACAGATCCAAAACCCAGTTCTGGATTGCTGTAGTGATGAGGGTGTGGGGACCCTTCTCACCCCGTATAGTCTCTTTGGAAGGAATTGGGACACTCAGCTTTACCACCCAGGCAGCCCATGCACCACTTCTATGGGACACTACACCTGTAGGTGGAGGAAGTTTGAGAGAATAAAACAGCTTTAACTGTACTAGGCTTCCAGAGCAAAAGGTAGTTACATAATGCATGTGACCATCAGCTCGTTCATTACTGAACTGTACCTAACCTCTACTTGAATATGATCAGCCTAAGAACGTAGGAATAGCCATACTGGATCAGACCAGTGATCCATCTAGGCCAGTATCCTGCTTCCAGCAGTGGCCAGTCCTGGTCACAAGTACCTGACAAAATCCCAAAGAGTAGCAACATTCCATGCTACCAATCCCAGGGCCAGCAGTGGCTTCCCCTGGACTTTTCCTCCAGGAATTTGTCCAAACCTTTTTTTTTTAAACCCAGTTATGCTAACTGCTGTTACCCCATCCTCCAGAAACGAGTTCCAGAGCTTAACTATTCATTGAGTGAAAAAAATATTTCTTCCTATTTGTTTGAAAAGTATTTCCATGTAACATCATTGAGTGTTCCCTAGTCTTTGTACTTTTTGAAGGGGTAAAAATCGATTCACTTCTACCCCGAGTAGCCTTAAATTTTAAGAAGTGTGAGCAGGAGGAACTGGATATCCGATCTATATAAGTTGGTGTTTGAATTAACTGTGGGTTTTCATCTGTGCTTCCTCAGTTGTGAGTGCAGTAAAGTTCCAGTTGGTTTTAAGTTACTTCATGGTGTGGTCTGGATTTTTGTGCGAGTGGACAAGTCTGATGCCTTACTTGCCCGGCCCTCCAGCCTTAAGGTTGGTCCTGGCCCTTGTCCCACCAAATCAATTCATGTGCCCTTCTCCTACCATACTAGGCAGCCGCCTAGCTCACCTATACAACAAGAGGACTTACACACACAATGCATGTGATTTGGTATCTTCTAACAATTATCCCAGGATGATGCTGAATGTTCCTGACCATTCTGGGCCTTTCTTCAGATGTCATTTTGTCACACTTTTCATTACAAACATGTCATCCGCTATTACAAACGTATCATTGGTTGCTGATCCATTATCGCATACTTACATTCAAGGCCCACAGGCTTGGTCTCCCTCACTGTCTCGCTTCTCTCACAATCCCATACTCGCCAGCTCGGCTCCTCCGCTCAATAAACAACAATCAACCGCTTAGTCTTACCTGGCCCTAAACTAACTCAAGTGGAATCTACTTGTCGCCTTGCCTTTTCTTTGCCGCCCCCTCCAACTGGACTCCCCCTCCCTCTAGACATCCGTTCAGAAACTTCATTTTAAAAATGTCAAATCTAGATTAAAGGCCTGGCTGTTTCCCAAGGCTTTGACTGCTGCAGTCCACTTCCCTATCCCCATATTTAATCCATTTCCACCTTCTCCTCTTTTCCTTCTTTGCACTGACTTTCCCTCCCTCCCCCCCTCCACTTTTCCTCTCATCCCTGTGGATGCCTGATCTATCCACTTTCCTATGAATTTTGTAGTTCCTTTCCTTTTTCTAATGTTTGGATTATTGTAAACCGCTGAGATTTGCCGGTACGTCAAGCTCCATCTCTGGCCGTCTTCAAATCTAGTCTAAAAACCCACCTTTTTGATTTTGCTTTTAACTCCTAACCCTTACTCACTTATTCCGTTCCCTTATTTTATCATCCCCACCTTAGTAATTCTCTTCTCTTATTTGTCCTGTTTGTCTGTACTGATTAGATTGAAAGCTCTGTCGAGCAGGGACTGTCTCTTCATGTTCAAGTGTACAGCACTGTGTACATCTAGTAGCGCGTTAGAAATAAGTAGCAGTAGTCTTTGGGATTCCGGAATCTTGCTGCTCTTTGGGATTCCGGAATCTTGCTGCTCTTTGGGATTCCGCACAGAATGTTGCTACAGTGGGATTCCAGAATCTTGCTACTCTTTGGGATTCCGGAATCTTGCTACTCTTTGTCCTGTTTGTCCTAATTAGACTGTAAGCTCTGTCGAGCAGGGACTGTCTCTTCATGTCCAGTGTACAGCGCTGCGTATGTCTAGTAGCGCTACAGAAATAATTAGTAGTAATGGTGGTATAGCAAATTCTAATAAACCATAATTTAGCAACTCATGCACCAGATTCTCACTGGATAATTATGTTTGAACCATCTTGGACTCCCTACTGAGCCTGGGACACTCTAGACCAGGGGTGGGCAACCTTGCTCCTTGAGGGCCGCAACCCAGACAGGTTTTCAGGATTTCCCCAATGAATATGCATGAGATCCTATTTGCATGCACTGCCTCCACATTGGGGAGAACCTGACTGGGTTGTCTCCTCCTGTTCTAGAGAACCTTCCCACGTCTTCCACTGGGGTATTTTCCTGTAGCCTTCTTAAACAAATGTTATTTTTCAAGTCTTCCAGTGGCTCTGGGTTATTTTTCTCCGCTGTTGTGGAGTTGTTTTCCAGCTCAGCGCGTCGCATTTACGAGCCATTAAGAGTGCCAGTGAAATGCAGTTTAATAACGAGCTCGCTTGGATTCGGTTCAGACAGTAAACAAGTTTCAGGATTTCTGGAGCTAGTCAAATGGGAACAGCTTTTGGTAACTGAGCTCCCTTTTTAGCCCAGAGGGATGAACAACATCAATATTTACAGTTATTATCCACGAATTCTTGGGAAATTAAATTGTTTAAAGCCCTTTGTACCTGTCGTGCATTGCATAAGGTTGCAAAAGGATTCGTGGTGTGGGACACCCACCCTTTAACAGTTCCAGGTTTTGCTCGGGGGGGGGGGGGGGGGGGACAGAGAGTTGGGATTGAATATTCTAAGGTGCAGACTTACAGATCCCTTGTGTCCTTCCTGGCAGCGAGGTCCAGAACACTGGTACAGATCATCTCAAGGTCACTTTGATTCATTTCACGTTTAGGTTTGTGTTGCTGATGTAGAGCAGGGTTTTTCATGTTGGTCCTAGCCAGTCTGCCTTTCAGAATGTCCACATGAGTGTCAGATTTAAGTGCACTGCCTCCACTGAATGCACGAAATGTCCATATCGATGCCGCAGTCTCCAATCCATTGGACTTTCTCTGCGCAGGTTCTTATCTTACTGACTACAGCAGCTGCTGATTCATGAATCACTTAACCCTCCATTGCTCCAGGTACAAACCTAGATTGAGAGTCCAGTAGGGGCGGAGAAAGTACCTGAATATAGTATGGAAACCACTTTGGTTATACCACAAAAATCAAATCCATGACCCTTTGTCGTACCTGCTTTCTCTGCTGTACTTTAGGCCTGGTGAGAAGTGAAGCAACAGAGTTCCTTGCGCCGGTTGCTGGATAGAAACCTGGAGTATGTTTGGTCTTTGGATGGTAAGCTCCCTGGAGCAGGGACCGTCTCTGAGGTGTATCTGTATGGTGTAGTACTGTAGACGTGATGAGTTGTACCCTTGTGAGCAGGTTGCAAAGTTTGTGGGTGTATTGTGTTGGTACTCGGGGGTCTTCCAGTCTCTGTGGCTGCCCTTCCTCCTGCCTGTTGTGTGCTTCCTTTGTAAAGTGGAAGAGTGGAGGAGCCGTAGGTCAATATTAGAAGCATATGGACTCCAAGCCACTGGTTTGTGGACTGTTCCTGCCACATCTGGGGGAGAGGAACATGATGGGGTGGTGGGGGAAGATGCAGTGAAGACAGGGCGAGGGGTATTGAGGAGGAAAATTGGAATACTTGGCACTTTCTGTTTTTATGTCTAAAACGTTTCCAGTCCTGGCATGGATTTGATCTATGTTGTATTGCAATAATAGTAAACAGACCAGAGTGGGAAGTTGGGAAAAGGCTTGAGAAAGACAACGCATGATCTTGCATGTATCAGCAATAAAGCGTTTTTATCGTTGTTGATTATCCTGCGTCCATGGTCTTTGTCAAGCCTTCTCCAACTTCCCACTGTTGTCTGACTATGTTCTACGTGAGGTTTCTTTCAGTTTTTTTTTCCTTTTTCTTCCCATATCGCTATAATATGCGCAGTGTGTCACTGTAATATGCATTCAGTAGAATCACAGGGACGTTTTGAAAGACTCAAGTGTTCCTGCTTTTTGAGCACTGAGTGTGTCTGACACATCTGTTGTACATTTGCAGGGACTCTGCTAAGGGGCAGAGTGTTCTTACACCGTGTTTGAATTACGTTGGCGTTTTGCTGGAGCCCTGGGCAAGCTGGCAAGTGAATGAGGAACCTGTTGGGTGTGTGTGTGTTCCACGGCTGCCCTCTGGTACTGATGCATGAAACTCAATTAGTGCAGCTTTCCAGAGGTGAGAGAGCAGATATGAAATTCACACACATCTGCCTGCCCACTGCTTACTGCAGGAGTCTTTCATCTCCAGCCCACTTATAACTGACCTTTGGTGGTTCTGCCCTGCACGATGTGTGTGAGGGAGGGAGGGAGGTGGGCAAGGGAGGACTGATGTGTAGGAGAGGGCAGAGGGGAGCCAGCTGCTGACGGGGTGGGGACATTTACAAGTACTAGTATAGTAGGGGATACAATTCCTCGGTTGAAACGCTGAACATCCCTTTGGTCTGGGAGTGACCCGGGTGCCCCATCCCCCCTACCTATGGGCTTCGAAACATTTAGCTTGCGCTAAGCTTTAGTAAAAGGGGCCCTTTATAGCTGTGAAGTGCGGAGTCTGAAATCAGAGACCCAGATGCAGCGTATCAGTCCCTGACCAACTTTTTACCTTACTTTCAGGCTTATTTTTGAAAGAGAAGGGCGCCCATCTTCCGACACAAATCAGGAGATGGGCGTCCTTCTCTCAGGGTCACCCAAACTGACATAATCGAAAGCCGATTTTGGGCATCCTTAACTGCTTTCCATCGCGGGGATGACCAAAGTTCACGGGGGCGTGTCGGAAGCATAAAGGCGGGACTGGGGCGTGTCTAACACATGGGCATCTTCGACCGATAATGGAAAAAAAGAAGGGCGTCCCTGATGAGCACTTGGGCGACTTGGTCCATTTTTTTTCTTACGACCAAGCCTCAAAAAGGTGCCTGAACTGACCAGATGACCACCGGAGGGAATCAGGGATGATCTCCCCTTACTCCCTCAATGGTCACTAACCCCCTCCCACCCTAAAAAAAAAAATTAAAAATTTTTGCCAGCCTCAAATGTCATACCCAGCTCCATGACAGCAGTATGTAGGTCCCTGGAGCAATTTTAGTGGGTGCACTGCACTTCAATCAGGCGGACCCAGGCCCATCCCCCCCTACCTGTTACACTTGTGGTGGTAAATGTGAGCCCTTCAAAATCCACCAGAAACCCCTTCACCCCTTAGGGCTATGATAGTGGTGTACAGTTGTGGGGAGTGGGTTTTGGGGGCGGTTTGGGGGGGCTCAGCACCCAAGGTACAGTGGTGGAAATAAGTATTTGATCCCTTGCTGATTTTGTAAGTTTGCCCACTGACAAAGACATGAGCAGCCCATAATTGAAGGGTAGGTTATTGGTAACAGTGAGAGATAGCACATCACAAATTAAATCCGGAAAATCACATTGTGGAAAGTATATGAATTTATTTGCATTCTGCAGAGGGAAATAAGTATTTGATCCCCCACCAACCAGTAAGAGATCTGGCCCCTACAGACCAGGTAGATGCTCCAAATCAACTCGTTACCTGCATGACAGACAGCTGTCGGCAATGGTCACCTGTATGAAAGACACCTGTCCACAGACTCAGTGAATCAGTCAGACTCTAACCTCTACAAAATGGCCAAGAGCAAGGAGCTGTCTAAGGATGTCAGGGACAAGATCATACACCTGCACAAGGCTGGAATGGGCTACAAAACCATCAGTAAGACGCTGGGCGAGAAGGAGACAACTGTTGGTGCCATAGTAAGAAAATGGAAGAAGTACAAAATGACTGTCAATCGACAAAGATCTGGGGCTCCACGCAAAATCTCACCTCGTGGGTATCCTTGATCATGAGGAAGGTTAGAAATCAGCCTACAACTACAAGGGGGGAACTTGTCAATGATCTCAAGGCAGCTGGGACCACTGTCACCACGAAAACCATTGGTAACACATTACGACATAACGGATTGCAATCCTGCAGTGCCCGCAAGGTCCCCCTGCTCCGGAAGGCACATGTGACGGCCCGTCTGAAGTTTGCCAGTGAACACCTGGATGATGCCGAGAGTGATTGGGAGAAGGTGCTGTGGTCAGATGAGACAAAAATTGAGCTCTTTGGCATGAACTCAACTCGCCGTGTTTGGAGGAAGAGAAATGCTGCCTATGACCCAAAGAACACCGTCCCCACTGTCAAGCATGGAGGTGGAAATGTTATGTTTTGGGGGTGTTTCTCTGCTAAGGGCACAGGACTACTTCACCGCATCAATGGGAGAATGGATGGGGCCATGTACCGTACAATTCTGAGTGACAACCTCCTTCCCTCCGCCAGGGCCTTAAAAATGGGTCGTGGCTGGGTCTTCCAGCACGACAATGACCCAAAACATACAGCCAAGGCAACAAAGGAGTGGCTCAGGAAGAAGCACATTAGGGTCATGGAGTGGCCTAGCCAGTCACCAGACCTTAATCCCATTGAAAACTTATGGAGGGAGCTGAAGCTGCGAGTTGCCAAGCGACAGCCCAGAACTCTTAATGATTTAGAGATGATCTGCAAAGAGGAGTGGACCAAAATTCCTCCTGACATGTGTGCAAACCTCATCATCAACTACAGAAGACGTCTGACCGCTGTGCTTGCCAACAAGGGTTTTGCCACCAAGTATTAGGTCTTGTTTGCCAGAGGGATTAAATACTTATTTCCCTCTGCAGAATGCAAATAAATTCATATACTTTCCACAATGTGATTTTCCGGATTTAATTTGTGATGTGCTATCTCTCACTGTTACCAATAACCTACCCTTCAATTATGGGCTGCTCATGTCTTTGTCAGTGGGCAAACTTACAAAATCAGCAAGGGATCAAATACTTATTTCCACCACTGTAAGGGAGCTATGCACCTGGGAGCAATTTCGGAAGTCCACTGCAGTGCCCCTAGGGTGCCCGGTTGGTGTCCTGGCATGTCAGGGGGACCAGTGCACTATGAATGCTGGCTCCTCCCACGACTTGGGTTTGTTCGTTTCTGAGATGGGCGTCCTCGGTTTCCATTATGGCCGAAAATCGGGGACGACCATCTCTAAGGTCAACCTAAATTTTGTGATTTGGGCGTTCCCGACCGTATTATTGAAACAAAAGATGGATGCCCATCTTGTTCCGATAATACGGGTTTCTCCGCCCCTTTGCCGGGACGTCCAGCGAGGACGTCCTCAGGAAAACTTGGGTGCCCCTTTCGATTATGCCCCTCCACATTTAATAATTGCATAAAAGTCAGAGCGATGAACACATAAGCGCAGCGAAAGAGGAAAGGAACTACAAAATCCGAGAGAAGGGATAGCACAGAGGAAGATAAACCGAGGGTCTGAGGCCAAGACCAAATGTGAATTCGCACACGCCCTGGTAACCCCAGGCAGAAGATGGCAATTTTCAAACACGAGATTCAGACTCGCATCTCTATAGAATGCCTGATGCAGGTGGTGTTCGCTGAAACACAGCTGTGTCGAGTCTTTGTTCTGCTCCATGAACGCTGGTTGACTCTCTTACCGAGCAATAAAGCCTTCTTGGTTCTTGAATTGACTTGCGTCTGTTTTGGTTTCTTGCCTCGCTGTTTCATCCTGCTGGAAAGTCTGAACTGCCACGTGGAATAACGTGATACACATACTGTTCGTGAATGAAACCTATAGGTTAACCAGGATGTAACTGATCCCAAGTAAGTCTTGGATGGAAAACCATCTGTTTCAAGCTATCCTCCATCTGCAGACCCCCTGCAGCCACTCCTGCTATGTGATAACAGGATTATAGCACTTCAGGGGATGTGGGTGCCCAGTAACTTACACCCTCCCCTCACCCTCATTCCTTTTTCTTCGGTGATGCAAAAACAATTCTCAAAGGGGAAGGGAAAACTGATGATTCAAGCAACAGGGGAGCGAGGGATAAAGCTGGAGGTTAGGGTCCGCAACACTGCAGTGGTGGTGGGGGGGGGGGGGGGGGGGGGGATAGAATGATCACATGGTTCACAACGAAATGGGAAAAACCTGGCAACAGTTTTTATTTTTGGGGGGGGGGCAGGGGAGATGACAAAGAAGAGTGATTCTGTTAAAATGGAAATGATATTGTCGACTTTAAATCTAGGGGGTCAATATTCAAAGTAATTTAACCAGCTAGAGAAGGCTTCTGGCTGGTTAAATCGCTTTTGTTCGTTGTTACCCTGCCATTTTCAGCCGTACTTAACCAGTTACTGCTTCGAAAAATGACCAGTTAGCGCTTAAAGCAAAAGCAGCTATTTTGGGGGGTGTTTCCTGAGGCAGAGTTGGCACTTAGCTGGCCCAGGTCACCGCATAACTTAAGTCCTACCTTTTATGCAGTTTACTATAGCCAGTTAAAGTGCTGAATATCGCACTTAAAAGGCTATGGTTTTCGCCAGCTCTGGCAACCCAGAAATTCAATGTTGGAGCCTGGACGTGGCCTGAGTGCAGGTCTTTGAGATTCCTGATTTGAAGTAACTGGTTTTAGTTGGAAATGAGCAGTAGTGAAAAAGGTGCCGGTACTCAAATGCCAGATCACACTTCAGGGGTAGGGTGATCACTGAGGGACCCACCCCACAATAGCCAGGCCCCCTGCAACCACTCACAGAACCTATGACAAGGCAGAATTGGTGTGTAGAGCCTGAGCTCTTTCATTAAAACTTGGGGTCCATGGGTCAATTTTAGCAGACAATGGAAAAGGTGCCAGTGCTCAGTACCTCCTCAAAAATAGCCCTGGAAATCAGTGAGCATCACATTGGATCTCCTGTGATCAGAACTATAGTTATCTTGCTCCATCTTCTGTGCTTCCTTATTCAGGTTTTATTTTTACCCCACTGCAAGTTAGGTTATACTGTAGAATTATCCTGTTTGTGCTTTTCATCTCCAGCTTGAGGAAGGGCCCTTTTCGTCCTGATGTTTTCCTATTTGGGAGCCAAGATCTCCCTCCCCTTTCCCTGTTTGAAAAAGGCTCTTTTGATGAATCAGATCTTCTTGTTGCCTGGTTTCCAGCTTCTGTCTGCTTATTGTACTGGTTAAAAGATCCTTTCTTACACATTTGGTTACTGCAGCGTGAAAGCAACATTGGATGTTTGGGCTGTGTTCTTCTCATATCGGTAACCCTGTAACTGATAGACATTAACAGATATTGTTTGCTGTAGAATGCGCTTGTTCTGTTTTTATTACTACCTGGTCATTTTCCCCTCCGATGGGCCATGCCAGTCCCGTTTTTACCTCCTAATGTGCCTGGAAGCCTGGAGAACAGTGGGCTGGTGACCCAGAGGTAGAGAATTTTATATTGATCTAAATGTTGGATAGTCGTAATATTAGTAAAGAATTCGGATTGAGCTGGAAGTCACATGCATGCATGCATGCTTTTCCTCGGAGGTTCCAGCTCTTCTCCATAGCTCACCAGCTGGCCAAATCCTGGGGTGCAGTGCCATGTGCCAAACTTGATTTTTATTTTTTTTTTTAATTGGACAGTTTTTTATTCTGGCAGCAGAGCTAAAAAGCCTCAGATTTTCCATTCGGCACTGCCCTGCTTTGTGTGCTTTGAAATTCTGTGTCCCCCTTGCTTTGCTGTCTGCTCCTGGTTTTCCTAGTTAGAATGTCATTTGGGAGGGGTAAAGGTGGGTGGGGAGGGGGCTGAGGGGTGGCTTAAGGGAGGGAAGGGCATGGGGGGGAGTTGCTTTGAGGTTCAACTGAGAGGAGATGAGTACTCTGAAGGAACCACAGAGTGCTCAGAAATTGGTGCAGTAATAAAGAAGGGGGGGTTGGGGAGGGATTGCTGGGGTAAGATTCTTTAATTGGAAGAGATACTATGAAGTTTATGATTTGTTGGGTGGTGCATTGCTCTTGTTGTTTGCAATGACTTCATAAAACATTTTCAATAAAAATTTAATGTTCAAAGAACATTGGAGAGTTTTATTTTTCTCACCAACCCCCAGCATTCAGCTCAGAATGAGGAGAGGCCTTGAACCCCTCGGGACGCCATCTAAGCAACTGTGTATGGTCGGAAAGTCTTATCGTTCCCATGTTCTGCTGTCAACTGTCAGCATTGGAGTTATCACCTCACCCAGGTCAGCCCAGAGAGCTGGTTTTGCCCCATTGTGTGCTCAGAGCTGCAGTTCGAATTTTACAAAGAAAAGTGTCAGGCAACAGGGGAATAAGAATAGCCATAACTGGGTCAGACCATTGGTCCATCTAGCCCAGGATCCTGTTTCCAACAGTGGCCAGTCCAAGTCACGGGTACCTGCAGAAACCCAGGGGCCCTTTTACTAAGCTGCGTACGCATGTACGTTACCACCCGGTTACCACGCGACCTGGGTGGTAATTTAGGTTTTTTTTTCGCACGTCCACTACGCACACCAGAAAATGACTTTTTTTTATTTTACTGCACGCAGCAGAAACCGGGCGGTAAGCGTCATTCTACACGCATAGATGATTATCGCACAGTTAAAGCGTGAGACCTTACCGCTAAGTCAACGGGTGGCGGTAAGGTCTCAGACCCAAAATGCACGTGCGTCAATTTTTATTTTGCCGCACGTCCATTTTCGGCAAAAATGTTAAAAAGGCCTTTTTTTACGAGCGCGCTGAAAAAAACAGATCTGTGCGTGCCCAAAACACGCACCTGCGTTAGCGAGGCCCATTTTTTTCAGCGAAGCGCACCTTTAGTAAAAGTATCCCTCCCCAGGGATTTGGTAAAGTGGCAGCCTAGCCTGCATCCCGCCTCGGAGTTTTCCAGAGGAAGGGCATGGCAACAGTGTCGTCACATCCCACCCACTTGCATGGATGGTACACTGTTGTTCTCTTGCAGGAAAAAAAGGAAGAGTGGAACAAAGGTTTCCCCATCAGCGCACAGAGGAAAGAAGAGTAGAGCTTGAAAGGGCCGTTAGGAGTTACGAACTGCTAGTTCGTGTGCAAAAACAAAAGGTTCTGTTGCCTTGATGAGTTAAGGCTTTGAGCCAACCTAAAGAATTGTTTCCATATTTGTGGAGAGCCCTCATACTCTCAGAAGGGAGTGTGTCTGTCTGTTGGGTTGTTAACTCATTGCTTTGGACGTAGGGCTGAAGATGTGAGACAATCCAAGCATTTGGGGGTCACATTTAACTTTCTTGGCTTGGAACACATTTAAAATCTGGAGCGCTGTTATCCTTAAAACACAAGGACTGCATTTTGGATCCCTGACCCGTCAGTGTAGTAGGCATACTTGAAGACTTAACTGGACCTCTATCGCTGTCAATAGCGAATTACTCTTTGCAGTTGGGTATTAGTTCCAGATGCTTTTGAAAAATGCTATTGTGCTCTCAGGTTTGGAAGACAATTTGACGTGACTTTTAGCATCTAATTATGGGCCTATTTCGAGCTTAACCTCAGTTGCCAAGATTATTGAAAAATTTGTGTCAGGTGGCAGTTGGATGACTATGTGCAGGCCAGGTCTTTGATGGGTGATTATCAGTATGGTTTTAGGAAGTTTCATTTGTACTGAAACCCTACTGCTATTCACGCTAGATATTGTAAATGGTGGAGGAGTAGCCTAATAGTTAGTGCAGCGGACTGAGATCCTGGAGAACTGGGTTCAATTCCAACTGAAGCTCCTTGTGGTCCTGGTTAAAGTCACTTAACCCTCCATTGCTCCAGGTACAAGGAACATAGATTGGGAGCCCACTAGGGACAGAGAAAGTACCTGCATATGTGTACAGTGCCATGTATGTCTAGTAGTGCTATAGACATGATTAGTAGGTAGTGGTGATCAAAGGTGCTTCTCGCACTAGATGTTGGTAGACTGGGTACTCCACTGGCTTGACTCGTTCGTGCATTTATGGGAGTTTAAAGTAGTTTCGAATGGTGAGGAATCCACCTAGAAGACCTAGATGCACAGCGATCCCAAGAGGGTCCGCCTTGTCTTCACTAGTCTGACCATTGAGTCGGCTCTTACATGAGCTTAAGCTACATTACTTGATATGTACAGACAATACTGAGTTTTATTACCAGTAAAACCAACACAAGGACAAAGGCGAAATGAGTAGCTGTACGTTATCTGTGATCACTGAGTTGATATCCCAGCGCCTAAAAACTATGTGCGTCCATTTACACCAATGAAAACATGGCCTCAATCCCTGTGCGTAGATTTATGTGGGCTGGGCCACGTAAATTTGGGAGCCCCCACGAAGCACTCATTTCCCTGCCCATAACCACGCCCCCTTTTTGGATGTGCAGTGAGTTAGCATACGCTTAGCGAGTTATGCGTGCAAATTCTAATTATTGCCAATTAGTACTCATTATTGTTGAGCAGTGGGGCCCACAGCAGCTGCCTTACTTGCTTCCCCCTTCCCCCTCCCAATGCCGGCCCTGCCAGAAGGGAAAAGAAGGCCAAGTCAGACGTGGCATCTGACGAAGACCTCACTGAGCAGGATATCAACTGATCAGAAGCAGTTGACGAAATATATAAAATCAACAAGTGTAAATCTGCGTCTGTCTGTCTTATGCACAACTGTCTTAAGATAATAATAAAGCAGTTACCGGAAGAACATTCTGGGTCCCTGCCCCAGAAAGATGGCAACAAATTCATGACGCGCTCCGTCGGAATAATAGCAGGAAATACTTTTTCACAGAGAGGGTGGTGGATGCCTGGAATCCCCTCCCAGTGGAGGTGATGGATCTAAAACCGTGACAGAATTCAGAAACGCGTGGGATAGACATAGAGGATCCCTACATAAAAAGAGCTGGAATCAAAGCAAAACTTAAATGACCTTCACACTTTGAAAGGGCATAGAGGGGTGTGCGAACGGAGCAGTAGATAAGAGCTCTGGCTGCCTTGTTGGGTAGACTGGATGGACCATGAGGTCTTTATCTGCCATCATTTACAATGTTAAGTGCTGCTAACAACGCTGATTGGCTTGTTAAGCCAATTAAGTTACGCGCATTGCTATGGAATACGATTTAGATTTAGGCGCGATATATAGAATGCGGCACTAAATGTCTGGTATAAAGTGGTCGGCCAACACTTCGGGTGCCGATGATATTCAGACTGGTAGTTGGATAATGGCATTTTCTGTCCTAACTTTATCTAATTAGTCACCAAGGGGTCTTTTTACTAAGAGGCCGGCGGTAGTTATAGCGCGTGAGTTTCCTGCGCATTCCAGCCACTTTTTAGCGTGGGAATGTGGCCGAATTTCACATTTTTTTTTCTATTAATGGCCACGTGCTTATTTCCAAATTAGCACACACGGCCATAACTGCCTGAGCCCTTACCGCCTAGCTATCGAGGCTCAAGCGCTACTCGTGTGGTAATCGGGCAGTGCATGATGACGTGCCCGCGCTGCCCAATTACTGCCGGGAATGCCTACTCCCCGCCCCCATGCTAGAAAATAAAAAAAAATGATTTTCGAATGCAGGAAAAAACAAAAGTACCTCAGAGCACCTGCCTGGGCGCAACTGGTGGTAACTGCCCTACTGCGCCTTGGTAAAAGGGCCCCCCTGGTTAGCAAACTGAATATTGCCTGTAACTGGGTAACTCTCAGCTCCTCCTTAGTTCTGCCCCTGAACTGACCTGGCACTATCTAGACAGCACCGGAGCAATCAGTGATGATTCTCAGTCGTATGTGAACCCAGCATAGTAATCAAAATGAAAAGAGGAACACATTACACAGAGCACCAAATGCCCTGACGCAACTTCAGGTGAAACGTGGACCATGTCGGCAACTGACTGGTCCCTGGATGATTGAGATAAGTGTTTCGTAGTGCTTTGATATTAAGAATAATGAATGCTATAGAAATTTAGGGGCCCTTTCACTAAGGCAACGTAGGCGCCTACACCAGCAGTGTACCAAGGGCGGGGCGATGGGGGCGGTCCGGCCCGGGTGCATGCCGCTGGAGGGGTGCAGAGAGCAGCCGTGATCCTTTTCTAATTAACTTATTAATTTTATTGTAAACTGCTTTGGCCTGTTTTTACAGAAAAGGCAGTAGATCAAAACTTTTATTAAATATAAACAAAACATTGGCTGGCAGGCAGCAGCGATCGAGAGAGACTTCCTGCTGCGTCCCACCTATGCGAAAACAGGAAGTTACTTCACAGAAGGCGGGACATGGTGGAAAGAAGGACCCATGGCCGGCAGAGCAGTCTCTCCCGATTGCTGCTGCCTGCCAGCCAATGTCTTTACTTTTGACTGGGGGGGGGGGGGGGGGGGGGGTGGGGTAGCGGGGACCCTTAAGATTGTTTTCCATGGGCCTGGCTTTGTCTCTGGGTGGCGCTGTGCAATTAGTTTCTCCTTTCCATAAAAGTGAGACTTTCTGGGAAAACCCCCTTCTGCATGTGGCTCAGTCCTGCCTAACTTTAAAAAAGAAATGAGATTTTGCTTACTTGGACAAAATGAGAGATATGTAAGTGTTCTTTTCTTTATTATGGGTTTTGCCTAGCAGGGTTTCCTCCGGCTCTTCTGTACTTTTAAATTCCATCCCTTGCATTTAATGTATCAACCTTCCCTCTGGCTGATTATAACACAGTGACTGCAGGTCTTTTAAGAAGCTGAATGTCCAGCCACTAGGTGTCGCCATTGCACGATGACCAAGGCTCCTGTCAGGGGCTATGTGCGTTGCCTACCCCGGTTGACCTGCGGAGCAGAAGATTTGACCTGGGAATTGAACCCAGGACCCTCCATATGCTACCGAGCCACCAGGCCACCTCCTAAATCCAACTTTAGCATTGCTGTTTATTGCAAGGTAACGGTAGGATTAATAAGTCCCGAATGTTCTATATCCGGCCTCTATTGACAACATCTGTTCATCTGTCCATCTAATCTAATGTACTTTATCACTCTCTTATTTTTTTAAAGGAATTCTCAGAGGCCCTCTTAACCTGTTAAGTAGCTACTGACACACTAAATGTTGCCAACATCAAAGGAAGTGCTCCCAGAGACCACTTGACATATTACCGATCAAATCAAACCATTAAAATTACAATCTATAGTAATGGTTTAAGGACCTAAGGGTTCATTTTCAAACATCACTGCATGGCGGCTTCGCTGGCTATCCTTTTAACTTAAATCCAGCTGGTATAATATACGTACATTATATAACCTGCTAGATTTAACTCTGCTAATGCCAGGAAAGAGCTGCGTAATGTAATCAGCTACTGGTGAAACGTCAATTCTAGTTAGAAACTTCTCCCTCCCCTCCCAACCCAACCAAGCCTCCAGGCACACCCATATTTTTGAGTAGCTACAATATATTTATCATACCCTGTTTCCCCGAAAGTAAGACCTAGTAGAGGTTTTCCTGAATTGGTAGATATAAGGCCTCCCCCAAAAGTAAGACCTAGCAAATTTTTGTTTGAAAGCAGGGCCGCCGAGAGCCGGACAAGGCCGCCCCCACCCGAGGTTGCCGGGCCCCCCCCCTCCACATACCCTCCGTCGCTGCCAGAACTAACCTTAAACGCCTCCTTTCACCTTCACAGCAAGCAGCAGCAGGGCAGACCTCTCCTTCTTTCCTTCCGTGCCCCGCCCTCACGGACGTTACGTCAGGCGAGGGCGGGGCACGGAAGGAAGGAGAGGTCTGCCCTGCTGCTGCTTGCTGCGAAGGTGAAAGGAGGCATTTAAGGTTAGTTCCGGGTGGGCGGGTGGGCCAACCCCGATCCAACCCCGATGTTTCCCCGAAAAATAAGACCGGCCCTGAAAATAAGACCTAGCGCATTTTGGGAGGCAAAAATTAATATGACAGTGTCTTATTTTCGGGGAAACACGGTAGTTACCTGATGCTAGGGTCCACCTTGGGGGGTCAGCACCAAGAAAAAGATCCAGGAGTTATTGCAGATAATATGCTAAAATCTTCTGCTCAGTGTATGGTGGTGGCCAGAAAAGCAAACAGGATGCTAGGAATTATTAGGAAAGGGATGGTAAATAAGACCAAAAAATACTATAATGTGTCTATCGCTCCATGGTGTGACCTCACCTTGAGTACATGAGCACATAAGCACCGCCACGCTGGGAAAAGACCAAAGGTCCATCAAGCCCAGCACTCTGTCTCCGACAGCGGCCAATCCAGGCCCCAAGAACCTGGCAAAAAACCCAAAATTTAATAACGATCAATGGACTTTTCCTTCAGGAATCTGTCCAGACCCCCTTTGAACTCAGCAAAGCCAGCTGCCGTCACTACCTTCTCCGGCAATGAGTATTGCGTTCAGTTTTGGTCGCCGTATCTCAAAAAAGATATAGCGGTGTTAGAAAAGGTTCAAAGAAGAGCGATCAAAATGATAAAGGGGATGGAAGGCCTCTCGTATGCGGAAAGGCTAAAGAGGTACTTTGGGCTGTTCAGTTTGGAAAAGAAATGGATGGCGGAACATATGATTTGAGGTCTACAAAATCCTGAGTGGTGTAGAAGGAAATCGATTTTTTTTTAACTCATTCCAAAAAGGACTAGGGGACACTCAAAGAAGTTACATGGAAATACTTTTAAAACAAATAGGAGGAAATATTTTTTCACTCAACGAATAGTTAAACTCTGGAACTCTTTGCCGGAAGATCTTTTGCTTATTTCTGATCTGACGAAGAAGGGCAACCTTCGAAAGCTAATCAAGAAATGTATTAAGTTATGTCCAATAAAAAAAGGTATCATCTTATTTTCTTTTCCATGTTTTATTTTGTTTGATTTCTATTGATAACCGGAAGATCTAGTAACGGCAGTTAGCGTATCTGGATTTAAGAAAATGTTTGGACAAGTTCTTGGAGGAAAAATCGATAGACGGCTATGGGGGAAGCCACTTCTTGCCCTAGGATTGGTAGCATGGAATGTTGCCACGATTTGGGTTTCTGCCTGGTACTTGTGACCTGAGTTGGAAACGGGATACTGGGCTAGATGGACCATTGGTCAATAGGCCTATTTTTATGTTCTTATCTGCTGAGCAGAGCTGAGGAGAACTAGCCAAACTCACTCCTTGTCTAGTTGACTGGATCGTTTCGAAAAGTGACCCCTATATGGTGCGGAGGGTATCATTGTTAAGAGTGACACCTAGTGGTCACATTTAGAGTCTATGGCACAGGGTTCCAGAAGGACCTGTTGCAGCAGTGCCCAGACTAGGAGCAGTGAGATGTTGTGACCTGAGTTGGAAACGGGATACTGGGCTAGATGGACCATTGGTCAATAGGCTTATTTTTATGTTCTTATCTGCTGAGCAGAGTTGAGGAGAACTAGCCAAACTCACTCCTTGTCTAGTTGACTGGATCGTTTCGAAAAGTGACCCCTATATGGTGCGGAGGGTATCATTGTTAAGAGTGACACCTAGTGGTCACATTTAGAGTCTATGGCACAGGGTTCCAGAAGGACCTGTTGCAGCAGTGCCCAGACTAGGAGCAGTGAGATGTTGTGACCTGAGTTGGAAACGGGATACTGGGCTAGATGGACCATTGGTCAATAGGCTTATTTTTATGTTCTTATCTGCTGAGCAGAGTTGAGGAGAACTAGCCAAACTCACTCCTTGTCTAGTTGACTGGATCATTTCGAAAAGTGACCCCTATATGGTGCGGAGGGTATCATTGTTAAGAGTGACACCTAGTGGTCACATTTAGAGTCTATGGTACAGGGTTCCAGAAGGACCTGTTGCAGCAGTGCCCAGACTAGGAGCAGTGAGATGTACAGTCAATCAAAAGAGGGGAGAAAATCCTCGGATAGTTGCAATTAAAGGTTCATAATTGCCTGGATCCTGGCAATCGCTGGAAGGAGAAACTACTGATCCAGAAAAAAAAGAACATCAACCCCTTAAGGAACAGCCAGTGCTAAGGAAGCGGAAGGTTCATGTCATACTCGTGTAACTACAGAGCTGTCATTCCATACGTGTCTAGCAGCCAATTAGATCATTCAATCAGAAAAGGCTTTTTTTTTTTTTTTAAATCTTACAACCTCCTAAACTTTCTTTACTAGAAAAACAGCTTGGGTGCTTTGTAAGGGTACCAGAAGCACAGGACAGAATCACAGCAAGAGATAAAACCTTGCAGGCTTAAGGGACAGTGGCGGGAGAGCAAGGCTGAGCTCAGATGGATTTATGCAAAGCTGGGTCTGGATGATTAGGACACAGGAGGCTGAATGGAGTGAGAAGTGGCTTCATGTGGACATTTGCTCTTGAATAAGTGGTGCAATCAGAAGCCCAGTGGTGGTCTTTAACCGTTGTTTATTGACCTAGGATGGTCTCTCTCTCTATCTCTCGGACATTTTTAGTATCTTGAATGTTTGTATACTGTTGCCAAAGAAATGGTTGTAGAACACAGTTTTGATACAGCCCACTGTGATAGAAAGTGCAATCGCACTTTCCCGTTTAGAAGGAATGGGTCCACGGAATCATAGCGGAGATTAGGTGACAACGCTGGTAATTGGGAAGCAAAACTGGTGCTGGGCAGACTTCTACGGTCTACGCCCTGATCGTGACTGAATAGATAGGGATGTGCTGGAGTGTAAATTTTAAGGCACTTATTAACGTCAGAACTTTTAGTACAAGAACAGTGCTGGGTAGACTTCTACGGTCTGTGCCCTGAGAAAGGCAAGGACAAATCAAACTCAGGTATAAAGTATCACATACCATGTAAAATGAGTTTATCTTGTTGGGCAGACTGGATGGGACTGTATAGGTCTTTATCTGCTGTCATTTACTATGTTACTATGTTACTCTTTGGGGTTCTACATGGAGTGTTGCTACTAATTGGGATTCCGGAGTCTTGTAACTCTTTAGGATTCCAGAATCTTCAGAACTTTTAGTACAAGAACAGTGCTGGGCAGACTTCTACGGTCTGTGCCCTGAGAAAGGCACAGACAAATCAAACTCGGGTATAAAGTATCACATACCATGTAAAATGAGTTTACCTTGTTGGGCAGACTGGATGGACCGTACAGGTCTTTATCTGCTGTCATTTACTATGTTAATATATGTTACTATGTTACTCTTTGGGGTTCTACATGGAATGTTGCTACTAATTGGGATTTCGGAATCTTGTAACTCTTTAGGATTCCAGAATCTTCAGAACTTTTAGTACAAGAACAGTACTGGGCAGACTTCTACGATCTGTGCCCTGAGAAAGGCAAGGACAAATCAAACTCTGGTATAAAGTATCACATACCATGTAAAATGAGTTTATCTTGTTGGGCAGACTGGATGGACTGTACAGGTCTTTATCTGCCGTCATTTACTATGTTACCCCCATGTAGGGAGAAGGAGAAGGTTTTCAAACACGCATTTAAGCAGCCTGAAACCTTAAATATTGTCCCCAAATAGAGAAAAAAATACATGTGTCCAGAAAGTGAAATTACAGTGTCTAGAAAGGACAATAACTTGGGCAGTGGTCAGTGTTGTCACGTCAAGCTGAAACATGGTGCTGTGTCAAGTTTTTCATATTATTATTATTTATTGGCCTTTATTAACCGCCTTGATGAAGAGATTCACCCAATGCGGTGTACAGCATTATAGCGACAATACAAGAAAAGACTTTTACATTGTTACAAAAGACTCTTTTATATGACATATTTATATGATTTAACGCATTTTTAACATTTTTAACGTTTGCTGAGCCTTCTTCTGTCTCTCGCTTTTTGGTTCTCTGGTGGCAGGACACAACGTATTGTGTGGCCTGCAGCTGCTGTGTCTCCACTTTCTCCAGGTTTATACAGGGTTTTTTTTTTTTTTTCATGCTTTCTTTCTTTTCTGATTTTTCTTTCTCAGCTTTCAGATGTGTGCAATTCTGATGTATATCTTTGTGTTTAGTGTGCACAATCCAGGAGGAATGTGTTTTTCTGTTTTGATATTTCTGATCCTGAATTGCAAGCAGAGTCTTTGGCTTCTCGGGGTTTCCAAGTCAGGTTTTGTCTGCATCTTTCTGTTTCCAGTCTGTGGTCTCTTATACTGTGCTTGCTGAGGGGCTGTCTTTCACCTGTGACTGAGATGAGCTTGCAGGGAGCTGTAGCAGTCCAGCTGATTCTGTCTCCCAGTCTGCACCTCTCAAGAGGAGGTTCATTGTGTCCTGGGGCTGGTTGAAATGTTTGCAGTGCTGCCTTTTCATAGGTAGAATTGTTGCTGTTTGAGTTCTGTGTTGTCAGTACTATTTTGATGTGGCAGGTTTGCTAGATAGCTGCTGATTGATTTTGATTTACTCTTTCCATCCTGTCTTATTCTCTCCCTTTTCCCCTCTTTCCTTCCTTTTCCATGGCTTTTGGTGGGACAGGGGATACTTGGTAGCATATCTCCTTGCCTAGCCATTCTCCTCCCCTATCTCCTGCCAATCTCAGTGGAAGTGGGGTGCATGCAAGGATTTGAGAATAATGTAATTATGGGACAAATGAAACGCTCTATTAAGTGTCTTCCTCCAAAGGATTGTGGGCTTGGTAGACTGTTTAGGTCTCTTATGATCTCCAGGCTACTGTACCCTGAAGTAATAAGATGTTTCTCTATGATACATTGTTCCATACTTTGTATTACCTCTGTGATACATTGTAACATACTTTGTATTGTATCTGTGATACTTTTAACTTGTAACCACTCGCCTCCACCTACCCTCCTCTCATCCTTCCTGTACACATTAATTGATTTGATTTGCTTACTTTATTTCTTGTCTATTAGATTGTAAGCTCTTTGAGCAGGGACTGTCTTTCTTCTATGTTTGTGTAGTGCTGCGTATGCCTTGTAGCGCTATAAAAATGCTAATTAGTAGTAGTAATACTCTGTAACCCGCACTGAACCTGCTATTGAGTGGGAAAGAGCGGGGTATAAATGCTACAAATAAATGATCACCTAATCTGTCCCCACTATGACCATCATCTGCACATTTTGTACCTTTTTGTTCTTCCTCGTTCTCCTTTGCCTTTTCTCACTCACTGATAAATTAAACAGTGAACAGAGCATCGTATGTAACAGGTAGTACAGTTTCCCTGCAGGTCCAGGTGCTCTGCACAGTAAAAACATGGTCTGACATAGCACTGGTGCTGGGTCATGGTAAAAAGATGTGGTAAAAGCAGTTAGTGGTTGGGTTTAACAAGGGTTTGGACAAGTTCCTGGAGGAAATGTCCATGCAGAATTATTAAGAGAAACTTGGGGAGAATGCACTGGTCATCTTTGAGCATAAGCAGTTTGGAATTTATCCACTTTTTGGGATCTTGCCAGGTATTTGTGACCTGGATCAGCCACTGTTGGAAACAGGACACTAGCCTTAAACTGAGCGTGCACAGAAGTGCCGACGGCGGCTAAAGCACAGCACCAACTTTCACGCTGCACAGGCAGCAGGGGCACAGACCTCTTTGGCTAAACTAAATCAAAGGTAGGCCCCCTCCAAAGCAGTAGAAGGGAGTGGAGGAGTGGCCTAGTGGTTAGAACACCGGTCTTGCAATCCAGAGGTTGCTGGTTCAAATCCCACTGCTGCTCCTTGTGATCTTGGGCAAGTCACTTAACCCTCCATTGCCTCAGGTACAAACTTAGATTGTGAGCCCTCCTGGGACAGAGAAATATCCAGAGTACCTGAATGTAACTCACCTTGAGCTACTACTGAAAAAGGTGTGAGCAAAATCTAAATAAATAATTGCCCCAGGTACAAATAAGTACCTGTATATAATATGTAAGCCCGCATTGAACCTGCTATGAGTGGGAAAGCGCGGGGTACAAATGTAACAAAAAAAAAAATAGCCAGGAGGGGGAAGATGCTGGATCAAGGGTGCTCTGGGGGAGGGGCAGTCTGAGAGAGAGAGAGAGGAGGAGATACTGAATTAAGGGTGGGGTTATGAGGGGGAGGAAAGAGAGAAGGAAAAACATTTGACCCAGGGTTGGAGGGAGAAGAGAGTAACATACATGCTGTCACACCCAAATAAGTACATACTAAGGTCAATTCTTGCTACAGCTTAATTTAAAAAAACCCCCACCATAAATCTATCTTTACCTTATCTATTATATTTATTTGGATATGGAAGCAAAACTTAGCAACGGCCAGAGAGAAGAGGTTTGTTGCACACTAGCAAAATAGATTTTCCTTAAGCTGTGCAAGTCTGAGAGAGATGAACTAGCGGAGAGGGATGTGGCCAGTCCCCTCTCAGGTTTTCAACCAGCTCCATATCAAATGCTGTCTGACTTGAAGATTTAAACCCGTGGCATTTTTCCACATTTGTAAGCGGTTGGCACTTTCATCCTTCACTAGGCTTAGCCGCCTGCAGAAACGTGACCGAGTTTGCTCTTTAAAGCTGTTTGATTGTCGCCTGCACTAGATTTGGAAATTTGGACTCTGTTGACGTTTGAAGCCTGAGAGGTTCTGTAGCAAACGCCAGACGCCCCTACAGACAGGATTAGCTTTAGAGAGAAGAGACTTTTTTTTTACTCGGCACACAATAAGGCTGTGGAGTTTTGTTGCTGCTTTTGAAAAAGGTTTCTAGAAGCTTCTGGACTGGATTTTTCAGATCTAGAGCCAGATGCACTAAAGTCGTTGGTAATTCCCGTTCCCTACCGATTCCATAGCGAATCGGTAGGGAACGGGAATGCATCAACGATAGGGAATGCAAATAAGCTACTCGTTGTAGCTCAGTTGCATTCACTATTTTCCTCGGTTGCCAGTCGGAGAATCAGAACGTCCCTTTCGATTATGCACCTCTTCCTGGTCTCTTCAGCCAATCAAAGCGGATTTAGCTGGCTGTTGTCAGCGAAATGCGCTCTGATTGGCTGAAGAGACCAGGAAGAGGTGCATAATTGAAAGGGACGTCCTGATTCTCCGGCAACCAGGAAAATAGAAAACTTTTGCTGTGGAGGGGTAAGTGGCGCGGCGAAGACAAAATAGAAGGGGGAAAAAAACGGCAGAGCGAAAAACGGCGAAAAAAAAAGACGTCTCTCACAAGTGCAGGGAGAGTACGTCCATAAAGGACGCCCCTCACATGCGCTCCCTGCTTTTTCTTTTTTTACCTTTTTTGGGGAGCCCTTTCCGATTCCCTCACAGGAGCCCTAACGAGAGGTGCAGACCTCCCGTTAGGGTTCCTACGGTAAGGGAATCGGAAAAACGGTAGTGCATCTCATTATAATAGCTTTTGAATAATTTGCATTCCATTTTCGTTGCCTGCTACCGTGGCAGGGAAAATGCCCTTAGTGCATGCCCGGGGTGAACTACTTGCGTTTTCAACTGGCTGGAACCAGTTTAAAACGCAAGTTGTGGGCTCGTTAGGTTTAGTGCATCTGGCCCCTAGTTATTTGTTTTCCAAACCCAAGTTCGAGGCATTTCCTTTCCCCAGATGCTTCATTTACTAAGGTGTGCTAATCCTCGTTGACATATATTCATTCAAATTAAGCACATAGGTAGTAAGTAGAACCCAGTGAGAATAATGGGGCTTGTGTGTTAACGTGTATTAAATCACAATAACACTCGTGAACATATTAATGAGACGTTGGAGGCTGACGCAACTTGTCCAAGGTGAAAAGGGGTTACTGGGAGAAGTGGGATCAGAGTCCCGCTCCTCTCTGGGTCTCAGCCCACTGGTCTCCTCATCTGCTATAGAGAACTGGTCCATTAACAGGTATCAACTGGGTAGATGTAGGGATCACTATCGGGGCTGGCCCAACCATTAGACAAGACCAGGTGGTTGCCTAGGGCAGCAAGTTTAATATGTATGATGTCCAGTTATGCATTTTTGTAGGATTATTATGGGATGATCTTGATTGGGGAAGGGGAAATGAGTTAAAGGCCATAAATTTAATCGAAGGGGGTGTAAAGATGAAGGTTCGCCTTGGGCTTCTAATATTCTTGATTAGTTGTTCGGCCAGCCCTGGTCACCACCTCATCGTGGAATGGACTTTCCTTTTGGGAGCCATTGGAGATAGGATAGTAGGCTCATTTGAGTGGAGGAGTAGCCTAGTGGTTAGTGCAGCGGACTTTGATCCTGGAGAACTGAGTTCGATTCCCACTGCAGCTCCTTGTGACTCTGGGCAAGTCACTTAACCCTCCATTGCCCCTGGTACAAAATAAGTACCTGAATATATGTAAACCGCTTTGAATGTAGTTGCAAAAACCTCAGAAAGGTGGTATATCAAGTCCCAGTTCCCTTTCCCTTAATACTGAGCCAGCATTGCACATCATAATCTCTCTTGTGCTTGCGAGAAGAATCATCGCTTTACAGTGAGGCTTGCGAGTTAGACCTCTACGTTGTCCCTGTTCTTTGTAGCTGTTGTTGATGGGTTTGCTTTGTATGTATTGTGATCATATCTATATTTGCTCCTTTCTTATTATAGTCATTCTGTTCCCTTTTAATGTTCTTTACCTTGAGCTAACTTGGGAAAGGTGGAGCAGAAGTAAGTACCTGACTTGGCCACTGTTTGGAAAACAGGATACTGAGCTACATGGACCATTGGCTACTCTTTTATGTTTTTGTGTAAAATAAACCATGTCTTTGTAGTGTGCATTCTCATGATAAAATACCCTATAATAGGAATTACTTCCTTAGAAAGAAGAAAGTAGGGGGGGGGGGGAATGGTTTGGTGAAGATTGAAAGCTGTTCTTACAGCAAGAATCGAGGCACCCGGTGTTTTCCAGAGAGTGAGATGTTTTCGCCCATCATGGTTTAATATTGAAAAGAATTGTACGGAAGGGTCCAGTGTCTGTCTGTCTGTCTGGAGATAAAATAACTGAAAATGTAACAGAATAGGATGGCCTGGGGAGGAACCAGTGAAAAGATGTGGAAGATAACGCAGATAACGCATTTAGGCACCTCTTACATCTAATTACAGAATAGCCGCTACTTATGTGTGCGTTTGCCCCTGCTATTCAGTAAGCTCACATTAAGTGGTGTAGTTGGGCAGTTGAAAGGGGACATAAATGGATGAGACATGGGAGTGTCACCCATCAACATGGGCAACATACAATACTATCAGTTGTGTGCATTGATTTGATAGATCTAGGTGTGCCCTTCTATGCCTGCTGTTGACTTGGCATAAGCGGGGGTACCTTCTTTTTGCTGCACTAATGCAGTATTGTGCCAGTAATCTGTAATGCATCAGGGCGCCAAAAAGAAGACACCGGTTTACAGAATTGCCACCATATTGAGTTTGGAAATGGGTCAGATCAGACTAGGGCTTACTTCCCCCCTCCCCCCCGAATAGACCCATTGCATTTCCATAGGAGAATCTACTCTCCAACCTTTCAACTGCCCCCATAACTACCCATGAACTACCTCACCTCCCCTCACCCACATCTACCCCATCCCCCTCAAAGTACACCAACAACGCCCCCTCAACAACACTCTCAAAACTATTCCTCATCCCCAAAACCACCATTAAAACTGCCCTACCCCATCTTCCCCTCAACACCATATCTACTAACCCCCCCCCCCCCCCACTCAACCTGCCCACCAAACCCATGCCCGAAAAATGACCCCCATGAAAAAAGCAGCACTGACAGACAGACACAGACATGGATAGATTGGGAATAATTCCTTTGGCCATGCTGTTCATGCTTTCTCCACTTGTTCAACTTGGGATACTCAGTACATGAGATACTTGTAGTCCCTGATTCTACCCATTGAAAACTGCAGTATGGCTCAACATTTATCATGATAGGCCAGTCCTGGATTTTTTGCAACCCTATCGTCTCTCTCCTGGAACTGGCTCACCTGGCAGCTCTGCCAGCATACCTTCTTCAGAGCTGTAGCCTGAGGAAACCCAAAGGCATATCTGGATCCAAGAGACCAGTGAAGCTGAAATCAGATGCAGGGTTCCCATCCACTATGCCGAGGGTGGGGTGTTATTTCAAAGGGCCCCCCTGCCTTTAATTTCGGAGACCTCTTTCTGGTGGCTCCTTCCAGCTGCACTCATGCTCTGCTTTCCTAACAGGGTCGGGGATCTGAATGCTATTTCCAGAACCTGGGGTTTTTGGTTTTGTTTCTTTTATGGCGAGGGGTGGGGGTGGGGAAGCAAGTCCACCATCTGTGTTTTTCTAATAAAAGAAAATAAAAAATTTGGAGCACATTGCAATAAAACGACTCAGTTGGGACTCCGACTGGGGGAGGAGGGAGAGGTTGGAGAAATTACTTTTTAAAAAGCAGACGTGTAATAATAATAACTTGAAATGGATAAATCCAGAGGAAAGAAATTCAGCCAGAAATGTGTGTTTTTGGTAGTGGAGTAAAAAAGTCTGTTTTCACCCGTGTGGCACTGGAATACCAAGAGATTTGGACAATAGTTAAAATTCTGGTGAGTATGACTTGATGTAAGTTTTGGGAAGTGGGATACCAAAGATTCTTCCTCCCCCCCCCCCCCAATCCCCACCAGTTGCCCCTAAATCCATGTCAGAATCCCCAGCGGAGCTATAGCTTTGTTGTTTCATATTGGGAGGGGGTGATATAAGCCTTGGGATGGGGGAAGTGCTAAGCACTTTTGCATGTGTTCGGAGAGTCCCAAAAGTCTGATTAATCAAAATGTGTCTGATGTCTCTGGAAGCAAATCACCCTCTTAAAGGAGCCAGACTGCTTGTGAAAATGCATCTCATCCACCCCTGCCCCAAATAGCGTGAATTAGTGAATGAAATGTGTCCCCTTGTATGGAACAGGAGACTTTTCTCTTGAAGGAGGACTCTCATTTATTGATGGATGGAATTGTTGGGTTTCAGATGCTAAGGTATGCAAAGGAAGCTCTTAGCCCCTCCCCCCTGTCCTGTGATTGAGGGATTCAGAGGAAGCCCTTATCCTCCCCCCTCCCCCGTCCATCCAGAGGAAGCCCTTATCCTCCCCCCTCCCCGTCCTGTGATTGAGGGATCCAGAGGAAGCCCTTATCCTCCCCCCTCCCCGTCCTGTGATTGAGGGATCCAGAGGAAGCCCTTCTCCTTCTCCTCCCCCCTGGATCCAGAGGAAGCCCTTACCCTCCTCTCCTCCCTATCCTGTCATTGAGGGCTTCCTCTGTGAGCAGAGGAGAGGAAGTGGCCATGGAGGATCTGATCTCCTTGTATTATCTGAAGGCCATGTCTTAGCACCCACAGGGATCTTATCCCTTACCCATGGAGTCTGGGGGTGGGAAGAGGGTCATGCCTAAGATTAAAAGGACCGCAATTAAAGAAAGATCATTTAAAGAGTACTATGACAGAGCAACTGGTGGTGGGCCATGGAGGCGTTTATCTTGCCGTATCCCCTGTGTTGGGTCACTGGTCTGCAAATACCACTGCCCTCACAGCCAAATTGCTGACTCCTCCTTATCTTTACCTGGGACCTGCAGGGCTGTAACTGGTGGGGAAGAAGTGGAATAAATTGAGAATGACCATCTTCATCACCCTTTCCAAAGAGGGAGGGTATAATCTCATCCCATACACTGAAAGCTGTGATTATGGCCCACCTTAACCCCCACCCTAGTTGCCATACCATACCCTTTATCAAAGATCTGGTCCAGATATGCCCTTGAATCGAATCAATTCCTGGGGACCACACAATAACGGATGTTCCCCCTTCTAGTGGTTTTCTTGGTGTGATACAGGAGTGGTTGGCCATTGCTTTGTCCCAAGGCCATGAGGAATTTCCTTGGGATTTGAAGCTGGACCTCCTTGTTTCCTGCCTGCTGCTATGAATTCTTTCAAAAAGGCGGTAAATAAATCCTGAGAAATTAAATAACCATTAGACTATTCCTCTGCTCCATCAAAGATATACCTCTTGAAAATATTAACAAATGAACACTGAAGCTCTCAAAACAACAAAGGTACAAGGTACCAGGATATGATATGTGAGATACCTAAAGAGCTTACTTGAGATAATGGGATAGGGGGATCGGACCAGACCGCTCCCGTTAAGTTTGTGATTAAAACAGAGCATGTGGCAGGCTCTCCTTACAAATTCGATTTGACGTGGCTGATATACTTGAGTTAGGTTGCTCTGAGACTTGTTTGTTTTATGACCTTGGTTATGTGTGTTATGATGATTTTGAGAATTTGATGTGTTTGTAGACTTGCTTTGAGCAGTTCTTCTGCAAAGTAGTAAAACAGTCCATAAATAACATTGTACATTTGGTCTGTTGCAGCCTTTTAACCACTGTCTTCTGAGGATTTCTTGCACTGTCAACCCTTTCCTTTGATATATTTGTTAATTATAGGCTGTGAATTCTGTGATGTCACAATGTCTCCAGAGGGACCTATTGCTCATTGGCTCCTCTGCATTCGCTTCTCTTTGATTGGCTGCTATTGCAGCTTCTACTGTGAATAAATAGCAGTACATCTGAGCTGAACGCACATCGCTTCGATTGCTTTTGGCCGTGTAGGCGGTATATAAAAAAAATCAAATAAATAAATATAAAGACCATTTGCCTGTTCTCATTTCCTGCCGTAGTACCATATAATGGCACTAGCCTGCCCCTCACTGGTCCCTTCACTTCTTCACCTCTAAGGACCCTCTGTGCTTATCCTGGATTCTGGAATTCTGGTACTGGTTTTGCCCTCGCTCTGCTTCCCCTGGAAGCCGGGGCGGACTGAACATTTGGGCAACCGAGCAGTGCCCGAGGGCCCAGAGGCTCTGCCCGGATGCCCATGGCACACTACAGCCCTCGCCGGTGCTACCTTTAAAGGCACGCCTCTGCTGGGTGGGTGTGTGTGTGGGGGGACGGACATGTTCTTTCTTGCTCGTACCGCTGCTATTCCCCCTGACTGGCACTGCTATATTTAAAAAATGGCAGCCGAGACTCCCTGTGGAAGTCTCACGAGACTGTCAAGACCCGCGAGATTACCGCAGGAAGTCTCGGCCACAATTTTGAAAACACAGCGGCGCTGGCAGGCAGGGGAATAGCAGCAGCGGACAGGAAAAAAACATCCTTCTCCCTCCCTCCTGCAAAGACCACTTGACAACCAGGGCTCTTCAGATAGGACCAGGGTAGGGGGGGGGGCAGCAGCACAGTGGTAGGGGGTGATGAGCAGCAGCAGGGTGGGGGGCCCAGACCATCCACTGTGCTGAGGGGCCCAGACCACTCTCAGTCCGCCCCTCCCTGGAAGGCCATTGCATGCATCTTCCTCTCCTGCCCCTCCCCCCCTTGGAGCATGACTTTTTTTCAAACTGATAAATTTTTTCTTGTGTTTTATTGATACATCCAAGTTACTTGATTGCCTCATATCCTCTCTCTCTAGTTTCTTCTTCGGGGGGGGGGGTTAAAGATGGAAGTGGAAGAGTGGCCTAGTGTTTAGAGAATCATTCTTGACATCCAGAGGTGGCTGGTTCAAATCCTACCACTGCTCCTTGTGATCTTGGAGTTGCCAGGTGGGCGGTTTTCCCGCCCAATTGGGCGGGTTTCCACGAGCGGCTGCGGGAAAATTTCGGCGGCTGCGGGGTGCAGTTTTTTGGGCTGTTTCCCCGCGGCCACTGTGCGATTTGGGCGCTTTTTTTCGGGCTTCTATTGGTCCAATTTGGTCCAATAGAAGCTTTTCCGGGGCTTCCATTGGTCCAATTTGGTCCAATAGAAGCTTTTCAGGGGCGGGGTTGACGTCGGGGGTGGGGTTAATGACATCAGGGGTGGGGGTTAATTACGTCAGGGGCGGGGGGTTGGTGATGTAAGAGGCGGGGTTAGTGATGTAAGGTGTGGTTAGTGGCGTGGGGGCGGAGTTAGTGACGTGGGAGGCGGGTTTGGTGACATGGGAGGCGGGGTTTGACTTTGGGCGGGTTTAGGACTGGGAAAAATTTTCCCATGTGGCAACTTTTCCATTGCCTCAGGAACAAAATTTAGATTGTGAGTCCTCCAGAGGCAGGGAAATATCCAGAGCACCTGAATGTAACTCACCTTGAGCTACTACTGAAAAAGGTGTCAGCAAAATCTAAATAAATAAAAATAAGTTGGTTGAGGGGCAGCTGAATGGACTGCTCTCCTTAATTACTAACAGACAGGAATATTGATGAGGGAGGGGAAGGTGCTTTTGCACTCCCTCTCCCCCTCCATTGCCCCTTGCAACCATTTCTTAATCACGCCAGGAGCTTGGGGAGAGGGGGCATAGGCTGGTGGGGGAGGTGTGAAGTTGACTTTTAGCTGTTTGTAGAAGAAATCCCAATAATCATTTGTGAACAGAGGGAGCTTGGAGCATCTCTGTAATATGATATCTGGCAGTTTTTAATTCCTGGCCTTTTGTTCCTCTGAGTATCTCTCCTTTCCTCTCTTTCTCTCTTCCTCTGAGTGTCTCTTTTCCTCTCTCTTGTTCTCCTTTCTCTGAGTGTCTCTCCTTTCCTCTCTCTTTCTCTCTTCCTCTGAGTGTCTCTTTTCCTCTCTCTTGTTCTCCTTCCTCTGAGTGTCTCTCCTTTCCTCTCTCTTCCTCTGGGTGTCTCTCCTTTCCTCTCTCTTTCTCTCTTCCTCTGAGTGTCTCTCCTTTCCTCTCTCATGTTCTCTCTCACATTCAGGAAACAACTTATACATGTGTGGCTGGAGGGGTTATAAATAAATGAAGTAAAGAAAAGTACATGGTATTTAAATTGTATTGTTCTAATTACTACTAAGCAGAGAGAGGACAGTAAGGGGGGTGGTCGTGGAATTCTGGTGATGATCGCTATTGTCTCTGGTCCGATTACATTTCTGGCCTGGTGACAGGATTTAACATATTTTGCTGCTGTTTTTCCTGTTTCCCCCAGGATTATAGGGAGTTTTTCCTGCTCATTTTTCTGTGGGAAGCCTTTTCTTTTCTCTCACAGCTTTGAAATCTTTTGTGTTTCCTCTGTCTCTGTCTTTTTTTTTCCTTGTCTGGTTTCCCTGTTTCTTTCTCTCTTGAATCTGTGCTTGTCTCTTGATCTCTCTGGCTCTCAGGCTCTGCCTCTTGGCATTTTATCCTTCCTTCTCTGCAATTTTCTCCTGTGCTTGGGCCACAGCCCCCCCTCCTTCTCCCCCCCACACACATTTTGTCTTTTTGTGACTCTCCCTCACTCTCCCTCATGTCCTTTGTTTCAGGTCAGTCTGTTCTCTCTCTCTCTCTCTCTCTCTCTCTCTCTCTCTCTCTCTCATCCTCTTTTGGTCTCACCACCCTCCCTTTCCCTTGCTGTCTGGGAGCTGGAGGCTTTGTCATTCCTGGCTGGTTGAGGATTTGGGGAACAGATGGAGTTGAGAATGGAAGAACAGTGTTAAGGCGACTCAGAGGTTCTTGGCACTGGGGGAAACATTTCTGCTCTGAACTGTCTCAAGAAATAACCTGTGATATGATACCTCCAGGCCCTGATAGCTGGGAGTTTGGGGGCTGAATGTAGTATATAGTGGCATTTTGTATGAATGAGGACCCAGTTGTAGGGCCTGTGGGCCGATGGAGTGGAGGAGTAGCCTAGTGGTTAGAGCATCAGTCTTGCCCTCTAGGGGTTCCCAGTTCAAATCCCACTGCTGCTGCTTGTGATCCTGGGCAAGTCACTTAACCCTTAGATATAAAATTAGGTGAGTCCTCCAGGGTCAGAGAAATACCCAGTGTACCTGAATGTAACTCAACCTTGAGCTACCACTGAAAAAGGTGTGAGCAAAATCCAAATAAATAGATATTTGGAGGGGGAGATGGGAAGCATTTCTGGTCTAATATAAAGTTGTGCAGTTTGTTGTTTAGAAATAGTTAATGACAGCCAAATGCAAGTGATGGAGAGGCCCGTCTAACCTTCTTCCATTTATATTCATGTAGGCTCTCAACCTAGCCAGTCAGGTTTGCAGGATACCCACAATAAATATGCATGAGAGAGATTTGCAAGCCCTACCTCCTCATGCATAGGGTTACCATATTTTGCCCCCCAAAAAGTACACATGCTCCACCCCGTCACCCCCTCCCCTTACCTTACTACTGCCCTGGTGGTCTAGTGACCTCTTCGGGGCAGGAAAGAGCCCCCTCTTTCCTGCCCGGGACGCTGCCCTGCATGCATCCTTCCTGTTGGTGATCTCGGCGCCGATTCAAAATGGCCGCCAAGAGTTGAAGTCTCATGAGGTCACTTCAACTCTCGGCGGCCATTTTGAATCAGTGCCAAGATTACCAACAGAAAGGATGCATGCAGGGCAGCGTCCCGGGCAGGAAAGAGGGAGCTCTTTCCTGCCCCGAAGAGGTCACTAGACCACCAGGGCAGTAGTAACTAAGGGGAGAGGAGGCTAGCAATCTGCCCGTTTGAACGGATTTCTGGACAAACGGGCAGGCTGGTGGGCAGGCCGTCCTATAGAAATCCGGACAAACGGGCAGATTGGCAAAACCTGCCCGGTTGCCCGGACATGTCCGGGTAAATCCGGACATATGGTAACCCTACTCATGCATATTCATTGTGGGTCTCCTGAAAACCTGAGTGGCTAGATGTGTCCCGTGGATTTCTAGAGTCTTTCTATCCCCCAGTTGTGAGTGGTTTGAACTCCGTTGGCAGACTGGGAGCGTGGGGAGAACTGGCCAGCCTATTCCCAGATATCCTCCAAGCCATAATTTCTGGCACAGTCTTGAGGTGTTTATAGGAAGATGTAACTGGCTTGCACTGGGCTGGCCGCAAAGGACTTTCTCCCAGCTGTATAACAGAAAGCAGAGCTCCTGGGAGCACAGCAATTCTCAATAGATCCCAAAGGCAGGGAGCCTCCAGCTGGGACGCCTCTTAGGCGCATCCGTCTCCTTGTTCTGCAGTCTGTGCTGCCACAAGGCTACATGTCCCAGACCTAGGGAGCGTCAAGAGAGCTATCCTTCCACCATGTACCCTCCCCAACTATGCTGTGTTTTTCAGCCATCCACCTGCACAGTGCTTTGCATCTCGCACACCAAACCTGCTTCCTGCCCTTCCCTCCCCCCCCCCCCCCCAGCTCTATATATTTCAAACAAAGGTACTGACAGAAATCTACCTCCCTCTCCTGCACCCTGCATTGTTTATCCCATGCTGTTCACCACAGAGAGTTTTCCATAAACACAGCCTGGCATGACTTTCAGCATTGCCACACTGGATGCCAGTGAGCTGGTACAGGCCTGAAAAGTTAAACTGTCTTTTCTTTATCACCACGGTTAACCCCTTCCCATCCACCACATCTCTTACCTCCACAGCTTCCGCTGGCACACCAGTTAGCGCAATGGAAAACTTGGGGACAGCCGGAGGCAGCATGTGAGATTGGCAGCTGTGCCGGGGGGGGGGGGGGGCCCCTCTGAGAAGGAGAATACAAATTTTAAAGAAGGACCGCAAGGTGAGGGGAAGGGAGGGAGACTGACTGTGGTGGGGAGAAGAGAAGAGACCGCTTAGTAGCAATTGGGGGAGGGGGAATCAGGAGCCCCCTCCTTAATTTCTGCCCTGGGCTCCACCATGTCTAAAACCGGCTCTGCTGGGCAGAGCTGTGATTTATCCAACCACCACCGATTTTCAGAGGTGGTGCCCGGTTTAACCATCCATTTAAGTTAGGATGGCAAAACAGCTATCTGGTTACCTCTGTCGAATATTAGCAGCACCCGGGTAGCAACGGGTGGCTGCCGTGTACCCAGAAATTCAGTGCTGCTACCTGGACAGGGCCTAGTTCACGTGGTTGGAAACTCCTTCTGCTCTGTTGTCTTTCCGTTGTCCCTGCTGGTGTGCGAAATAAATTTGGGTTTCATGCTGCCTTCTTGTAGTGAAATTGTTTCACTTGTAAATCGAGTACTATTGCGCACCAGGAAGCAGAAGAATTTGGCTCACCAGGTTTGAACAGGGCACGTGCGAGTAGATCCAAATTTTACGTAGAATGGGCCCCAAGGTTTTCAGGACTTTTTGCAAGTCCAGAAAGGCAAGATACAGCTCTAAACGTTGTCCTGTGGGACACTGCCTGAGCTGGGGCAGGTCAGGCACGTCATGCCATTATTTTCCCTCATTTCACTATTATAACTGAAGCACTACTGGACATATGCAGTGCTGTATAGATATACATGAGACACAGTCCCTGCTCCATGGAGCTTACAGTCTAGTCAAGGCACACATAGAAAAAAACACAAGAGGCTGTGGGAAATTGATTATAGACAGGACTGGTCCAACGGTATCTAACACCCTAGGTGAACCTTAGCCATTTTCCCCTTCTCCCATAGTCCAGCATCTGTCCTCAACCTCCTCCCATTGTGTCCAGCATCTCTCCTTCCCTCCCCAACACTCTTCTCCCCAATGTGCCCAGCATATCTCCTGCCTTCCATGCTCAGCATTTCTTCTTCTTCTCTCCATGCCTAGCATCTCTCCTTCCTTCCCTATCCCTCTTCTCCCCACCCTGTCCAGCATCTCTCTTTTCCTCCCCAATGTGTCCAGCATCTCTTTCTGCCCTCCATTCCCAGCATCTCTTTCCCTCCCTCCCTCCTGTCCTTTCCATCCAGCATTTCTCTTTCACTTCTCACATATCTCTCCCCCTCTGTCTCCAGCATTTTCTGCCATCCTTTTTAACGCTATCACCACATCCTACCTCTACCTAAGGTCCAAGCAGGAAATGCAACACAGGTCCTTCTGAGCACTTACACATAAGAATAGCCATACTGGGTCAGACTAATAGTCCATCTAGCCCAGTATCCTACTTCCAACAGTGGCCAATCCTGGTCAAAAGTACCTGGCAGAAACCCAATTAGTAGCACCATTCCATGCTACCAATCCCAGGGCTAGCAGTGGCTTCCTCCATGTCCATCTCAATAACAGACTATGGACTTTTCCTCCAGGAACTTGTCCAAACCTTTTTGAAACCCAGATATGCTAATCGCTGTTACCACAACTTCTCGCTAGCTTCCCTCTGGCAAGTTTTCCGTCCTCGCCTCGTGATCTCCTTCATGTTCAGCGGCAGCACGGCTGCAAGGAGCTCCATGGGAGCAGTGCTAAGGTCACCCAACACAAGCAGCAATGAGCTTCAAGCATAGGCAGTGGGACAGCTTGGCTGCATTCCCCAGTTCATGGCCAGAAGGATAGAGAGACCTTGTACTGCTGACAGCTGGGAGATGTCCTGTAGCACGGGGACCAACAAGACAGACAGGGTGAACCCTGTTCCTTATCTGCCGACATCCACTACATTACTATCGCTATAAAGTGAGGTGAGAACTGTTTTAAAGTGAATCTCTTGTTCTGTGAGTGAGGATTTGGATTTCACTCATTCTGCTCTTGGACTGGAAACATTTGTTTTCTGGGATCTGGTACAGAAATAATTATTGCTGTAAAGCTGTTGGCCAGCGTATCCAATGCTATTAAACCCCGGTTGTCTGAAAGCGCAGAAAGAACCAGCCATTGGCTTTGCTTTCCATCTTCTCTTCAGAAGCCGTGTGCGTGAAAAAGGTTTAACCAGTCAGTCAGCAGACGTGAGATGGAAGTCGCACTGCAGCCACATGTGAGGAAATTGGAGAGGTTCTGTTTGTTAGGGTGATTTGTATTATGGGAGTTACCTTTACAGGCCACATTTATTTATTTGTTATTTGGGATTTATTAACTGTACAGCAGGGATAGTTTAACATGAAACTTACAATTTTGGTAACAGCAAAACAAGAGTAAAATAACCAAGAATAAACATAAATGCAATAAATAAAGTAAACTTGAAAACAGTAAATTGAAACCTAATAATAGAACTACCGTGAAACAGTATCAAAAATATACACATTTAACAGCGCTGGAATTCAGATACCAGAGATATAATACAATGTTAGCATAATACTAATGAAACACCTAATAAACAGCATTAGAACATTCAACTATCATAGATATGATGCTAAAGATTTTCTACAATACGGCTTAACATAGAGGTGAGGGACCGAGAGCAGATATGTGATGGGAACAAGATGTTTGGTACTGAGTCAGTTGGGATAATTTGATGGTTAGCTAAACTCAAAGCAAGAGATAAGGAACTGATGATGTAAGTTACAGTATGTGTAACTTTTTAATTTTAATATTTAATGTATTTATGTACTTAAAATAACTTATCCTGTCTATCTACAATTCTTAAATGGGTTACAAACATCAATCAAGTAAACACAAACGAGATTTCAATATACAAAATAGAAAACTTAAAAGAATCTACTACAGTTTACCAACCCAAAGGCCAAACAGGCTGAAATATATTTAAATACACAGTAACACGAGAGAGAGGTCAATTTGGTTTTCTCTGCTACTATCTAGCCTGCATCCCAGTATGATGGCTTGTCAGATATCGTAAGTACATAAGTGTTGCCATACTGTTATGCCAGCATCCTGTTTCCAACAAGCAGTAGATTTTCCCCAAGTCCATTTTAATAATGGCCTATGGACTTTTCCTTTAGGAAGTCAGCCAAACCTTTTTTTGTAAACCCTGCTAAGCTAACCGCTTTTACTACATTCTCTGGCAACGAATTCCAGAGCTTAATTACATGTTGAGTGAAGAAATATTTTCTTATCTTCCTCTATTGTATGCCACCCGTTGAGTAGCTGAGCATACAAGATCCCCCAGTTCATTCACACAGACTCCTCGCTTTCTGGATTTAACCACAGAACTATGTAGTGATTTAGGGCCCCTTTTACTAAAGGGCATTAAACCCTAATGCAGTTTTAGGGGTCCTTTTACAAAGCTGCAGTAGAAAGGGGTCTTAGTGTGCTCTTTTGCGTGTTTTTGCCACATGTGCTAGTGTTTACCGCATTTTTGTAAAAGGACCCATCACACCTGAAAACAGGGTTACCACAAAATGTATTAAAGCGTTTTGCAATATTTTGACTGTTGGTGTGTGCTAACTCGTGCATTAGCTATTTAATTTGGAAGGGGTGTGTCATGGGCAGAGAATGGCTGTGTAAGGAAATTTTTCTTCACTCAGCGTGTAATTAAAATCTGGCATTCATTACCAGAGAATGTGGTAAATGCGGTTAGCTTAGCGGGGTTTAAAACCGGTTTGGACGGCTTCCTAAAGGAAAAGTCCATAGACCATTGTTAAAATGGACTTGGGGAAAATCCACTGCTTATTTCTGACTGGGGCAAGCAGCATAAAATGTTTTGTACTTTTTTGGGTATTTGTGACCTGGATTGGCCACTGTTGGGAAACAGGATGCTGGCAGAAGCCCAAAGAGTAGCAATATTCCGGAATCTCAGAGAGTAACAAGATTCCATTCAGAATCCCAAGGTTCCGGAATCCCAAAGAGTAGCAACATTCCATGCTTCTCCCACGTCCAGCTCAAATAACGGACTATAGACTTTTTCTCCAGGAACTTGTCCAAACCTGTTTTTAAACCCAGATACACTAAATTCCGTTACCATTTCCTCCGGTAACAAGTTCCAGAGCTTAACTATTCTTTGAGTGAAAAAAATATTTCCTCTTATTCATTTTAGGTCCATCCAGTCTGCCCAGTAAGATAAACTCATAGCATACGGTATGATGTAATATTAGATATTCATATTCTGCCCGTCAAATCCCCACTTCAGCCCATCCAGACCTGTCCAGCCGTGGGTGCAGTGCACATTTCTGAGCATAGGTTATAACATCTTGTAATCTCTGTGTTCGTTTGCAGAGTAGACATGAGCCCTTATGGCTAGTGTAAATCTCTGCTCCTGAAGAGCATTAATTTATTCTCCTGTGTACCGTCTGCACGCCGAAAAGTGGTGCAGATTCACCTACAGAAGGTATTTTCCTGCCCCCTGAGGGTTAAGCGACCTGCCCAGGATCAGAAAGAGCCGCAGTGGGATTTGAACCAAGTTCTCCTGGTTTTCATTCCGCTGCTCTAAGCATTAGCCGAGAATTGTATGAAGAAAAGTAGACGCATACTTTTCTTTGCAGAATAGGCTTCGAAACAGCGTCCGCATAGCCTCCGCATTACTGCCGGCTGGATCGAGCTGAAGCTTGCCTGTGTTTCTCTTAGAATTTCAGCCACTTTTTCAGGCCCATGCTGTCTTAAAGGCGGTTTACTGATCCGTTTCCACCAGGTGCTCCAGGAAATGTTTTGTTCCCAGTGTAACATGTAACAGACTGTTACAGGCCTCCTTGAGGTAAACACACCTTCAAAATGACAAATTTCTTCCATGTTTTTACCTTCTCTGGAACTGCTTAACTACAATCCAAGAATAAGAAAACCTCAGTTTGCCCTGAGTAATCAAGCACCAGACAACCCTCAGCTTTTAAAAAGTGGTTGCAGAAACTTTCCAGGAACTTGAGCAAAAAAAAAAAAGGAGCCAGCAGGACTCTGACATCAGAAGAAGGGAATTGCTGGGCTTACCAGCTCCTTTTTTTTCTTTTGTTAAAGCTTCTTTGAACCAGCACTTTTCATGTGCTCTTTTGGGCTTCCAGTTTGGCTAGAATTGGCCTGTACTGGGCTCGAGTGCCGTGAGCCTTCATTTGCAGGTTAACAGAGTTTAAAAAAAAAATCCTTTTACCCAGCCTTTGTAGCAACAGTCCTTGGCCAGTGGCTATAACCCCCACTTTCACCAGAACCCAGTACGTGTGTGCTCTGAATCTGGCCACTGCTGTTAATACTATGCAGTCGCTGGTCGGGTCTCCCCCATCACCAGGGACTGGGAATGCAGCCTCTACACTGGCCTGAGCCCCAGTCGATTATTAGAAGCAGTAGCTGGACCCACAAAAGAAACCCGGACCTCTGCTGCAGCAGTGCCCGGCACTCTCGTTAGAACAACCCCTGATCACATCTGTATGAATGCAGCTAACCGGATCTGAGCGTTAACAGTTCAAAGAACTTAACCTCAGTGTGCTCAGGCTTGGAGTTTAAGTGACTTTCCCAAAGACATGTATGTGAGGGTTGATGGGACATGGTAGAACAGAGCTTCCCAAACTGTGGGTTGGGGTCCCCAAAAGAGGTCACAAAACCCATGATTTGGGGTCACGACCTAGGTGGGCTCTCTCCATAGGTACATCATTATTCTGCACTTCCAGGGGGTCACGTAATTTTATTTGGCCACAATCATGGGGTCACACACAGCTCTGTGCTGTAGCACTGCATTTCTGCTGCTAGCCCGTTAACTCTTTGAGGTAAAGCACACTCTAGCACTTGTTCATCCCATCACCATGTGTGGCCCCTGTGCAACATTTGTCTAAAGTCCTTGCTTTACCTGGGTGGACTAGGACTAGGGGACATTCAATGAAGCTACAAAGTAGTACATTTAAAATGAATCAGAGAAAAGTTTTCTTCACTCTATGTAATTAATCTCTGGAATTCGTTGCCAGAGAATGTGGTAAAGGAGTTTAGCTTAGCGGGGTTTAAAAAAAAAGGTTTGGACGGCTTCCTAAAGGAAGAGTCCATAGACCATTATTAAAATGGACTTGGGGGAAATCCACTGCTTATTTCTGGGACAAGCAGCATAAAATATATCGTCCTGTTTTGGGATCTTGCCAGGTATTTGTGACCTGGATTGGCCACTGTTGGAAATAGGATGCTGGGCTTGATGGACCTTCGGTTTGTCCCAGTATGACAATACTTATGTACTTATGAAGAATGTTTCCCTAGTGTGTCAGAGATCCAGCCATCCTAAAAACCAGTTTGTTTACCTTTTCTTCCATAGCCTGTGGCCATAGGACCACTGACACTGAGGGATTTCTGGAGGTCCAGACCTTCCCCATCCCCTGCTCTCTGCTTGGATTATCTGTGCACAGGTGTGTCTGTCTTTTCTCCTGTGCTCTGCTCCAAAGCTCAGGCCTTCCTCCTGGAAGCCAAATTTCTTTTCAGACAGGATACTGTTATGCTTCACCCAGTCTGCCTGACGAACGCCCCACCTCTTCCTGGTGTGGCACTGCACAGTCCTGGGAACACAGAGTCCGTTCCAAAAAACAGGATTATCCAACATCTACCAGATAAATAATTTACCCAAAAGTCTGCCGCACTGACTGCAGTGGGAGTCGAGCAATCCCCAGGGTGTGTCTGTATGGGATTTCTCTGGGACTTTCAGCTTCTGTTTCACCTTCTTGGCACTGCCAGTCCAAATGGGGAGGGTTGTCTTCTTTCCTGAGGTGATGATGTCATCAGGTGATTAGCGACATCACCGTGCAATGAGATAATAATTATGGAATGGGTAATTTGAATGTAATGTGAACCGGGGATTTGCCATGTCTGGTTGATGGGTTTAACAGTGGGTTTCCCTTTCATGGACAGGTGCAGGTCTGATACATCAAAAAAAGTGGAGCGAATGGGTACTAAAGACATGTGGGCAACCAACCCAACCCAGTAACCAGAAACAGAAGTACCACTGTACAGAATAATCTCCTACGTTGTAAAAGTTTACACTGTGTGCCCAGGGCAGTATTGTGAATATCTATTTGTACATGAAAGCGCTGTTTTGCAAGTGCAGATGGCTTATCAGGTTATCCCTGTGTTACCTCAGTTGTTCTGTGGAAACAGGGCCGCCAAGAGACATAGCCAGGCCTGGGTCAGAACCGGACCCCTGCTCCCACAGTCTGTCCTCTCCTGCTCCTGTCCGTGTCAGCAGTCAGGACCAACATTAATTGCATCAACGCGATATCGCGCTAATGCAATCAACTGGGTCCTGGGTGGCACGCATGAGCAGGGGAGGACAGACCAGGAAGAAGCTTGGTGGCGGCCCTGTCTGGAAAAAGTGCCAAGGACCGAGAGGTTCTTGAAATTGAGGCTGTGGTAATGGTCATGGTGCTGGTTCGTGGTGTCTCCATGGCAAGTTATATGGTTTTTTTTTTTTTTTGCAGTTGCCTGGTTGGGAGGACTGATGTGTCATGCCCTACTTTTGGCGGTGACTAGCAAGTTTTTATTGGAATTGTTTGTGAGCATTGGGACTGGAGCCTGTTCCCTTGGGCAAAATAGGAGTGCCCGGACTGCTGTAGTGGACACCCAGGTCAGCTTGTCATTCCTTTTAAGCTCTTGAGCGGAACCCTTCTGGGGTCCCTGAGACATTTTCCGTTCTGAGTCCAGAAGGATTTCTCGTTAGCTGGATTTTCGCTCCACTAAAAGCCGTATTATTACACTTGAGGCTTAGGAAGACAAACTCATTCCTTTCTGATTCATGAAACTTTTCATACGTTGTTATACTGTCTGCCATAATTTTTTTTTTCCTTAGGAGCACTCTATCCCATCGATTACACGTACCCTAAGAGTGAGTCTCGCTCTTCCACTCCCCTCACCTTTATCTGACCTAAACAACGTCAAGTCCCTTCATTCCTTCTGACACTGCAGTAATGTAGAAAACTTGAGTAACTCAGCATGGAGCTCCTGATCCCTTGACTCCACATGCAATTAACTCCCATGAACAGGGAGCAGTCAGTAATTTAGGAGGGAGGATTGACGGCCTAAGACAGAGCCTCTTGCTTGCACAGTCTATGTGACACCTGTCTGTGGCCTGTTTTCAGGACCACTCATTTTTCAAGGAACCCCCTCCCCCTTTGCCCACCGGTGATTTGATGGTCGCTGACCCTATTCTCCAAAGCAGAAAAGAGTTCTTAAAATTCCTTCCAGTGAATTGAAAGTTGCTGAAAGGTGGGTGTAGGTGCTGAGCTCAGGGTAGGGTTCAGTCTTCACTGATCACTGCAGTTCGTAATGAGAAAAACCTATTATAATGCACAAAAGGACTTGTTTTAGATAAAGTTTTCCTCCGCCGTTCATGGGAAGCTTTTCGGTAGGCCGCTTTTTCCATTCTTAAGTTTAGATCCGGTGTATTCCTTAGCGTCCTGGATCGGCCCAGGATTGGACTGATGGGTTGTCCACTCCTTCCTGGGCCGGTCCGGAGGGACCAAAGGAAAGCAAATTAGCAGGTAAGGTCTAATTTCTCCATACTTTACTGCCAGTTGGTGTTTGGGGCTTAGTTAATCTGGAGAGGGGAAGGGTTGACTCTTTGCAGATCTGTAAGGTTTTGCTGGTTCTCTCCCCACTGTACTCTGTCCTTCTATTAGTGTGTGATTGATATCTTTTTGGGTTGTTTTTTTAAATTTTTTTATTGTAAAGTACAGCAAACAATAAAGAGAGAAATTCATGAGGAAATTCTGGTGATTCCAATGGCTTTCGAAAACCGAGCCTTCGCTTAATGTCTGTGATTTCTGGCTTCTAAATTCAATGCTGTTATTGCTCTGGTTGTTGACCTTTCCCCCCTGAAATGTATTTTATTTTTTTATTTGTTACATTTGTATCCCACATTTTCCCACCTATTTGCAGGCTCAATGTGGCTTACATAGTACCGTAAAGGCATTCGCCAGTCGGTTGACAACAAATACAAGGTTGTATTGTGGTTGTGTTAGCAGGTGTCACATCGCATGATTTTCTTGGGGGAGAGTGTAAATAGGATGCTTCTAGAGACCTTGAAGGTGCCTAGAGGGAGATCCTGTTCTTAAGTACTGTGGACAATTTTCTTTAAGGGCCTTGAAGATCTCGTATTGTACTAGTAGCCAGTGGAGTTTTTGCAGCGATTGTGTGATGTGATGGCGTCGCTTACCATCTTCTGTCTGTCTGAGTCAATCGAAACTAGTGCAAACCCTTTGCAATCATACCAATGTGGAGTGCATTGCAGTAGTCCAGACTTGATGTCTGTTGTGAACCACTGCGACAAGACTTGCCTTCTCGATGTACGGTGAGAAACAACAAAGATGATAGAGGCAGCTCCCTTAGGTCGCTTGGATTCGGGGAACAGCTATATCCCAAGATTCCTGATCTGTGATTTAAGGGGATTTTGATGTCGGGTCTTTGAGCGCTTTTCTTAGCGACCCACTGAATCTGTTTTAATTAGATTCAGACTGTTGGTTTTAACCCCCTTCTTGACTTGCTGATAGGCAGTCAGTTTATTCAGGGCTTGTAGGTAGGACTGGTTCTGTGGGTCTGAGTAGCTGCACGTCATCCATATAGACGTAGAACTGAGTATCCATTGATAGAATCAGCTCAACTAGGGGTCCTTGTACTAAGGTGTGCTGAAAAATGGGCTGCAGTCGTGTAGGCGCGTGTTATGGACATGCGCAGATCCATTTTTCAGCGCACCTATAAAAAAAGGCCTTTTAAAATTTTTTGCTGAAAATGGATGTGCGGCAAAATAAAAATTGGTGCGCGTCCATTTTGGGTCTCAGACCTTACCGCCAGCCATTGACTTAGCGATAAGGTCTCTCGCGAAACCGTGCGGTAATCACCTCTACGCATGTCAAGTCGGAGTTACTGTCTGATTTTCGCCACGTGTCAGAAAATAAAATATATTTTCTGGCATGTAGCGGATGCGTGACAAAAATGAAATCGCTGTACGGGCCACGCGGTAGCTGGGCGGTAACTCTGAATCGACGCACTTTGGGTACATGTAGGTGCCTACGTGGCTAAGTAAAAGGACCCGCTAGCAGGGGTGTAGCTAGGTGGGGCCACAGGGGCATTGGTCCCCACAGATTTAGCCCTGGCCCCCTCTACTTTCGATCCCCCCGCCGCTGCCACCAGGTACCTTTGCTAGTGGGGGGTCTCCAACCCCCACCAGCCGAAGTCTTCTTCAGCACCGGTCTCCGGCGCATTCGCTGATCTGTTTCTGTGAGTGCAGGATGCCAGGAGTCAGGAATCACAGAAACAGATCAGCGAACGCGCCGGAGACCGGCACTGAAGAAGACTTCAACTGGTGGGGGTTGGGGACCCCCACCAGCAAAGGTAGCTGGCAGTGGCTGCGGCAGCAGGAGGGAGGGTCGAAAGTGGTGGGGGGAGGTGGATTAAAATGTGCCCCCCCCCCACTGTGGGCTCTGGACCCCCCTCCCGCTAAGGTCTGGCTCCGCCCCTGCCCCCTAGTGACTTAAGGTAGATATTAAAATAGGCAACAGTTTGAAAACTTTTGGTACCCTGCAGGCCAAATGCCCATGGTGGCGATGAAGGCGCTGCAGAACAGTATGGATTGTTACCTATCTGATAGGATCTGAACCAGGCAAGTACTGTACCACTGATACCTGTTTCTGCCAGTCATGCTGGTCACAGTGTCAAAAGCAGCTGAGAAATCCAACAGTCCTAACACTGAGGCAAATTCCCTGTCGCACTTTTTGTGAAGATTCTCCGACAGGGATACAAGGACCTTCTGAATCCAGATGGTCAGGGATGCAGCCATCTTCTCTCTTCTAGCCAATCACTGAGCTGAATGCAGACTTTTTAATAAATTAGATACTGGTAGATACTGGCCGGCAACCTTACAGCTTGTTCTGGTCAAGGTTCTTCTTCCGTAGTAAAGGCCCGCATCACTGCTAATGAGAAAGAGAGGAGTTTGTGATCTTTCTGGCTCCTTCCACGAGGCTCCTGCTTGCCATTCCGTGGAATAGTATCCTCATTAGAGATTCTAACTTACCCAGTTCCGATAAGCAGAGTTTAGGTCGCTCTCGAATTTCTGACAACCACATCCTGATGCATTATGGGGCCCTGCAGAAGGCAGAGTCGAAAATGACTAAGTTCAAAACCAGGAATGGCCTGAAATCTCCCTGCAGGAGCTGAGTTAAGTTAGATCTGCCTCACTGTTGGACGCCAAAGGCATAATTAAAGGATTCCAATAACAGGAGTGTAGCATTATAAACTGTGTAATTGATTCAAGGTGCTTATGTACTGTTTCTTGGATAATAACATAGGGGATGGGATGGGAGGGGGGGGGGGGAGAATTCTCCTTTTTACATCTGTACACCAGCAAAGTAACAAAATTCCCCCTGCGCCATACCGATTTAGGAATGTGAAAATCAAGACAAAACCCGTGCAATGCTTTCCAAAGAGCAGGGCTAAAGAGGTCAGGGTGAGAGAGAACATGCAAGGGTGAGAGCTTAGGAATGAAAGAGGAAGAGGATGGAGATTGACGGAGGGGAGCAATTCAAACGGAACGCACGTTGTCACTGCGGTGGCAAGTGACCCGAGTTGGTGGAGAGCGGAGCAGCTCTTAAACCCGAACAGCAAGGCTACAATAGCATCAGGCTGGAAGGGAATGTGGGTAAAACCGTTTTCCATTTGTATTTCTATTTATTATATTTACCAGATGTTAAAATGGAAAAAGCTCGTAATGACGTACAGATTAAAATCAGCAATAAAATAGATAAGAACAATTCAGACCATTAAACCTCCATCTGATCTTTCTCTTCCCCTTCTTCAACCCCATAGACTTGATTTAAAAACCAGACCTTATCTGCTTCCGAAACTGTTTAATATCCAATAATAACTTCCAGTTTGAGAGGTAACTGTTTAGACAAACGGAGCCACCCTCGAGTCCTCGGAAGGACTATCTGATTGGTTGCTGGTATTACAGCTTTCTGTCATTCTCTGATCGTGAAACTCGAATAGGAACCCTACATCCGTATCCATTCCGCTAAACAACCTGGAGCTAAAGTGCTCCGAATTTTCAAAATGATCACAAGAATTTTGAAACTGTCTTCACTCCAAGCCAGTGCAACGATCGTATCGTTGGAGTGAGGTGGTCCATGTATTTCTACCGGCCTAACATTCTCGCTGCAGTGTTTTGTTTGCACTGCAGCCGAGGAACTTGCAGGAATCCCACAGAAACCACATTACAGTAGTCCAATCTAGATACGTCAATCACAGCCGTATTTTTTTTGGGTTTTGTCATGTACAATATTCCAAAACGAGAACAAACAACTGCCGAAACCAGCTGTCTAAAAGACCAGCTGGGTATCCACCCTAACCCTGAGACTTTGAACTAAAAGGCTAAAAGATAAACATTCCCCACCAAGGCCAACTTGGAAGGAATGATGCAAATTCTGCTTCCCTACAATAATAATTCCGATTTCTTTTACTATAGCTTCACTGTATTCCGTGCCATAGTGTGTATAGTTATTATAATATTTCTACTGCTGTAATTGTCTATTGCCTATGTCCGGTTTATTCTTGCTGTACACTGCCTTGGATGCATTTCTGCAACAAGGCGGTAAATAAATCTTAATAAAAAAAAGGGGTGACCTCAGTTCACACAGCTCCTCCCTCCCATCACCAGCACCGTTCTAGCTAAACTGAGTGGGAGTCCGCCAGCTGCATTGCTGCCAGTAGGGGGCAGTGCTTCAATATTGTGTTTTTCAATCGCTAGGGACAGGCAAGTTCCCTGGAGTTCAGCAGAGCTTGCCTGTCCCTCACTATTGAAAATGCTGTAGTAAAATAGCGCCCCCCACTGGCTGGACTGTAGGTGGAAGACTCTCGCTGAGCTTCGAGGGAACAGTGCCAGTCACCAGAAATAGTCATTGGAAACGATATGCACAGCAGTGATACTTTACTCCCACCCAGGGCTTTTTTTGAGGGGGTACTTGGGGGTACTGAGTTACCGGCACCTTTTCCACTGTCTGCTAAACTTGACCCGTGGTTCTCGTATTTTAATGAAAGAGCTCAGGTTCTACACACCAATTCTGCCTTGTCATAGATTCTGTGACTGGTTGCAGGGGTCCTGGCTATTGTGGGGTGAGTCCCTCAGTGATCACTCCACCCCTGAAGGGTGACCTGGCATTTGAGTACCTGCTACCTTTTTTGCTAGACAAAATGCACTGCTCCCACCTCTTTTAAGGTTTCTACACAAAAGAACTACATAGACATTAACTCCCTCGTTCTATAACAGGGTTATCCAACCTCGATGCCCGCAATCCAGTCGGGTTTTGAGGATAGATCTGTTTGCATGCACTGTCTCCATTGTATCCAAATAGATCTCGTACATATTCATTGTAATTCAATTGCCTTATCTTTCAATTCCCCATAAACACACACATCACCTGACACATCTCCTCAAAGCATCTACTATCTAGTAAAATGTTGACTCTCATAACTTATTGTCCACAATGATCAGTTCACCATGCAACAATATGTTACACCATCATCCAACGTTCAATCTCGACAATTTCCCAATGTGTTCAAAATATGTAGTTCATCAATTGCTGTACTCGGTCCAGACGATATTCACCAATCGTATGCTAGTCCCACCAATATTCAACAATCGTGAATATCCTACGATTGCTTCAATATGTTATTGATTTCAAATAATAGTAGATGTGAAATCTTCATAGACCATACCTTTCCAAAGGAGACTTGTCTAGCTGTTAATCCCACATTTCAATAACATTCAGTCCTCTTAGTGGACATGGGGAAACCTGGCGTTTTCAGAAGTAATCCTCACTTAACCTTGCTCGTTTGGTAACGAGACATAGAAGGGGGCCTGGGTAGTGAGTGGCTGCAGAAGGTCTTTCTTCAAAGACGCTGTAGGCGGTTTACCTTGTGTTTCTACGGGCGGAGAAGTGTGTCTCCGCATTGAAAATCTGCTCCCAATTTGTCTTATGAACCAAGGAGTGGAGGAGTGGCCGAGTGGTTAGGGTGGTGGACTTTGGTCCTGGGGAACTGAGGAACTGAGTTCGATTCCCACTTCAGGCACAGGCAGCTCCTTGTGACTCTGGGCAAGTCACTTAACCCTCCATTGCCCCATGTAAGCCGCATTGAGCCTGCCATGAGTGGGAAAGCGCAGGGTACAAATGTAACAAAAATAAAATAGATACTATTGGAGATTCTACATGGAATGTTGGTACTATTGGAGATTCTACATGGAATGTTGCTATTCCACTAGCAACATTCCATGTAGAAGGCTGCGCAGGCTTCTTGGACGTCAGACTCACAGAAGCAGAAGGCTGCACGGCCACATTGGTGATCTGCAAGGGCCGACTTCTACATGGAATGTTGCTAGTGGAATAGCAACATTCCATGTAGAATCTCAAATAGTAGCAACAGTGGAGGAGTGGCCTAGTGGTTAGGGTGGTGGACTTTGGTCCTGAGGAACTGAGTTGGATTCCCACTTCAGGCACAGGCAGCTCCTTGTGACTCTGGGCAAGTCACTTAACCCTCCATTGCCCCATGTAAGCCGCATTGAGCCTGCCATGAGTGGGAAAGCGCAGGGTACAAATGTAACAAAAATAAAAAAAAGATCTGTGGAAACCCAAGACCATTTCTTTCAATCTTGACAGATCGGATTTGTGGCTTATATACGTTATTTACAAGACTTGAGAGGTGACACCGTCTCTATTTGTACTTCAAAACAAGGTCAAAGCCCAGTACAGTACCTTCAGGGAGAAGCTGGTCTCGGTTATATCTTTATTGTCAGAAAACACCAGAGTTGGATGCAAAGTGAACAACAGTTAACACAGAGATCTTTTGATTCTTGATGCTGATATTGTGTATTGGTCAAACATGAGGTATTTCAGCAAACACGAGACACAAATATTGTATTGTAAATTCACACACTGAATTTATTATACACCGGAGAGATTGCAGAAAATGCAGAGACAACCAGTTTCTGTCAAGGATGTGATAAAAAAGTTCAAGGAAATTACAAACAGATGAGATGCAACGGCAGATTAATACCAGATTGTTGGCCTGAAGTTCCATCGGTTTCTAGCTGAAGGCCCACCAGTAAAAATGAAAAAGTACCTCTTGTGTTCTAGGTCCTCTTCAGCAACTTGTAGTGAGTCCTCTACATATGTCTTTGGAAAGAGCCACACGAGGGTGTTAATTCTATAAAGAAGTAAGAGCTGCCAGGAGCGTGTGCTAATAACCATAATTCTGGTTTGAAATGACCGCTGTTGAGTGGCCTAGTGGTTAGGGTGGTGGACTTTGGTCCTGGGGAACTGAGGAACTGAGTTCGATTCCCGGCACAGGCAGCTCCTTGTGACTCTGGGCAAGTCACTTAACCCTCCATTGCCCCATGTAAGCCGCACTGAGCCTGCCATGAGTAGGAAAGCGCGGGGTACAAATGTAACAAAAATAAAATAGATACTATTGGAGATTCTACATGGAATGTTGCTACTATTGGAGATTCTACATGGAATGTTGCTACTATTGAGATTCTGTTGCTACTATTGGAGATTCTACATGGAATATTGCTACTATTGGAAATTCTACATGGAATGTTGCTACTATTGGAGATTCTACATGGAATGTTGCTATTCTGCTAGCAACATTCCATGTAGAAGCCTGCGCGGCCACATTGGTGATCTGCAAGGGCCGACTTCTAGTGGAATAGCAACATTCCATGTAGAATCTCAAATAGTAGCAACAGTGGAGGAGTGGCCTAGTGGTTAGGGTGGTGGACTTTGGTCCTGAGGAACTGAGTTCAATTCCCGGCACAGGCAGCTCCTTGTGACTCTGGGCAAGTCACTTAACCCTCCATTGCCCCATGTAAGCCGCATTGAGCCTGCCGTGAGTGGGAAAGCGCGGGGTACAAATGTAACAAAAAAAAAATTGTTCTCTGAGTTGGGTGCCATTTATACCATAGTGACTATCGCCAGACAGGGGTGGACTGACCGGGATTTGGACCCCTGGGCAATAGGGGTCCCACATATCTCTCTCTCCCCTCCCAGATGCAACATCTCACCCTCTCATTCTTTCTCTCTCCCCCAGGTGCCCCCTTCCTCAACAGCTCAACCATCTCTGCTTCCTCCCCCCCACAACTGGGTCCAACGTCTGTCTCCCTCCCTCTTTTCCTTTTCCAGGTCTGGCATCTCTCTCCCTCCCGAGGCCAACATCTTCCCCTTTCTCCTCCATCCTCCCTAGTGGGCTTACAGTCTAAGTTTGTACCAGGGGCAACGGAGGGTTAAGTGACTTGCCCAGAGTCACAAGGAGCTGCAGTGGGAATTGAACCCAGTTCCCCAGGATCAAAGTCCGCTGCACTAACCACTAGTCCACTCAGTTTACTGCTTTATTATCCAAATTGGACTCCACACCCCCCCCTTTTAAACACAGATGATATAACACCCCTATGTGAAAAGAGTTCAAATAAAATGTATCAACTCCCCATGGACTCCAACCAGAATTCATTTGTGTATGTCAGAATTAACTAAGAAACGAGGGATTGAGCTCAAGGGAGATCTTGTTCAGATTACACCATGTCGCCTGACGGCAAAATAACTTTCCTATAACCGTCCGTAATCACCTTTGCCACATGTCTGCCCACAAATCTTTCTTGTGGTTTGGAGATAAAAAAATATTCTATTCTTCCTCCTTCACTCAGAATACTTCCGTAACTTTTATTGTTCTTTTCAGTAACAAATTCTAGTACCTACCATGTATGTTTATGTTTAAAATTGATATTTATTTATTTATTTTTGTTACATTTGTACCCTGCGCTTTCCCACTCATGGCAGGCTCAATGTGGCTTACATGGGGCAATGGAGGGTTAAGTGACTTGCCCAGAGTCACAAGGAGCTGCCTGTGCCTGCAGTGGGAATCGAACTCAGTTCCCCAGAACCAAAGTCCACCACCCTAACCACTAGGCCACTCCTCCACTCCACAATTGATTCACGTTTACACATTCTACTCCATTCAGGATTTTGTAGACATCTATCATAGCCCCTCTCAGGGGTTTCCAAGCTAAAGAGCCATAACCTTTCTAATCTTCATCCCCTTCCCATCTAGTCACTTCCGGATTAGAGTTTGACGGAGTCTGAGCACAAGCAAATGTATCAAAAGAGTGGAAATCCCTCAACAACTTTCTCTGGCTTCTGAGAAACACGAGAAAGTCTTTGCATAACATGTGCTTAGTTAATACAAGTGCTCATCATTTTTATAGTGCTACTTGATGTATGCAGCCCTTTACGCTTTTTATTGCAGGTACGTTTCTGTCCCTAGCGGGCTCACAATCTAAAATTTATTTATTTATTTTTTGTACCTGGGGCAATGGAGGGTTAAGTGACTTGCCCAAGGTCACAAGGAGCTGCAGTGGAAGTCGAACGTATTTCGCCAGGATCAAAGCCTGCTGCACGAACAAAATTCCGATGACAGATTCAACCAGCAGGAAATCAGAAAGGAGACCAGCAATGCCTTTCTGTTTAGCACCCCCATGTGTCCAGACTGACTAATAGGCCAGAGATAATTACTCTCATTGGCCTGCGGTAGTGTAGGCATGTGTTCTGGGTGCTCGCGCATCCATTTTTTCAGCGTACCTGCAAAAAATGCCTTTTATGTTTAATTTCTTTATTGATTTTTCATAATTACAAAGACATAAATCTTTGATAGATATACCAATATTTACACTTAGCTACTATGTGTCAAAACACAAAGGAAAATATACTTATACAAACAAAAAGAAAATAAAATATTGGGTTATAGTCCACAAAAATGGAAGATCCAAGGTTTCAATACTGGAAGCTGAATTTTTAACAACAAAATTATAACAAGGAAATAATGAGTAGGTGGTTTTCTTTATATCTTATAGTCCAACTAAATTCTATCGGTCAGTCTACTTGCTATCTTGCATATCCTAAAAGGCACCCAACTGTTCTGGCTCATAGAATATATATCTATTTTCTTTAAAAGTAACCAAACATTTACAGGGAAATCTCAACTGAAAAGAAGCACTAATCAACAAAGTTCTTTGTCTCATTTCCAAAAATTTCTTCCTTCTATTTTGTGTCCAGCGGGAAATATCAGGAAAAATCAGTACTTTGCTTCCCAGAAATTCAGGTTTAATTTTTTTGAAGTATAAACGGAGCATCGCTTCTTTATCTTGCAAAAATACAAATGTAGCAATTACAGTTGCTCGTGTTTTAATTTCTTCTGTAGTTTGCTCTAAGAAGCCTGACAAATCCAATACCTCAGAAGAAATCTCCCGTTGATCCAATATTGCTTGTGAAGAAGTCAACAATTTCTTTTTAACTCCTAGGTAATATATTTTTTGTAATGGAGGCAGGGATTGTTCTGAGTATTTAAATATGTCTTTCAGGAATTTATTAAACATTTCTCTAGCAGACATATAATTAGTCTGAGGAAAATTTAACAAACGAATGTTTAAATTCCTCACTGAGTTCTCCAAATTTTCAATTTTCCTGTTATACAACATTCGATCTCCTATTATCTGTGATTGTTGTTCTTTTATGTTAGCCAAATCTGCTTCAAAAATTACGTGCTTAGAGGAAATTTTTTCAAGTTTATCTTTTATTTCTTTTACTTGCGTTGTATGTTTAATTTCTTTATTGATTTTTCATAATTACAAAGACATAAATCTTTGATAGATATACCAATATTTACACTTAGCTACTATGTGTCAAAACACAAAGGAAAATATACTTATACAAACAAAAAGAAAATAAAATATTGGGTTATAGTCCACAAAAATGGAAGATCCAAGGTTTCAATACTGGAAGCTGAATTTTTAACAACAAAATTATAACAAGGAAATAATGAGTAGGTGGTTTTCTTTATATCTTATAGTCCAACTAAATTCTATCGGTCAGTCTACTTGCTATCTTGCATATCCTAAAAGGCACCCAACTGTTCTGGCTCATAGAATATATATCTATTTTCTTTAAAAGTAACCAAACATTTACAGGGAAATCTCAACTGAAAAGAAGCACTAATCAACAAAGTTCTTTGTCTCATTTCCAAAAATTTCTTCCTTCTATTTTGTGTCCAGCGGGAAATATCAGGAAAAATCAGTACTTTGCTTCCCAGAAATTCAGGTTTAATTTTTTTGAAGTATAAACGGAGCATCGCTTCTTTATCTTGCAAAAATACAAATGTAGCAATTACAGTTGCTCGTGTTTTAATTTCTTCTGTAGTTTGCTCTAAGAAGCCTGACAAATCCAATACCTCAGAAGAAATCTCCCGTTGATCCAATATTGCTTGTGAAGAAGTCAACAATTTCTTTTTAACTCCTAGGTAATATATTTTTTGTAATGGAGGCAGGGATTGTTCTGAGTATTTAAATATGTCTTTCAGGAATTTATTAAACATTTCTCTAGCAAACATATAATTAGTCTGAGGAAAATTTAACAAACGAATGTTTAAATTCCTCACTGAGTTCTCCAAATTTTCAATTTTCCTGTTATACAACATTCGATCTCCTATTATCTGTGATTGTTGTTCTTTTATGTTAGCCAAATCTGCTTCAAAAATTACGTGCTTAGAGGAAATTTTTTCAAGTTTATCTTTTATTTCTTTTACTTGCGTTGTAGAATTTAAAGAGGCAGTAATAAACACAGTACAGACCTTATGCATTGCCTCAAGCGCTGACCATATAGATTCCAGAGTTACCTCTTGGGGTTTCACCAAAGGTTGTATTTTCATGGCTTGCAATAAAGTTTCCTCACCAGAGTCAGCATTCTGGCTCCCCTCGATCGATGTTTCTCCTCCCGCCATGTTTGGTGATCTTTCCCCCACCTCTTCGATAGCAGCTGACGCCACTTCCCTCGACGGGGTCTGCCGCCCCTTCGAGTTATCGCTTTCCGCACTCGGAACTCCGACGCCGTCGGGTTGTGGCGGTGGGGGGGTAGTTGGGCCTAATGGGCTAAGCGAAGTCTCGCCCTCCAAGCCTGGACTCTTCCCGGTCGCGGCTAAGGATTCGCCCGTCGGTGTAGAAACCATATACGCTACGATGGACGATTGACCAGCAGAGACAGGTTGTTGCCTTAGGAGGGGAAGTCCCTTTGGTTTACCTTTTCTCTTAGGCATTTCAGCGGATAATAAGTAATTTAATTAGTTTAAGAGGAGAGCGTTCCATCCATGCGTCCTACCCGATCGCCATCTTGGATCAGCCTTTTACTTGCGTTGTAGAATTTAAAGAGGCAGTAATAAACACAGTACAGACCTTATGCATTGCCTCAAGCGCTGACCATATAGATTCCAGAGTTACCTCTTGGGGTTTCACCAAAGGTTGTATTTTCATGGCTTGCAATAAAGTTTCCTCACCAGAGTCAGCATTCTGGCTCCCCTCGATCGATGTTTCTCCTCCCGCCATGTTTGGTGATCTTTCCCCCACCTCTTCGATAGCAGCTGACGCCACTTCCCTCGACGGGGTCTGCCGCCCCTTCGAGTTATCGCTTTCCGCACTCGGAACTCCGACGCCGTCGGGTTGTGGCGGTGGGGGGGTAGTTGGGCCTAATGGGCTAAGCGAAGTCTCGCCCTCCAAGCCTGGACTCTTCCCGGTCGCGGCTAAGGATTCGCCCGTCGGTGTAGAAACCATATACGCTACGATGGACGATTGACCAGCAGAGACAGGTTGTTGCCTTAGGAGGGGAAGTCCCTTTGGTTTACCTTTTCTCTTAGGCATTTCAGCGGATAATAAGTAATTTAATTAGTTTAAGAGGAGAGCGTTCCATCCATGCGTCCTACCCGATCGCCATCTTGGATCAGCCCAAAAAATGCCTTTTAAAAAATTTTACCAAGAATGGATGTGCGGCAAAATCGGCGTGCTTCCATTTTGGGTCTGAGACCTTTACCACCAGCCATTGACCTAGCGGTAAAGTCTCGCGTGGTAACCGGGCGGTAATGACCTATGCGCGTCAAATGCCACTTGGCGAGCGTCCGATACGAGCATCCGAAAATTAAAAAAAAAAAAAAAAAAATTTTTGGACGCGCGAATCAGACGTGCGCCAAAAATGAAATTACTGCAAGAGCCACGCAGTAGCCGGGCAGTTACTCCATTTGGGCGTGCGTAGATGTTTACGCAGCTTAGTAAAAGGGCCCCATTATATGGGTGAGCGTGTTGGTCATAGATAAAAAAGAAAAAGGATATGTTTCTGAAAATTAAAAAGCATGGAGGACTTATCTGAAGAAATCCAAAAGGAGGACATGTCCTCTAGAACATATAGCAATAGCCGCTGCTTTTCTCTGCACTGATTGGTGGAGATCCGCAGGGTGCATATGTGCATCAGCTGCAGAAAAGCCCCCTGCAGACAGAGCTGCTGTACTGCAACTGAGAGGGAAGGAAATCGCTGACCCTCTGAGGAAGCTGCACCACCATCAGGCAGTGTAGAAGTGATGCCCATGTTGGAAATCCAGTTCAGAGGAAATGAAGCCTTGAAACAAGGGGTCAGATTAGGAAATGGTGCTGCGTTTGAGGAAATGTCTTCTGGGAGCAAAAAAAACCCAGTTAAGAACTGAAGAGATCTCATTATATAACTGCAATATTGCAGCAGTAATTCAACTGGGGAGAGTGGATGAGCCTCAGAGTCCTTATCTGTCTTTAGGCGCTCTGTTTTTTGAGGTAAATCTCTGCTACCCCCATGGAGAAAGCGATTCAGAAATAATATTCTAAAAGACATGTTTCTCTCTCCTCTGGAATCCTCTGCTTCAGTTTCTAGGAGCTGATCTTTAAATAATACGGTGAAGAGGCTTGTAGGTCAAATGCTCCAGATATCCTGTAGAGCTGAGTTTGATGTGTCTCTAAGTGTACGTTGGATTGAAGCCTGCTCCACAGAGCTATGCAATACACTAAGATTTTGCTGTTTTAAAGAGCTTAGGCTGGCAATGGAGGACTGCCGTTGGTGCTTAGGTTGAGTCATGCATAATGGGCTAAATTCTGTGTGTGGCGCCTGAAAATGCCGCTTGGAAAAAAAAAATACGCCTAGGCATATTCTCTAAAGTACACCTAAATTTTCTAGAATACTTTAAAATTTCTGTGCAGTATATAGAATTACGCTGAGCATCTCTCCACGTGACCAAATTTAGTCACGGCGCTTTATGCCACGTTTTACTTGGCGTAAATCCTGATGCATAAATTAGTCGCAGAATAGGTGAATTCTATAATAACGTGCTTACATTTTAGAAATCCCCACGCCCTGCCCATGGCCATGCCCCTTTTCAATTATGCAACTTAGAATTTACACACACCGTGTTACAGAATACGCTTAGCGAGTTCTGCACATAAATCTTAATGCCAATTAGTGGTGATAATTGTTAACATTCAGTTGACAGCACTGGTTAACTAGTTAACTAATTAAGTTACGTGCATTGTTATAGAATATGCTTTGATTTCCGTGCGGAAATTAAGGCGCAATATAAAGACTCCAGCAGAATATAGGGTGGCACGAGAAGCAGAGCCAGCTGGTGGCAAAAATGGGGCAAAAGAAAAAAACCTGGGGTCCGATATTCATAGGATTAATGCTACTAATGTTGGAACCCTTTTACTGAAGCTTAGCGCATGTTAATTGGCATTAGCGTGTTCTAGGTGCTATGTAGCCCATAGGTATAAAATAGCGCCCTTAGCATTTAGTGCGTATTAATATCTGTTAGCGATGGTGACAGTAAATAATTTTGTTTCAGATATAATTTTATTAGAGAGTTACATGGACAATTTAACTGAACCCTTTGAGAGTGAAAAATTGATATAACAAATGATTCTACACGAGCAAGAAGTGGTTATGATTTTGAAAATGATAATAGACCAGAAACTTTGAATAATAAAATGAATATTATTATAGATGATTAATATTGAGATTATTGTTTTTCCCAGAGTTCCGGGTATGACTCCTAAAGTTTTCCTCAGAAATATTTCCTCAATTATTACTTTAAAAGGAGTGAAGCCTGTGAAGACTGGGATTACTTTAATCAGTGGGATTTGAATTAGAGACTTAAGTATATGTATTGTTAAATAATTTCTGTTTTTTAAAAGAGAGAGAATGTAATCAGATGTATTATTTCTAACTAATATTGGACAATAAGTATGTTTTGCAATGAAATGATTTGACTGTACACCATATTGGCCTTGAAGAAGCCAACCAGATGATCAATGTGGAATAATGAATTAGACGAGTAATATCTGGGGATAATCAGGTTAATACCACTTTTTTTCTGTTTACTGTTTAATTGATCTCCTTGTCTTGTTTCACTCTCCCTATTAAGTGGTCTAAGGAAGAGAATAGAATTACCTGACTGAAATAATTCCTACATATTACTTTCTCTGTATTTCTGGCAAGTTGTTTTATTGCTTGTAAAAATGTAAATGGTTATAAAAGAAAAAATATATATATTTATCTGTTAGCGCATGCTAAGCTTTAGTAAAAGGGCCTCTTTTAGAGTTATGTCCTGAGATTGGCCGCTTTGAGGGACCCTTGTACTAAGCTGCTTAGGCGCCTATGCGTGCCCAATGCGCGTCAGTTTGGAGTTACCACCACCCGGCTACCGCGTGGCCCTTGCAGTAATTTCATTTTGGATGTGCGTCTGCTACACGCGCCGGAAGATAATTAATATTTTCTGGCGCGCCAAAGAAACCGGGCAGTAATCCTCATTCGGCGTGCTTAGACGATTGCTGCATGGTTACTCCATGAGACCTTGGCGCAGAGTCAATGGCTGGCGGTAAGGTCTGAGACCCAAAATGAACGTGCGCCAATTTTAATTTTGCTGCATATCCATTTTCGGCAAAATTTTTTAAAAAGAGCCTTTTTTTACGGGCGTGCTGAAAAATGGATCTGTATGTGCCCAAAACGCGTGCCTATGCTACCCCAGGCCACTTTTCAGCACACCTTAGTAAAAGGACCCCTCAAAATTTACTAGGTCCAAGTGGCTACATTTATATTGAAAATTTCTCTAAAGTCCTAAATTTTGGTGCATAAAAAGTAGATGGTAGCAGGGGGGCAAATTTCAGGAAGAAAACTAAATTAGTTGCTTGGGACTGATTTTCAGCTCTAGACTCATAAATCTAGGCAAAACAAATGGAAGGCCAAAATGTATTTATTTATTTTCAAAATGTATACACCACCTACACCTAAGCATAAGCAGTTTCCAAACCAACAGAGATTTAAAACCTCAATGAAACAAAATACGACATAAACCCCCCCCCCCCCCCCCCCCCCCACAAAAACAGTGCTACTCTAACCGCCCCACCAAAAAGAGAGCCAGATTCAGTAAATGGTGCCCAGTGCTATTCTCTCAGGGGGTCTCCGTGATGGAATAGTGTTGCGTGCCAAATTTTGCGCTCAAGGACTTACACCAACTGAAACTAGGTGTAAATCCTGGCTACGCATCTACGGTATTCTGTAATATTGGGCACAGTTTTCTGGGACGCCCCTGACTTCCCATGCCCCTCCCTTGGCCAAGCCTCCTTTGCGGTTGCAGAGGATACAGTTAGGTGCTATAACTGGATGCGCGAGTGTATTTCTGCGCCGATCTGCCATTTTGGAGCTTTGCATCTGTTAGAACGTTTACTTGTGCCGAACGTTGGGTGTGGAATTAGCATCTAACTTTAAGCGTCTTTTATAGCATTCCCCCATAGTTATCTAAGCTGAATTTGAACCCTATACAGAGATTTGGACTACGGCTTTCCCTTCTATGCTGTTAACAGTTCCACTTTGCAGAATTCAAAACCTCTCAGGAGACCTTTTTCAGTGCGTACATAGCTGCAGAGTCCATGGGATTGATGGAAGGAGACATAGGCATTGGTTGTAGCTGTTCTTACCTTTGGGGTGCCAGTGACTTGTTTAGGATGTCTCTTCTCCCGACTCCTGACATGCATATGCACATTACCCCCTCCCTCTTCAAAGGACTTAAGAATCCTAAAGGCAGGAGGAACATATAACTTTATTTGGCAGGAAGGATGTTCCAAGCCATTTCAGAGCTGCTTTATCAAGTGTGGAACAACATGTTTATCCAGACCTGGTGTTTTAAATTATGGTTCCTAAGCATTACTAGGACCGGGGGGAATGCGATGAAGCTACAAAGTAGTAAATTAAAAACGAATCTGAGAAACGTTTTCGTCACTCAACGTGGAATTAAACTCTGGAATTCGTTGCCAGAGAATGTGGTAAAGGCGGTTAGCTTAGCGGAGTTTAAAAAAAGGTTTGGACGGCTTCTTAAAGGAAAAGTCCATAGACCATTATTAAATGGACTTGGGGAAAATTCACTATTTCTGGGATAAGCAGTATAAAATGTTTTGTACATTTTGGGGATCTTGCCGGGTATCTGTGACCTGGATTGGCCACTGTTGGAAACAGGATGCTAGGCTCGATGGACCTTTGTTCTTTCCCAGTATGAAAATACTTATGTACTTATGTGATTTAATAAACCTGACAACCCCCCCCCCCCCCCCCTATAATGCTGTTGCTCACAAGCAGCTCTGCACTCGGAGTGTGTTATTTCGTTATGTGCACTTTTTGGTGGAGAGGGCACTTTCCCTTGCCCCGTGTCTGCCAGAGAGAAGCAGCAGTGTCTGGGGGAGAGATGGGAACCGAGCTTTCTCCGCATAGCAAACCTTAATCCTAGGCATTCCTTTGCAGAGATTGTAGAGCTTGATGAAGTACGTGATGAGAGTTAACTTAGGCATGGTGCTCTCCGGGCATACCAAGTCGAGGTAGTCACTGGAGAGGGTGAAAGGGACCCCCTCAGCAGGGGAGGAGATGCCCCCTCTGCGGGACTTTTTCAATCCGCTCTGCTTTCATTATCAGGTTAATGAGGCATACCTGAGTTGCTCACCTGTATAGGTTAGATGAAGGCCAGGGCTGCCTGCCTTGTTCATTCAGAGCTGCGCCACACTGAAACGCTGTGAACGGCTCAGCAGTGTAACTCGTACTATACTCGCTCTCTACTGTCATAGTGGAGTGGAACGGGTAGAAGTGAATCGTTTGTTTACTCTTTTCAAAAATACTAGGACTAGGGGGCATGCGATGAAGCTACAAAGTAGTAAATTTAAAACGTATCGGAGAAAATGTTTCTTCACTTAATGTGTAATTAAACTCTGGAATTTGTTTATTTATTTATTTATAGCATTTACATCCCACAATTTCCCACCCACGGGCAGGCTCAATGTGGCTTACAACAGTCTGTAAAAAACATACGTTAATTCAGCAAACAATCAATTTCTTAGAAGTGTAAGAGAGAGAGGGTAAAAGCAAAGCGTAGTGGTGATCAATATGACGCCTTGACAGAGACTGTTCAGAAGTAAGAGATGCTAGGCGGGATTTGAGCGTAAGCTTTTCCAAATAAAAAGGTCTTGAGGCCTTTTTTGAAGGTCGGGTGATCAGGAGTAAATGTCACCAATTTAGGTAGACCCTTCCACAAATGAGCGCTAAGATAGGAGAAGGGGGATGCGTAGGTGGACTTGTACTTGAGGCCACTATATACTGGGTAATGGAGATTTAGGTACGAACAAGCTGATCTGTGAGAGTTCCTAGGTGGCAAGTTGCCAGAGAATGTGGTAAAGGCGGTTAGCTTAGCGGGGTTTAAAAAAAGGTTTGGAGAGCTTCCTAAAGGAAAAGTCCATAGACCATTATTAAAATGACTTGGGGGAAAGTCCACTGCTTATTTCTGGGATACGCAGCATGTATTGAACTTTTTTTTTTTTTTTTGGGGGGGGGGGGGGGGGGGGGGGGATCTTGGCAGATTTGTGACCTGGATTGGCCACTGTTGGAAACAGGATGCTGGGCTTGATGGACCTTTGGTCTTTCCCAGTATGGCAATACTTATGTACTTGGAATTCTGAATGGAATGTTGCTACACTTTGAAATTCTGCATGGAATCTTGTTATTCTTTAGAATTCTAGAATGTTGCTACTCTTTAGGTTTCTGCCAGGTACTTGTGACCTGGATTGGCCACTGTTGGAAACAGGATGCTGGGCTTGATGGACCTTTGGTCTGTCCCAGTGTGGCAATACTTATGATCCTTCTCCCTGTATTAGGACCCTTTTCTCATCCCCTAACGTATACATGCATTCACCTATCCCAAGAACTTGTTCACGGGCAAGTGAAGTGGGCAAACACTCCCCCCACCCGCAAGTAACTATTAGGCAGTAATTTTATCAGTAAACCCCAGAATTATAGATTTTTACACGCATGAAAAATATTTGTATATGCTTATAAATTGAGAAGAGGATGTCCAAACACAACGGAACCAAAGCCGTTAACGAACACTATATAACTCTTCTCTGTGATTCTAACGTATCTGCAACACATGAACTTTTCTGAAATTAACATCACTTTGTATCTGTTTTTCATTGAAGATGACTAATGTCTCATGGTACTATGTAAGCCACATTGAGCTTGCAAATAGGTGGGAAAATGTGGGGTACAAATGTAACAAATAAATACATCCATCTCTCTTAACTGTAATCATTGCACAGGTGTCCAATATCGAAGAAATCTTCAACTTCTCTTAGGGTCCCTTTTACAAAGGCGCACTCAAAAATGGCCTCCGGTAGTTTAGACGCATGTTTTGGGCGCGCGCAGATTCATTTTTCAGCGCACCTGTAAAAAATGCCTTTTTTAAAATTTTTGCCGAAAATGGACGTGCGGCAAAATCAAAATCGCCGTGTGTCCATTTTGGGTCTGGGACCTTACCGCCAGCAATTGACCTAGTGGTAAGGTCTCGCGCGATAACCGGGCAGTAATGGTCTACGCACGTAGAATGACGATTACTGCCTGTGCATGAGAAAATAAAAATATTTTCCGGCACATGTAGCGGACGAGCGTCAAAACTGAAATTACCGCAAGGGCCACGTGGTAGCTGGGCGGAAACTCAAAATTGATGCACGTTGGGTACATGTAGGTACCTGCACAGCTTACTAAAAGCACCCCTTAGTGATCCAAAAGTTATAGGTTCTTTTTAGTCCAAAAATATTTGAAATAATCACGTTTATTTATTTATTTGTTGCATTTGTAGCCCACATTTTCCCACCTATTTGCAGCTCAATGTGGCTTACGTAGTACCGTCAAAGGCGTTTGCCCAGTCGGTGGATAACAAATACAAAGTTGTATAGTGATCATATGAGGTATAAGTGGAGGGTCGGAATGGATGAAGATTGTGTGATGTCCTGTTCGATCATAGTCATGCTGTGTTGGTAGGTGAAGAGGGTTACGTGGGTTCTTTAGTGATTTCCTGAAGTTCAAGTGGTCGTGGATTGTTTTCACAGCTTTTGGGAGCCCATTCCATACTTGTGCGCTTATGTAGGAGAAGCCGGCTGCGTAACTTGTTTTGTATTTCAGTCCTTTGCAATTTGGGTAGTGTAGGTTTAGGTAGGATCTTGATGATCTGACTTTGTTTCTTATTGGTAAGTCTATAAGGTCTGTCATGTATCCTGAGACTACGCTCCAATGCAACTTTTCTCGGAAGGGTTTGGCACTTTTAAAGCGTGTTTTGCTGAAAATCAGCCTGGCTGCTGTATTTTGGGCAGTCTGGAGTTTTTTTAATGAGTTGTTCTTGAAGAAATCCTATATATCTTGCACTTGACTCTAAAATTTTATATGTATTCAGAATACTTATTTGGAGCAGTTATAATCGTTAGATGTTGGTATATAACCAATTAAAAATGTTTCTCCACGGCCCATGAAATTGTCCATGTTTCGCCAAGCTGCTTCAGGGAGGCAGACCTTTGGCTGAAAGCTTTCAGTTTTGCTGGCAGTTTCGGGTTTTTTGGTGCCTTCTAATGAGATAGGCCAGTCATGGAGATGTAATCGAATTTGCATGATTAGATGGAAGGATTTAAAAAAAAAAAAAAAGGTTAAGGATTTCTTTCCGAGAAAAGAGGACTCGAGAATAATCGCTTGAAGATTTTATTCCAGAGTTGAGTTCTTAGGTTGCGCGTCTCATTTTTAAACACTCCGGAGGTTGCTATTCAGAAGTGTTTCATGTGGTTGGTGGTGGCAGAGCCGCTGAGGGAGGGGGGGCAAGGTTCCCCCAGACCCGGCCTCCAAGGGGGGGGGGGGGTTGGCGCCGGGGTCTGTCTCTTTCCTGCTCCTGATGGGACCAGGGTGATAGCGTTAACGCAATCATCCAGGTCCTGACAGGAGCAGGAGAGAGACAGACCCTGGCCAGGCCTCCCTTAGAGGCCAGAGGAGCAGACATAGGATTCTAAATTGGGGCCCCCTGGTTTGGCTGGTGGGGGGGGGGGGGTCCCCAAGCCCAGCCAGCAGAAGCCTTTCTCCATCGCTGTTCTCCACTGCGTTGCCTGCCCTCCCTGCCTCCCCTCACATTGCGCATGCTCGGTTTTGATGAAATTGAGCATGCGCGATGTGAGGGGAAGTAGCCGCAGGGCAGGCAATGCGGCACAGAACAGCGATGGAGAAAGGCTTCTGCTGGAGGGGCTTGGGGACCCCTGCCAGCCAAAGTATGTGGAGTTGCAGCGGGGGGCAAGGAGGTGGGGCAAAATGTGCTCCCCACACCAGCGGCGTAGCAAGGGCGGGGTGGTGGGGGCGGTTCGCCCCGGGTGCACGCCACTGGAGGGGTGCAGAGAGCGGCCACGCACCTGTCAGCTCCGCTGGTTCCCTGCTCCCTCTGCCCCAGAACAGGTTACTTCCTGTTCCGGGGCAGAGGGAGCAGGGAGGCAGCGGAGCCGACAAGCGCGCGGCTTCTCTGTGCACCCCTCCAGTGGTGTGCACCTGGGGGGGGGGGTGTCATTGTGTCGGGGGAGGGGTGTTATGCTGCACCTGGGGTGGCGTCCTGGGGACAGGACAGCAGCAGCGGTCCTGCCCCAGGCCCAGCTTAGTCTCTTGACGGCCCTGAGTGGTGGTAAAAATCTAGTAATTGCTTTTTTTAAAAATTTATTTTCACAACATTTCAGCCACTTAAAAACTAACTTTGGCTATTGAAGTTGTGTGTTGATTTGGGGTGTGATTTGGAGGGAGTGGGGGGACATGGCTAAAATGTATCCGTAATGGAGGTATTCAGCTGCTCACTGGGTGGGCTTTTTACAAATTTGCGGTAGCGTGTGTTAAATGCTAGAGATGCCGATATATTCTTATGGGCGTCTCTAGCATTTAGCGTGCGCTAAAGAGTGCGTGCTAAAAGTTCTACCACGCCTTTGTAAAAGACCCCTGGATAACTTATTTGTGAATTTTCTGCAATCTGTTCAAAGTTATACCTACCATTTGTGTGCTCCAATATGGACGGATAGATAACTCATTTGTTTCAAGTTATACTTGGATTTTCAGCAGTTCTGCTTAGATGGCTCGGGGGCCGCTGGAATGTTTTTGTTATCCATTTAAATTTATTTGGGCTCCACACTGTTGAAATTTGACTTCTTTGTTTCCCAGTAGGGCAGATAATAACCAGTCGTTCCAACAAATCGTTAAGAGCAACATATCATTTATATACTATCTGATGTCTGGAAGAAAGGAAGATAAGCAAGCATGATACCTATGACACATTTCATGGTGAAAGAGCAAATTTGCCAAGACCCTCCCCTCAAGAGTGAGTTGCATTCAGAGCAGTTGCCTTTCAGTGAATATATCGGCGTCTTGAATTGTGTCTGCCGAGTTTCTTCCCTCCACTTTAATGATAGTGAATCTGGCAGCACACCCTACAGTTCTATTATCAAGTTTCTTTCCTTCGTCTCTTAATCTTAGTCAACCACAAAAATGATTTGCTTTGGGAGACAAAAATATTGCCAAGGAACATTATTCTCTGAGATGTAAAATCTCCAGACACTCTCAACGTCAACAAGTCCTTGATCTGGCAAGTTTTAAATTGTGGGCCAATGTCCAAGGGATAAAGAAAAGACAGTAGATATCAAGGGTATGCTTAAATAAGCCATCTTATTACTCACACATACTAGCTTACAACATTTCTCAGGACCATATTCGGCTTGGAAAAAGGTGGATTCTCTGCAAGTTTTGAGACCTTCTTGCTTTGAGAAATGCAAGACTCATCATCTAAAGACACTGAACATGATTTTTTGAGACCACCAAGCCACGTGCTAGTCCGAATTGCTTCCCTGTTGGGCTGACGTGCTCATACACTCACAAACTAAGTCAAAAGGGTAGAATGGCATGCCCCCTCCCCAGCTTGGCACTCAGGGTGGTTGCCCTTTATGAGTTCCCCTTATGAAGGCCTTGCCTTCTAACGATGTGACTAGATCAAAACCACTAAAGGAAGCATTGGAAAATGGGACCTATTTGATTTTGGAAACATTGGATCAACCTTAACAAAGGGTATCATGGTCTGCAAATGTAGCGATGTCCTTCAGCCAGGCATCCTTCTACACCTGGTGGTAGCAATTATGTTCTTTGCCGTCTAGACTTCAGTAACTAGACAAACAGTTGGGGATTGTCTTTTTTCACCATCTTCTACTGTGTTACTGTTGGCTTGATGTATTTCAAGTTGTTCCCATAGTGTGTCTATGAGAAAACTGATGAGCACGTTTGGTTCTATCTCTCTAGACCAGAACTTTCACCAGGAATCCAGGCCCAGGTTTCAGCCTTCTTGTCTGTCATCGCTGCCTGAACGTCCCATCACCATCTAAAATTAAACATGACTGACCTGCACGTCTTTCCTCCTAAGCCCACCTCTCCTGTTCTTCAGTTCTCAATTACTGTGTGTTATCCATCTCATTCTCCCTGTCTCGTTAGCTCGTAACCTTGGGGTCATCTCTCTCTTTCCTCCTCAGATTGCTAAAACCTGTTGTTTCTTTCTCTATAATATCACCAAAATTCATTCCTTCCTTTTTGAGCACACCACCAAAACCCTTATCCACACTCGCTCTCTTAGATTACTGCAACTTTTCACAGGTCTCCCACTAAACCCTCTCTCTCTCCCCTTCAGTCTGTTCAAAATTCTGCTGCATGACTTATCTTCTGTCAGCGTCACTTCGCCCATATAACCCCTTTCTTCGAGTCAGTTCATTGGCTTGCTGTATTTGTTTCTATATAGAGTTCAAACTCCTTTTACTGATTTACAATCGCATTCATTCTGCAGCTCCTCTGTATCTCTCCCCACACCCCTCCCCAGGAACTCCATTCATCAGGTAAGTCGCTCTTACCTGTGCCTTTCTCCTCTGCTGTCAACTCCAGACTGTTTTGATGCGCCATCCTCTGGATTCTATATAGCGCTCCTAGCATTCCGCTCTGAAATCCAAGCAGATTCTATAACAGCGCGCACAACTTAATTAGCTTAACAAGGCAATCAGGGTTGTTGAGAGCGCTTAACAAGCAATGATGAGCACTAGTTGGCAATGATTCGAATTTATGTTCAGAGCGCCTAAATTTTAATGCACGCAGGGGAAAATGGGCGTGGTTATGGGTGTTTTGTGGACGTTCCAAAATTTATGCATGCTGTTATAGAATACAAGCAACAAAGCCTGTTTTGTGAAAAATAAAACGAGCCGTAGCAAGTCTCTCGTCTTCGCGATTTCTCCTCTCTCCCCTTCCCTCCCCTCATGTCCAGCAATTCTCCTCTGCCCTCTTCTCCTTCCTGCCACCCTGCCTTTAAGCCGTTCATGTTACCTCAGGTCGCAGTGGCAGCAGGCTCGGCTCGCGTCGCCTCAAGCCTTCCCTTGCCTTCCCTCTCAATGTCCCGCCCTTCTCTGACGTCATTTCGTCTTTCCACGAGGGCGGGACATTGAGAGGGAAGGGCACGCTGGAGGCGAGCTGACGTCAGCTCATTTGCATGCTGTTACGAACCCAGCCAGCCAGCCATCCAGAGAAGCAGAGTGACCAATTATTATATAGATGGCCCTCTGTGCCTAAATCTACGTGCCAGGATTTATGCCATGTTTTCGTCTGTGTAAATGGAGGCACTAGGATATCAACTAAGCATATTCTATATACCGCACCTAAATCTAGGTGCCGCTTATAGAATTACGCGTAGGCGGAAATGTTTTCCGTGCAGGTTTTGTAGGTGCCGTATATCGAATCTGGCCTCTTATGTCTGTAATAGTCTTCCTGAGTCAGTGCATCATGCTCCTTTCTGGCCCTATTCAAATCCAGGCTAAAAACCCACCTTGTTGAGGCTCAACATCCCACCTGTTCAATATCCAGGTTGTTTTCTTCATTCCCATAATAAATGTAACTGTTGAATAGATAGTTAGCGCTGTCAAGCAAGGATTGCCTCTTGCATTTGTGTACAGTGCTGTGTACATCTAGTAGCGATATAGAAATAAGTGATAGTAGTGAAAGTATATTCATACAAGCTGCCAGCAGCTAACTGAGGAATGAATCATGTTTACCAGAACCAGTACTTTGAAATCTCTAGTATTCAACATTGGCAGGATGGCGGAAGAGCTGATGAGTAACCCAGTTTGAATATTAGAGACTGAACCAGTCATGGCTTTTTTTTTTTTAGTGTTCTCTACTCAAATAGCACAGTTTACTGCGGTGTGAACTCAATGGCGTGATGGCTGGACGTCTCACTCTTGAAATTAGGCCATTTGGCAGCTGTGAATCAGGGGCGTAGCCAGACCTCACGGTGGGAGGGGGCCAGAGTCCGAGGTTGGGGGCACATTTTGAGTGCTGCCCTCGCCTCCTCGCCCCCCCTTTCATGGCGGGGGTCCCCAACCCCCGCCAGCCGAAGCCTTCTTCAGCGCGGTCTCCGGTGCAGCTGCGTTCGCTGCCTTGCCCCCTGCTCTTCTTTCTTCTTGCTCTGCCTGTGCACGCCGATGCTAAGCCCCTTGCAAACTAAGTGGAAAAGACTATGGAGATTAGTTGATAAAATTTTGCTTTTTATATTTTTATTTTGCCTATCACTAACCTGCAATTCCTCCTTTAAACCCCAATCTTTAAGTTCCCAAAGCAGAAAGCAAAATAGCGTTCGCTTACCAGAGAAATGTCCTCTTCTAAGGATTTTTTACTACTGCAGTCCTCACGTCAAGGATATATGAGCAGTGCATTGTGTGTAATGTAGTCTCACATGTAACGCAGTCATCCCTGCTTGTATAGCATCTGTTACTAGTGGTCTATTCTCCTGCAAAGACCTCCACTCTTTCTTGGCTACGCTTGGTTCTTTTGTCTGCCTTCTATAATATTTATACCCCACATTATCCCAGACTGCCTTGGGTTCACTGTTTAATGAGATCTAGGAGAGGGAGTTTCTGAGTAAGGGTGATTAAATGCCCAGTCTCGGTAGTGTAGTCACTGGGGAATAAAGAAAGTGAGATGTCCAGCTCCTGACACAGTGACCTTTTATTAATTGGAGGCAGCGGCCTTAGAACACTCAGCTGCCGGACAGTGATTTCTGGGGGGGAGGGGAGGGGAGGGGGACAGCCCTTTATGTCTTATGGGCAGTGGGGAGCTGAAGGGTTTCTCAGGAAAGAATCCGCAGCTGGGGATCCGTGACTTGTACACAGCTGTGGGATTATTTATCACATGCTGGTTCCAGCAGATAAATTGCAGAGTTCTCTCTGCACCTCATCAGGAGAAGCTGTAGGAAGGGGGGGGGGGCCCTATGTGATCTCACACTCCTGCACAACCTTTTCAGAGAATCCTTAGGTTTGGCCGTTATGGGGCGTCACAAGCTGCAAGGAATTGAGGATATTACAGCATTTCTCATGTCCCTGATGTGGCTGCCCAGGTTTTTGGACTTTAGACCTTTTGGTTTATTCTGGGCACTGTAACTTCTCTTGCTTCTGTTTGGGGGTCCAGTTCAGTTGGAACCAGCCCTGAGCCTTTAGAATTCCCCTGGGATTTTTTTCCCCAGCTGTAGTGACTGTCCTCGGCCAGCGGTGGCGCATCGGAGCTCCCCCTTGAACCTTGCAATCACAGGCTCTGACTCTGAATTTCCTACCAGTTCTTTCCCCTATAGCACTGGTTCCCAAACCTGTCCCAGCCAGTCAGGTTTTCAGGATATCCACAATGAGTTTTCACGAGATTTGCGTGCAGATTTCTCTCCTGCATATTCATTATGGATATACTGAAAGTCAAGCGGCTGAATGTGCAGGCCACGGAACCAATTGCCTGATCCTCTCGACTTAACCCAGGCTTTTACTGAATTTCACAGTTACACGGTAAATGATGGCAGATAAAACCCAGTATGGTCCATCTAATGTGCCCAGTAGACTGGATAAAGTTGGACCTGCTATGTCTTTGAGGTTGTACCTGCTGCTCCATGCGAGTTACACCCTAGATTAGTTTCTGTCTGTTTTCTTTCAAGCCTCTTCTTAGTTTTTATCTTGTTTGAGCAATTGATAGTCATCTAAGCTGTCACTTAACTGCCCCTCTGCAGGAAGGGCGTAGCCACACAGCCAATTTTGGGTGGGCCTGAGCCCAAAATGGATGGGCACGAAATTCAGTTCCTTCTGGCCCCCTTCCGCTCTGCTCTCTGCATTCGGCCTCTCCCCCAACCCTCAAACAGAAAATATTAAATAGCTGAGCTGGAGGGGTTCCCCAAACTGCACCAGCTGAAGGTTTCCTCCTCCTCGGGCAGCCGGTGCTCTGCCAAACAGCAGCTGGCAAGACTTGAGCTGACGGTGCTGCCATTAGTCCGGACATGCTCAGTGCTTCCTCATGGGTGAAAACTGAGCATGTGCAGAGGGCAGGGGCGTGGCCAGACTTCGGCGGGAGGGGGTTCCACAGCCCAAGATGAGGGGGTACATTTTAGCCCCCACCCTGCGCCGCCACCACCACCTTTGACCCCCCCTACTGACTACCCTCTCGACTCCCCCCTCCCGCCGCCAACCCTCCGTCGCCGTCGCCTACTTTTGCCTACGTTACGTGCAGGATGTCAGACTCAAAAACAGAACAAAGGAAGAAGAGGACCTGGGCTGGCGGGGGTTGGGGTCCCCCGCCAGCAAAAGTAGGCGAGGGAGGGTTGGGGGTGGAAGTCAAGAGGGTTGTCGGCAGGGGGGTCCATGGCCAAATCTACGGGGGCCCAGGCCCCCGTGGCCCCATGTAGCTAGGCCCCTGGCAAAGGGGCTGGTGTGTGGTGTCAGCTGCTGTTTGGAAGAGCATTGGCTGCCTGAGCAGGAGGAAATCTTTAGCTGCTGGGGTTTGGGGATTCCCACCAGACACAGCAAAAGTGCCACAATTTAGGGTGGGCCTGAGTCCGTAAGAGTTCACCTTAGTGCAATTAGTGCTTAGCGTGTAGAGGGTAAGCCTATCTCTGGACAGCCTTTAGTTGTTCGCTTCATGTGAGGTTTGCTTTTGTCAAAGCCCCCTGTCAAACCTCCACCAATGTCATGGGATCTCAATGTCGTTCTCACCCAGCTGATGAAACCTCCTTTTGAGCCACTGAATTCCTGCCATCTGAAGTACTTGATCTGGAAGGCCATTTTTTTTTGGTGGCTCTTCAGCTCGTAGAGTCAGTGAGCTTCAAGCCTTGGTAGCCCATGCTCCATATACTAAACTTCATTATAACACAGTAGTCCTCCGTACGGCACCCTAAGTTCTTGCCGAAGGTGGTGTCGGAGTTCAATCTTAACCAGTCAATTGTCTTGCCAACATTCTTTCTCTGCCCTCATACCCACCCTGCTGAAAAATCAGTTGCATACATTGGACTGCAAGAGAGCATTGATTTTCAATGTGGAGCGGACAAGCCCCTTCAGACAGTCCGCCCAAATATTTTTTCTTTCAATCCCAACAGAAGGGGAGTTGCTATCAGGAAACGCACTGTTTCCAATTGGCTAGCAGATTGCATTTCCAAATTGGGTGGGCCACAGCCCACCTGTAGCTATGCCACTAGGAAGGAGGTGCTTTATTTGGGGTGAAAGAGACATTTCAGAAAGGGGCCCTTTTACTAAGCCGCGTAGGTCCCTACGCACGTCAAAAGTGCACCAATTTGGAGTTACTGCCCGGCTACCGTGTGGCCCGTGTGCTAATTTCATTTTTTACGCACGTCCACTATATGTGCCAGATAATATATTCTATTTTCTGGCGCTAGGCGAAAATCGGGCAGTATCTCTGACTTGACGTACATAGGCGATTATCGCACAGTTAACGTGAGAGACCTTACTGCTAAGTCAATGGCTGGCGGTAAGGCCTCAGACCCAAAATGGATGCGTGCCAATTTTTATTTTGCCGCACATCCATTTTTGGCAAAATTTTTTAATAAAGGCCTTTTTTTTTTTTTTTTACAGGCACGTTCAAAATGGATCTGCGCACGCCCAAAACCCGCACCTACACTACCGCAGTCCATTTTTCAGCCTACTAGAGGACCCCCCCCCCCCCCCAGTTGCTTAGAGTGGGTCGGATGCACTCCTGGTTCTGCCCCACTGCATACTTGGAAGCTATTCCTGTTTTTCTGCCTCAAAGCCAGGACTGGACTCGGCCTGTGTTGGTGACATGGAATCCTCAGATAACCTGAGGGAGTCACCTCTTCTATTTTGCCTGTTTTGATCATTGAGTGGATAGATCCCAGATTCGTCTAGACCAGGGCTTGAACACCCTTTGTTAGAGAGTTTGCCTCTCCCCTTGTATCCCTCTCACCTGATGATAGATCGGAGCTCGAGACCCCTTCCTGGGACTGAAACTCATTAAAGATTACTTATGAAAAAATTTCAGTGAACCCAAGGACTTAATGCAAAATGATGGAGAAATATGTCAAGTACCCAGCTCGGAGACTTTTATATACACCAAGGTGCTCTAGTGGGATGTCAATTCACATCTTTATTGACTTTCTGCTCTGTATTTGTCCTAAAAGAAAACTTTAGAAGCCAGGAACGCTACAGCCAAGCACTGGGGTATGTGATGACTGCAGCTTTATCAACTGTCGATGTTATGGTGAAATATCACAGTGTAGAATATTTAACTAAGGGGTCATTATTTTACATCAATCCCTATATATTACAAACCCAAGGAATGAGCTGTGGGCCCTCTGTGATTTGAAGATATCCCTGTATTTGATGCCGTTTTTGTTTAAGTGTTGTAAGGTCTTTATCTGCCGTCATTTACTATGTTACTATGTTACTCTTTGGGGTTCTACATGGAATGTTGCTACTAATTGGGATTCCAGAATCTTGTAACTCTTTAGGATTCCAGAATCTTCAGAACTTAGTACAAGAACAGTGCTGGGCAGACTTCTACGTTCTGTGTCCTGATCGTGGCTGGATAGGGATGGGCTGGAATGTAAATTTTAAGGGGCTTCGAAGTTATCTTCAGAACTTTTAGTACAGGAACACTGCTGGGCAGACTTCTACAGTCTGTGCCCTGAGAACGGCAAGGACAAATCAAACTCAGGTTTAAAGTATCACATACCATGTAAAATGAGTTTATCTTGTTGGGCAGAGTGGATGGACCGTACAGGTCTTTATCTGTCGTCATTTACTATGTTACTCTTTGGGGTTCTACATGGAATGTTGCTACTAATTGGGATTCCGGAATCTTGTAACTCTTTAGGATTCCAGAATCTTCAGAACTTTTAGTACAAGAACAGTACTGGGCAGACTTCTACGGTCTGTGCCCCAAGAATGGCAAGAACAAATCAAACTCAGGTATACATATAAAGTATCACATACCATGTAAAACAGTTTATCTTGTTCGGCAGACTGGATGGACCCTACAGGTCTTTATCTGCTGTCATTTACTATGTTACAATGTTACTATGAAAGGCAGGCTGGATTTTCACCCAGCAGCTTTGTGGTCAGTTATGAAAAGGAAGGGGCAGTGGGATCCAGTGTCATCATCTACCCAAGATAGTGGAGTGAGAAGAAGGATGCTGACAAGTGGCAGCTGGTATATGTATGTAGTAGTATTTGCCTATCAAGCTGCAAAGAAGTGGCCCGGTTTGCATAAAGAAATTCTATTTTTGACTAATTACAATGTATTTACAAAAGTGATCAAAACACATTTATTTTGGAAATGTGTGCTTCCAGGACATGTTTAATATCTTGCTTGATCATACTGTATGTGTGTCTTGATATTTTTAGTATTTTAATTGATGTTGGTATGGTAGATTTATTAATTATATTTAGGAATAATTTGAGTGGATGATAATGATATATGTGATTTGCTCCAGACTATTGATTGTGGGAACCGAAAAGTGGCCTGCGCTGGTGTAGACGTGTGTATTGGGCGTGCGCAGGTTCGTTTTTCAGCACACCTGCAAAAAAGGCCTTTTTTTGCCGAAAATGGACTTGTGGCAAAATTAAAATTGGCGCGCGTGAGACTTTACCGCCACCCACTGACTTAGCGGTAAGGTCTCTTAACCGGACAGTAAACCTCAGCGCGCATACAATTGATCATGTGATCTTCTGACCAGGTGGTTTATGGGAATTCTCAAGCCATTTTTAGTAGGCTTGTTTTTCTGAAATAAGACTGTGAAAACTGTAAGACAGTTTAGCTATAGAGTAGATTTGTAATTTGTCAATTTGCATTTCTTATCTTTTCATTAATTTTTATTCTTTAATTTTTTTTAGGGCTGCATTTCAATTATAATCTGTCATCGGGATTAATCGTGCTATTAAAGAGTTTTTTGTTTGTTTTTCCCACCGCAGCTCCTTGTGACTCTGGACATTAGAGGGTTAATTGCCTTGTCCACAGTCACAGGGAGCTCCAGTGGGGAAAATTAAATAAATAAATAAATAAATAAATAGCATACCTATAATCGCACAACTAATCACAGTTAAAATCTTTATCGAAATGCAGCCCTAATTTTTAGTGTGTTTTATGAAGTTAAAAGCAATGATATTTTTGATTTGACCAACCAGCTGCATCACATACCTTACAAGCAGAAAGCAGAGGTGGGCAGGTGAAGCAAAACAAGGATATAAATGGTGAGGGAAAGATCACCACAGGATGCCATCTGGTGAGACACATCCCACTGGGCTACTAAAGACACATTTTCACTGGAGCAGTCCACTGCCAGGAGCAGAAGGGTTACAGGACCCCTAGACCCCGCCAGCCACAGAGGAGGCGCGCACGCACACACACACACACACACACACACACACACACACACATACACACATACACACACACACACACATACACACATACACACACACATACACACACACACACATACACACATATACACATACATACATACACACACACACACACACACATACACACATACACACACACACACACACACATACACACATACACACATACATACACACACATACACACACACACACATACACACACACATATACACATACACACACATACACAGTAATTGCAAGACAAACACACTATATCAGCAGAACTTGACTGCACACTTGCTGGTTTTGGTGTTACACACATTTTGAAGTTTCCATGCAATTCAATCCTCGTTGGGGTTTTTAAAAATTGGATTCAGGCGATTCCTCTGTGTAGACTTTCATTTTATTTCCCAACTGTTTCTAGCGTTGCTGTTCTATCTCCCTGAAGCCCTGCGCCTGCAGCGCTGAGGAAGTCGGCTGTGGGGAGAGTGGTGAGGAAGGAGAGGCAGTGGCAGAGAGAGGCTGCACCAGTGGAGTGGAGAAAGGCCAGGGTTCCCATCCAAAGGAAACAGAGTGCTTTCCAAAACCCTTCCTCTCGTCTATTCCTGAGCTCTCTTCAGCTGCAAGTGGAGGGAGGAGGAGGAGGGTCCTTAAAGTGATACTCACCCAGTCTGATGACAGAGCACTGGGACAAGCTCTAGCTAGGAACATAGGAATAGTCATACTGGGTCAGACCGATGGTCCATTTAGCCCAGTATCCTGCTTCCAACAGTGGACAATCCAGGTCACGAGTACAGACATTTGGCATATGAAACACCCATTTAGGTCTCCTCTCCAGCTCACACGTATAAACTCCCTTTTCACACACGTCGGTAGCCAGCGTGATACCCCCACCCTGTGGACTGTCTCTCTCCCTTTAATTTTGGCCCCCAGTTTGAAATCTCTCCCCCCCAAAAAAACTGCAAACCCCAAACCTTGCCTATACAACCACCATGTCCTGCCTCCTCGGACGCAACGTCAGAGAAGGAGGGACATGGTAGAGGGGAAAGAGTGCCTGCATAGACTGAAGACAGCTTGGCTGCGATGCTGGTGGTGGTATAGGAAAGGTTTGGGGTTTGCAGTCCAGGGGGGAAGGGGGGTGAAAGATACCGTGCCATGTCAGGTTGGCCCAGGCTGTGCAAGGGAGAGTGGGGCCTTCAGGGGTAGGAAGCAGAGCATGCTGGACCCATGGAAGGGGGAGGCTGGAGAGGACAGGAAGAGATACCAGGAGGGGTTCTGAAGCCAAATTAAAAGGTAGTGCTAATATTCTGTCTCATGCCTTTGCTAATGCCCGAATTGGGCTGTTAAACTATTATTGATCAAAATCCTAGAGTTGGGTTGATAATATACAATCTTTATCCATTTTTTTAAAATCAGAGCCTAGTTGGACCTAGTCTATTATTTTAAAGAGGCAATCCCATTCAGTGCGATCGAAAGTTTTTTTGTCATCTAATGAAAAGTAATCATGGGTGATTTATGTTGTTACACTATGTGGTAGAGATCATTAAAGAGTCTAACATGGTCTCCAGTGAATCTATTTTGCATAAATCCTACTTGGTTTGAACCTATAAGGGAGCCTAATGATTTATTCAGCCTTAGAGCAAGAAGTTTAGTAAGGATTTTATAATCTGAGTTCAGAAGTGATTTGGGTCTACAATTGGCCACTTTTTTTAGGGTCTATACCAGGTTTCAGAATTACAATGATATTTGCTTCAGCAAAGTTTCTTTGTTTTTCAGGATGGTCAAAAAGAAATTTGGAATGTTTTGATCAGTAGCAGTATAAGGATAGGCTTAAAATGTTTATAAAACTCAGAGGTGTAGCCATCAGGGCCTGGAGTTTTCTTAGTAGGCAGCGATCTTATAGTAAGGGTCAGTTCTTTAGATGTTATTTGTTTACCTAACTCTGTTCTTTGGAAGACAAAGTAGGAGGGGTAAGATTTGCTAACAAATCATCTAGGGCTCTCTCTGGATATGAGCATTCTGATTTAAAAAGTGAATCATAGGAAGTGGTGAAAAAGGCTGTCTTGATCTCGATTTGTTTAGTTAAGTTAACATTATTGTTAGTAATTGAAGTAATGAGGTCCTTAGAAAGTGTGCCTTTTAGGTAATTAGCTAGTGATCTTCCGGCCTTATTTTCACCAACATATTGACCTGATTTTCTTTTAGTAAAGATGTCTTCGTCTACCTTGGTATTTATTAATTTATTATAGGACTATTTTCCTTCCAAGAGAGCTTTATAATTAAACTGAGAAGGGTCACGTATGTATGGCTGATCAAGATTGGAAATCAGTTTTTCCGAAAGTTTTCAGTTCAGATGCCTCTTTCTTTCATTTCCAGATGGAAAAACTCATTAATTCAGCTCTAAGTGAGGACTTTATAGGCTTCCCAAATGAGAACTAGGTCATGTATTTTCAGTAGGATTATTAACTATAAATTCTGAAGTGAATTTTTCAATCTTTGCATGGGTTGGCGGGGGAGATGGTACATGGGGGAGAGAGGGAGAAATATTGGACATGATGTGGAGCAGGGGGGGGGGGGGGGGTTCAGACCTGTGTGGCTGGGAAGGGGGGGTGCCACAAAAAAATTGGTCAGACACTAAGGATGCCACGAGCTGAAAAGGTTTGCCCACCACTGCAATAGACAATTACAGGAGTAAAAATATTCAAACAATACAAAGTATGGCATAGTTACTACTTACATTGTCAACACAATACGTAATAAAACATTTTAATAGACAGCGAAGGGTATAAGCAAAGATGTAATGTATAGATAGGTAAGAGAGTAAGAAGAGTTAGAAAGTAAGGGGACTAATTTTAAAGAAAGTTGCACATGAATTCATAAAGGTGCATAAATATAATCTCAGCTAGGTTAGGAGTGTGTGGGGGGGAGGGGGAAATGGGACTTGATATACTGCCTTTCTGAGGTTTTTGCAACTACATTCAAAGTACTTATTTTGTACCAGGGGCAATGGAGGGTTAAGTGACTTGCCCAGAGTCACAAGGAGCTGCAGTGGGAATCGAACTCAGTTCCCCAGGATCAAAGTCCACTGCACTAACCACTAGGCCACTCCTCCACTCATTCCACCAATAAGAGCCAACCTCATCAGTGATGTCACAATGGCTTGATTGCCTGATACTTGGCTCACTTCTGATATTGTGATGTCATAAGGGAAAGGGAAATGGGACTTGATATACCACCTTTCTGAGGTTTTTGCAACTACATTCAAAGCGGTTTATATATATTCAGGTACTTATTTTGTACCTGGGGCAATGGAGGGTTAAGTGACTTGCCCAGAGTCACAAGGAGCTGCAGTGGGAATCGAACTCAGTTCCCCAGGATCAAAGTCCACTGCACTAACCACTAGGCCACTCCTCCACTTGCAACATTCCATGTAGAATCACAAATAGTAGCAACATTCCATTTAAATCTGTAGCAGTAGCAACATTCCGTGTAGAATCTCAAATAGGGAAAGGGAAATGGGACTTGATATACTGCCTTTCTGTGGGGTTTACATAGTATATACTGGTACTTATTTGTACCTGGGGCAATGGAGGGTTAAGTGACTTGCCCAGAGTCACAAGGAGCTGCAGTGGGAATTGAACCCAGTTCCCCAGAATCCGAGTCCGCTGCACTAACCACTAGGCTACTCCTCCAACTCCTTGGATAAACACATCCTGCTATAGTATGAGCAGGGACTTGTACTCTTGCTTTTCCTAGGGAATGCAATGGGGGAAATCAGAACTACAAGTCCCTGCATGCAATTGGGTAAACCCAGCACTGGATCGGTGAATTCAGATCCAGTTGGCAACTTTATTTTGGGATCAGAGTGTAGCCGGTAGGTTAAACGAGGGCTTACAAGAGGAAGGGTTAGGAATCCCAGGACTTGGACTTATTTTGTCGGCAGCTGATTTCTGTACACAGTGGAAAGTTACATTGAAGATCCAGAGGGGCTCTAGACAATTCTCCTTTAATGTCACCATGTCCTTAATAGGAAGGAAACATTCTATATAGTGTACATCTTACTAAAGAGGTCCTTGGTTTCATGCAGGAAAGCATTAGTGAAGTCTGGGGCCATGGACGCTGAGAGACTGAACCAGGCCCGCCCCACCCCCTCGGATCGCCGCTGGTGCCTCCCCCCAGATCTCTTCCGAAATATCTTGTTGGCTGGTGGGGATCCCGAGGCCCGCCAGCAGAAGACATCTTCCTCCAGCGCTGCTCTTTTGCCAATTGCTTGCCCCTGCGGCTGCTTTTTCTCTCAGGGCACGCTCGGTTTCAAAACCAAGCCTGAGAGGAAAAGCAGCCGCTCAGCTGGGCAGACAAGCAGCGCTGGAGTTGCTCCTCCGGGTTCACCCCAGCCTCCAAGGGGCGCCGGAGTTTTCTCTCTCATGCTCCTGTCCGGGATGCGATCACTCGGGACTCAGCAGGAGCTGGAGAGAGAGAGAGACCCTGACACCGGGCCCCCCTTGGAGACCTGGGCCCGGGGAATTTTGCCCCCAGGTCCAAAAACTTACCCCAGACAGGGCCGCCGAAAGGGGGGACCCCCCTCTTTCGGCGGCCCTGCTGTCTGGGGTAAGTTTTTGGACCTTCTGAGAACCGGAGGTCCCAGAATTTCATGTTTGGGGAGAAAAAGTGTCTTGTGTTAGAAGCTGTGTGGGGTTAGTTCAACATTTGTGTTTCTCTTGGATGTGGGGAATGAGAGCAGCTAACTTCCAGGAAATCCAAGCTCAGCGCTTAGAACATGACACTAGTTGTAAATACTGCAGGTGACATACGGGGCGAACAATAGATAGCTGTGTTCACTGTTTTTATCAAAATGTCAAAAAGGCTTAGCCGTGATAATATTCATAGCCCGAGTCCCGTTTCCACGTCTGACAGCCTGCGCGCTCTGAGTAATTGGACTGGCTTGGAGGGTCTGTGAGAGCAGGAAGGGCTCTGTGAGGCGGATGGATTTTCTGATTGTGAAGCAAACTTTGCTCCTTCTAGCTTTGGCTGTCTCTGGTGATTCATTTCACTGGCTCCATCCCATTCCTTCTCAGCAAACGTCGGCCTAAGCTGGGTTTTGCTCGTAGATAGGGAATGGCTCACTGTTTCCCACTGGCTTTAATTGTTGGTGTCGCTGTTCGGTTTTCTTTTTTTTTTTTAAAGAGTTTTTGCTGGTGAAATCTGCTTCCCTTGAAATACTGGAAGTTTTGCACACAGGACGGTGGATACTCCGCATTGCGGCAACTTAGACCCCCCCCCCCATCCCCCAGATATATGGGCACCTTTCACCTGTTCAGGCCTCTATCCGAAAGCACTTGGGTGCTCATTTTCAAAGAGAAAAACATCTCAAAAGCAGCAACATCTAAATTGTGATTTTCGAAAAGGCAGAATTGGGATGTTTTTCCACTGCAAGGGGGCATGTTGGGGGCATGTTTTGGGCGGGACTTGTGTACTTATGTAGGTTTACAATCTGGACTTTTTTCTGCGATAATCGAACAGACAAAAAGGTCCAGGGCAGAAAAGAAGTATGTTTTTATTTTTACCTGTTTCATTCATGACTACGTCTGAAAAAGGTGCCCTAACTGACCAGCTGACTACTGGAGAGATGAAAGCATGACCCCTCCCCCCCCCCCCAAGGATGTGACAGTAGATACCAGGCTGTGTAACAGTTTCAGACAGGGGCATAGCCAGACCTTGACGGCAGGGGGGCCAGAGCCCAAAGTGTGTGTGTGGGGGGGGGGGGAGCACATTTTAGCTCACCTTGCCGCTTCTGCTCCCCCCCCCCCCAGCAGTGCAGAAGGGCAGCCTAGTAGTCAATGAAGTGGACTTCACATAAAGGAATCCAGGTATAAATCCCAACTAAACCCTATCATGTTGTATGATGACCCCTCCAGGGACAGAGAAAACCTACTGAACCTAAAGGTCCACCACTACGATAGCCCTCAAGCTTGCAGGTAACTTAGGGTGGTGGACTTTGGTCCTGAGGAACTGAGTTCGATTCCCACTTCAGGCACAGGCAGCTCCTTGTGACTCTGGGCAAGTCACTTAACCCTCCATTGCCCCATGTAAGCCGCATTGAGCCTGCCATGAGTGGGAAAGTGCTGGGTACAAATGTAACAAAAATAAAATAGATACTATTGGAGATTCTACATGGAATGTTGCTATTCCACTAGCAGCATTCCATGTAGAAAGCTGCGCAGGCTTCTGTTTCTGTGAGTCGTGCAGGACGTCAGACTCACAGAAGCAGAAGCCTGCGCGGTGGCCACATTGGTGATCTGCAAGGGCCGACTTCTACATGGAATGTTGCTAGTGGAATAGCAACATTCCATGTAGAATCTCAAATAGTAGCAACAGTGGAGGAGTGGCCTAGTGGTTAGGGTGGTGGACTTTGGTCCTGGGGAACTGAGTTCGATTCCCACTTCAGGCACAGGCAGCTCCTTGTGACTCTGGGCAAGTCACTTAACCCTCTATTGCCCCATGTAAGCCGCATTGAGCCTGCCATGGGTGGGAAAGCGTGGGGTACAAATGTAGCAAAAAAACAAACAAACTCAAAGCTATAATTGAACCAGGTGCATGATGAGACTTGCAGTAATGATTTCAATGGGCAGCATCAGGCACTTCAAATCCCACACTGCTTTGGGATATAAGTTCAAAACCAGGACTATACAAAACGTCTGTCTGGAATGGGGCCGCCGAGAGACTGGGCCAGGCCCGGGACAAGGCTGCCTCTGGGCCCCCCCACGCGAGGTCACCGGGCCCTCTCTCCACCCCCGGGCCCTCTGCACTGACCTTAAGCGCCTCACCTTCGAAAGCGCAGCAAGCAGCGGCAGACCACTCCTTCCTTCTGTGTCCCGCCCTCGCGGAAGTTACGTCGGGTGAGGGCGGGGGCACGGAAGGAAGGAGTGGTCTGCCGCTGCTTGCTGCGCCTTCGAAGGTGAGGCACTTAAATTCAGTGCCAGGGAGCGACGGAGGGCGGGCGGGCCCCCCCCCCCCCCCCCGGAGGCCCGGGCCCGGGGAATTTTGTCCCCCCTGTACCCCCCCTCTCAGCGGCCCTGGTAACACGGCTTCTCTGAATTTTATTTAGTCAGTTAGTTCTATTTGGTATACCGACTTTCAAAAGCAATATCAAAGCTGTTTACAGAAATAGTATTGAAAACCAAAAGTAAAACAAAACAGAAACATTGTGACAAAGATTAGACAGTATCTAAACATAAATGATACAATGGGAGGATAATGAATTGCACTACAAGAAGTATCCAAGAGACAATTGTTACCAGAAATGTATCCAGTTTCGCTGGAAGCTGCAGACATGTTTGTCTCAGTTACGACGTTGCATTAAGCGTGCTTGAATTCTTTGGGTTATTGCCACAGAGAAGGGTGGCCATCAATCATTACAGAGAGCTACAGGTTACCCAGTTCCAGTCTGGAGATTTTGGGCGTATACCCCAAAGCAGTGTGGGATTTGTAGTATCTGATCCTACCTCGTGGAATCAGTGCTGCAAGTCCCATAATGCAGCAGGATGGGGGTGGTTAAAAAAATCCAGGACCGTCTCAAAATCTCCAGCCTGGAACTGGGTAACTTGGCATCTTTGTGCTCACGATGTCTCTCTGGCCTCCTCATGGTGTGGTTCATCCCCCCTTCAGAAGAGATGATTTGAGGTCCTGGGCATTGCTGGGTTACATGAGCCCCTGTAGCTTTTGCCAGCTGGTGACTGGGAATGCTGGGGTGAGGATTAGAGAATGGGATGGGTAACCGTGGGGATGGGGACAGAGCCCACGGGGACGTGGGCAAACTTTGTCCCCGTGTGATTTTCTACTTTGAAGCCTGTTAATGACAGAAGCTGCCGAGTTACCCATTCCAGGAGGGAGACTTTTTGGCCGGCCCTGGTTTTAAACTTACATCCCAAAGCAGTGTGGGATTTGTAGTCCATGAGTCTATCCACTGAAATCAGTGCTGCAGGTCCCATAATGCGCCAGGATGAAGTTGGCAGAAATCCAGGACTGGCCAAGAAGTCTCCCTCCTGGAATGGGTAACTTGGCAGCTCTGTAATGAATTGGGACAGTTATTTATCTTTGAGTGATGCAGATGAAAACAAGCATGCATTGGGAGTAAGCCCAGGACTGGATCAACCCTGCCAGGTGACTCTGGATCTAGTTGGCAACCCTAGTTCATAACAGTTGTCTCCTCTCCTCTTCTCATTCCCCCCCCCCCCCCCTCCTCTTGGGTAGCTGTGAATGGTGGATCACCAGCCCCAGCTGATCCCAATTTGGGGTTTGAACCAGGTCGAGGTCTGGTTACACCACTGGCTAGAATGTGTTTTTGTGTCACGTTCAGCACCATATATAGAATTTTCCCCTCAGTGGGCAAAGCTATAGCATATTGTCATTTGCGCACATAACTTAATTAGCTGCTAATTGGTGTTAATGAGCAGTTACTGGTTATAATTGGAACACAAGCAACTGCCACTAGTCAGTATTTTCTAAATTGTGCATGCAAAATCCATCGTGCGCAGCTGCAAGGGGGTGTGATCATGGGAGGGGCCTGGGCAGGGGGTGTGAACATGGGAGGGGCCTGGGCAGGTAAGGGACAGGCTTAGCACTCATGTGAGTTATAGAATAGTGCCACCTTCACGATGTACTTAAGCCAGCCATTGAGCTAGTGTAAGTGCTTGTGCTCAGGCACTTGCTACCAGTCTGTAGCGGAGCTTGCGCATGTAACTGACAATATAGAATCCATACATAGCGCCATGGGCTGTCTATATCGCTAAAAACCCATCTATTCAAGGAAGCTTATCCAAACACTGCGACCTAACTCTGTTCCTGCGACAACGGCAATGATTCAGACCACCCCTCCTCCAAATTTTCCCTATGCTTACCCGTACCCTATCCCCTGACTATCCCAATCTAGCCTAAAACTAGCACCTTCTCCTACCTCCTCTACCCCCTTTCCCTTATATTATTACCTATCTACATATCCCCATTACTCTGCTAAGGAGTGGAGGAGTGGCCTAGTGGTTAGGGTGGTGGACTCTGGTCCTGAGGAACTGGGTTCGATTCCCACTGCAGGCACAGGCAGCTCCTTGTGACTCTGGGCAAGTCACTTAACCCTCCATTGCCCCATGTAAGCCGCATTGAGCCTGCCATGAGTGGGAAAGCGCAGGGTACAAATGTAACAAAAATAAAATAGATACGATTGGAGATTCTACATGGAATGTTGCTACTATTGGAGATTCTACATGGAATGTTGCTATTCCACTAGCAACATTCCATGTAGAAGGCTGCGCAGGCTTCTGTTTCTGTGAGTCTGACGTCCTGCACGTACGTGCAGGACGTCAGACTCACAGAAGCAGAAGCCTGCGCGGCCACATTGGTGATCTGCAAGGGCCGACTTCTACATGGAACGTTGCTAGTGGAATAGCAACATTCCATGTAGAATCTCAAATAGTAGCAACAGTGGAGGAGTGGCCTAGTGGTTAGGGTGGTGGACTTTGGTCCTGGGGAACTGAGTTCAATTCCCACTTCAGACACAGGGAGCTCCTTGTGACTCTGGGCAAGTCACTTAACCCTCCATTGCCCCCATATAAGCCGCATTGAGCCTGCCATGAGTGGGAAAGCGCAGGGTACAAATGTAACAAAAAAAAAAAAAAAGCTTAACCTGTTTTCTCTGTACTACACATTGTGATCTTACTACTATGTAAGCCGCATTGAACCTGCTATGTGCGGGAAAGTGTGGGGTACAAATGTAACAAATAAATAAAAACCAGGGACCTCTCCACATGGCAGTGCACATGGCCGCTGAACTGCGCTGTCGCCCTCTCCCTTCTGCTTCCCAGTGAATTCCCGGAGCTGAACTCAAGCTCTGCTGTACCCCTTTGCCTCAGAATGCCGTCGTACAGGAGGGAGCTTAATTCTTTCTCGTACCCCTAGCAGGGTATATGGGGAGAGCAGACTCCATCGAAGATGTGTGCACGGAGGGTCAGGCGAGGAATCTGTCAAGAGCAGAGGGAGAGACGGGGATAGTTGAAGACGTCTTCAGCACGGATAGACAGGAAGAGTCAGGTGGGGTCTTTTAACAGGATTATTTCTTGGAAACTCAGGTATGGTTTCTTTCCAGCAGGGATGTTCAGGGAGGCTTAAGCTTGACCGGTAGGAGCTCCTCCTGGTGCCGTCTCCCTCATAAGGCCACAAATCCTCCTGGTGCAGGGTGATAGCGGTTTAAAACCCAGGACTGACTCAAGTTTGTACCTAGTGACCTGGGACCATCTGCTAACGTTAAGACGGATCAACCGAATTCCCAGCCTGTTAGGAACTGCTCTGTATCCCATCTGCACGCTTTGTATTTACAGCTGGGGGCTGTCAGATTGGGTGAGATGAATGGGTTGGAATGCGAGGGAAGAGTCAAGCCCAATTGTGGAGCATGAGGACAGGATTAGCAGTAACAACCCCCTATCTGCTGACATCACCGAGATGGAGCACCGCCAGGGACTTCCATACCTGTGCCAGCTCCCATCTTTTCCTTGACAGTTGATAGAAACAGTCGTTTTCGGAGGATCTTTCCCTGGATTCTCAGGGAGTACAGTACATTCTTCATGACTCGGAGCCATCCCAAATGTTCTGGACCAGGTGATATCACAGGTGCTGCTGGGAGAGCAATTGTTGGCCTCTCATAGTACTGAGTGCCTGCCTTCTACTACTACTACTATGTAACATTTCTAAAGCGCTACTAGGGTTACGCAGCGCTGTACAATTTAACATAGAGGGACAGTCCCTGCTCAAAGAGCTTACAATCTAAAAGACAAGTGAACAGTCAGTCCGAAAGGGGCAGTCAAATTGGGGCAGTCTGGATTTCCTGAACAGTAAGAGTTAGGTGCCGAACGCAGCATTGAAGAGGTGGGCTTTAAGCAAGGACTTGAAGATGGGCAGGGAGGGGGCTTGGCGTAAGGGCTCCTCATATTTTCTCTCTCTCTCTCTTTTTTCTCTTGTCCTGTTTCCTCTGACTTAGCAGGCACTAAGGACACCGCAGGGATCTAACTGTGAAATTTCAGCTTGACTGGAAATGTTTTCTCTGCATGGAGGCAGCGGGGGCTTTTCAAGGCCTAAGGTTCCAACTCGGTCTGTATTCAGCTATGAACGTCATCACTGACATTTTTGGTTGTGGTTGAAATGAGGAACTCAAGATACGGAGCTGAGACTGTTTTGGGGAGATGGGATGGGGGGGGGGGGGGGGGGGGAGTTCTTCTCATCCCTGGTCGTTTCAGCTTTTCCAGTATCAGGCACATTAACTCCTTCTTCTCCCCCTCTGCTTTCTCTTTTTCCTTCTTCTCCTCTCCTCGAACCTTTTCATCCAACATAGTTGGGTTCAGGAAGATTGGCCGATCAATGACTCTAGCCTTCTGGTCACCACACAGTGCATCGTTGTACGTGATGCTGAGGAGGTTGAACATTTCGGCTCTTCCTAATATATGTTTGCAGTTCAGAGGAGAAAAAACCCTTTCCCATCCCGCAGATGCTCATCAGTACATTTCCCTTCAGCAAATCTTCCAACAATTTCTTCACTCGGATTATTTTTAGTGTACGTTTAAGATTGTCCCTTGGAATTATTCCTCATTTTTCATGTAAGGGGGGGGGGACAGTACATTGTGGTCAGTGGTCCATTAAGTACTTTTTAACCTGCAGGCCCTCTACCGTCTCTTCCTGGGTCTGTAAATATCAGATTCCAAAGTATTACAAACTTGCAAAGGGTACATGTGTACTGAGAACTAACTGTTTTTAAAGACCCCCCCACCCCTCCAAAAATTTTCTCCTTCTCTACTTATTTGTTCTGTATCCCAGTCAGCATCTGGGTGATTAAAATCTCCCGTTATTACCTGATGTGACATGCTCTCCCCAACGGCTGATTTCAGCTATGGGCAAAAGGGGCAGATGCCCGGGCCTGGCACTACAGGGGTCCCATAAGTAAATGCTGGTATGAAGTAGTAAGAACCTCTCCCCCTCCAACCCACTTTACATTGGGTTCTCCTCAGTGTGTTTCTTCTAGCAAAAAAGGTGCCGGTACTCAAATGTCAGGCCACCCTTCAGGGATGAGGTGATCACTGAGGGACCCACCCCACAATAGCCAGGTCCCCTGCAATGAGTCACAGAATCTATGACAAGCCTGAGCTCTTTCATTAAAACTTGGGAACCATGGGCCAATTTCAGCACACAATGGTACCCCCAAGTACCCCCTCAAAAAAAGCCCTGGTTCTCCTGAATCCCAAGATGTTTGATATGGCAAAGCAAAAAATAGAAAGATGGTTATGCTTTGGAAGGTCATTCAGCATTCATTCTTTGGGGGACCCATCCAGAGAAGGTTGCCCAGAGCCCAGCTGATGATTAAAGTGGCCCTGCTCTCCTCATGCACTGAAGGAATTGTAGTTCATTCTCGTCTGCCCTGATGAGTTGCACCCAAGTTATTGGGTCGCCGTAACTCAAAAAAGATAGAGCGGAATTAGAAAAGGTTCAAAGAAGAGCAACTAAAATGATAAAGGGGATGGAACTCCTCTCGTATGAGGAAAGACTAAAGAAGTTAGGGCTCTTCAGCTTGGAAAAGAGACGGATAAGGGGAGATATGATTGAGGTCTACAAAATCCTGAGTGGTGAAGAACTAGAAGTAAATCGATTTTTTACTCGTTCCAAAAGTACAAAGACTAGGGGACACTCATGGAAGTTGCATGGAAGGACTTTTTTTTTTTTTTGCATGGAAGTACTTTTAAAACAAACAGAAGGAAATATTTTTTCACTCAATGAATAGTTAAGCTTTGAAACTCTTTGTCGGAGGATGTGGTAACAGCGGTTAGCGTATCTGGTTTAAAAACGGTTTGGACAAGTTCCTGGAGGCAAAATCAATAGTCTGCTATTGAGACAGACATAGGAAGCAACTGCTTCCCCTGGGATTTGTAGTCTGGAATGTTGCTACTTTGAGATTCTGAATGGAATCTAGTCGCTCTTTAGGATTCCAGAATCTTCCTATTCTTTGAGGTTCTACATGGAATGTTGCTACTCTTTGAGATTCTGCATGGAATCTTGTCACACTCTAGGATTCCAGAATCTTGCTATTCTTTGGGGTTCTACATGGAATGTTGCTACTCTTTGAGATTCTGCATGGAATCTTGTCACTCTTTAGGATTCCAGGATGCAATAGGTGGGGCAGGGCCATTTTGAAGCGGCGTCGACTGGAAGAGGAGGGAGGCAGGCATGCTGTGTCCCTCCTCCAACGAAAGGTAGGGGGGCCGGGAGGGGGGGTTGTCACCCACCACGGACCACCAGGGATTGAAAAAACGCTGGGGGGCAGGAGTTGGGGTGGGCTGGAGGTCCACCAGACCTCCAGCACCCCCCCCCCCGTCGCTGGGTGGCAGGGTGAGAGGGGGTTTGGTTTGGCCGGTGGCCACGACATTTTGTGGGGGGTTGGGGGGGGAGCTGGAGACCCTCTGGATCTCCAGCCCTCCTTGAACATGGAAGGGGTGGGATCATCGGGGGGACCGGAGGTCCACTTGACCTCCAGCCCCCCCCCCCCGTCGCTGGGTGGGAGGGTGGGAGAGCGTTTAGCCGGCAACAGCAACAACATTTTCTGGGGGTTTGGGGGAGGGGGGCTGGAGACCCACCGGACCTCCAGCCCCCTGATCGCATTTGCTTTTGGGGGGAACGGGGGCCTGCCAGCATGCAACTGCATGCTGGACAGGGCTCACCATTCCTCCCCAATGATCCACAAAATCTAACGCCAGCTCCAAGCTGGCGTTGATTTTGCCGTGGCCAGCGACCCAATCTTTGGCGCGCTGGCCGCTGATCATTGGGGATGAATGCATTAAGCGCTGATTAGCATGCATTTGCATGCTACTTGCGCTAAGAGCCCTCGAGTGCGTTGTTTCAGGCACTCGAGGGCTCTGATCATGGGTCGGCTGCAAACTCCAGCGCTAGTATGGCGTTAACAGCCTCTAGCGCCGGAGTTTGCTTTTGATCATGAGGTCCTAACGTTGACCACCTGGTTTTTAGTGCTAAGAGAATTCTTTGAAAACCTTTCTTTCTGCTGATCTGACCATTGGACTTTACAGTTCTTTTGCCAATTATACTGTACTGGGACCCCCCCCCCCCCCGGCCCACACTACTCTGTGACTGATTCAGCTCTCCTCATTCCACAAGCCAGATTCGTCGCTCTGACTTGCAACTTAGTAAGAGTTTTAGGTTGACGGATCCTGTCCACGTCCCTTCTGGGCCCATCCACGGTTTCAGTGTCAACGACTCTTCCAGACCTTTGTCACTGAAGACGGTTAAATGAAACAAAAACTCCCTGGATTTTTTTTTTTAGTGTGAAGTTCTCTGTTCAGTCAGTTCCCTGGATCCTGAACAAATCCTTTTAAAAGCTAGCGAAAGCCTCTCCTATAACCGGATTACCTGTCTGCTGGCTCTGTTGCCGTTCTATTCTTGTCTCATTTTTGCTTTATCCTCCTATATTTTCCCTTAATTATTTTTCAATTAGAGGCGTTCACCTTTTTTTTTTTTTTTTTACATTATCATTCTGCGCCCTGATTTTTAAAAACCTCTTTCTTTTTTTCATCTATTTCTGTGATTTTCACATGTTATGTTTAAACTGTGACGCCTGCGCAGGGCTCTGATGAGAAGCAGGTCAGCCGCATCCCTCCTCCCTCCTCCCCCACCCCAATGTACTGAGCGGATTTTCTCTGGGATTACATGAAAATCAGACTGAGATGATGTAACGTGTATTAAGTGAAATCTTCCCTGATAACTGGTGCTTGAATTATTTGGCTGTCTCAGTCTATCAGCATATTTTTAGTCTTTTGGAGTGCGATGGTTTTTATATTTTGATAGAACCAGTGGTTACCAGCCTGTACACAGGGAGACATACAAGAGACCGTTCTTAGGCTGCATCTTTTGTAAGTCTAACCGGGGCTTTTCATATACAGAGACTTGTCAAAATAGAAAGTGCTGGATACTGGTTCAATTCAAACTATCAGCAACTGATCTGGACTCTTGTGTACATGATATAAAACAGGACAACACTCTCGTGTAACAACCCCTAACAGCAGGGATACAGAGGAAGGACCCCCCCCCCCCCACCCTTTATACCAGGCCAGGATACTGACTAAAGGTACTGGGTACAGAGGAAGAGCTGCCCCCACCCCTTAATGCCAGACTCTTTCCCCTAACACCAGGCGTGGATACTGAATTAATACTGGAATAGAGAAAGGAATGCCCCCTTCTCCGCCTCCCCCCATAACACCAGGCTGGGATACTGGGTCAGTACTGGTACAGTGAAAGAACTGCCCCCCCCTTAATGCTAGGTTGAGATACTGGGTCAGTACTGGTATAGAGGGAGGAGTGTGCCCCCACCTCTTTAATACCAGGCTGGATACTGGGTCAGTGCTGGTACAGAGGAAGGACTGCCTCCCCCCTTAATACCAGGCTGGGATTCTGAGTCCGTATTGGTATAGAGGGAGGAGTGTCCCCCCCCCCTCTTTAATACCAGGCTGGATACTGGGTCAGTACTGGTACAGTGAAAGAACTGCCCCCCCCTGTTAATACCAGGCTGGGATCCTGGGGTCAGTACTGGTACAGAGGGAAGAGCACGTCTAAGTACCATGCTGGGACACTGGTTCAGTGGGGGCTCAGAGGGACATGTCACACCCCTACATTGCTGCTTTCCTCTGCACCCACTACTAGAAATCTACCGGAAAAATACTAGCCTGCTCCAGGCCTTTTCCTATCTTAAATCTGACAAAAATGTGGCATTTTTCACACAGACCTTCGTTATTTTTTTATCTGCCTGGCAGGGGCGTAGCCAGACAACAGATTTTGGGTGGGCCTAGGGTGGGTACCAATTGTTCTCCCCCCCCCCCCCCCCCCCCAACCACCACCCAAAAAATATCTCAGCTGGTGGGAAAACGCTTCTTTCCACCTTGGCAGTCTGCAGCAGGCATGTGCTAAAAACTGAACATTCGCAGTCTTCAGCTGGCCGAGCTTGGGATCTCACAGCTACCACTAAACGTGTGCTACTGTTGGGTGGGCCTGACCGTAAGTAGGTGAGCCCCGGCCCACCCAGGCCCACCTGTGGCTATGCCACTGCTGCCTGGGTCACACTAGTGTCCTGTAGCACTAAAATACCCTAAAATTAGTGATTCTCAACCCAGTCCTCAAGACACAATCAGCCCTTCAGGTTTTCAAGATATTCACAATGCATATGCATGAGAGAAATATCCATACAGTGGAGAGAGTATGGGTATGTCAAGCTCATGCATATTCATTGTGGATATCCTGAAACCTGACTAGCTGGAGGGCCCTCAGGATTGGCGAGGGAACCTTCAGACTAACAAAATACCTTGGTAGCTTTGTGGGACATCATTATGGTTGTAGACTTTTGACTCGGCAGTTTCCAGGTCAGTTAGAACCAGGGCTGGGATTTGGTATCAGAGACCTTCATTCACAAGAATCTAGGGATGTATCCTACTCTTACATCTGCCTGCCCTCTCTCCTCCCCAAAATGTTCCATATTTAGCCACTGCAGTAACAGTCCTTGGCCAGGGGCCATACGCTATCATTTTAGACTTAATCCTATTCAGACCAAAGCGATGTGGATTTCTGGTTGCATTGGGGGTTCCTCATAGTGACCTGCCTTGCAGGATTTGATCTTTCCCTTGGAAGTGCCTTGAAAATTTTCTTTACAGATTTCATCTGTTGTTAAATCCTAATTTATGGTTCTCTGCTTTTTAAGAGCCATTTGTATCTGCTTTGTTTATTGTGGTTTCTACTCTTCTTACGAGCCCTCTTGACTCTCTTGCAATTCACTCTACAATGGTTTGCCTAAATTTCTTCAAATTATCCAAAATACAGGGGAGGAGTGGCCTAGTGGTTAGGGTGGTGGACTTTGGTCCTGGGGAACTGAGGAACTGAGTTTGATTCCCACTTCAGGCACAGGCAGCTCCTTGTGACTCTGGGCAAGTCACTTAACCCTCCATTGCCCCATGTAAGCTGCATTGAGCCTGCCATGAGTAGGAAAGCGCGGGGTACAAATGTAACAAAAATAAAATAGATACTATTGGAGATTCTACATGGAATGTTGCTACTATTGGAGATTCTACATGGAATGTTGCTATTCCACTAGCAACATTCCATGTCGAAGGCTGCGCAGGCTTCTGTTTACGTACGTGCAGGACGTCAGACTCACAGAAGCATACGCGGCCACATTGGTGATCTGCAAGGGCCGACTTCTACATGGAATGTTGCTAGTGGAATAGCAACATTCCATGTAGAATCTCAAATAGTAGCAACAGTGGAGGAGGAGTGGCCTAGTGGTTAGGGTGGTGGACTTTGGTCCTGGGGAGCTGAGGAACTGAGTTGGATTCCCACTTCAGGCACAGGCAGCTCCTTGTGACTCTCGGCAAGTCACTTAACCCTCCATTGCCGCATTGAGCCTGCCATGAGTGGGAAAGCGCAGGGTACAAATGTAACAAAATAAAAATAAATAAAAAAATCGATATAATTCATGTAAATCTGATCTTGTGACGCCTTTGCTTAAATCTGCTCACTGGCTTCCAATTTTGTATTGGTTGAAATACGGAATTTTAGTGCTAATGCATAAGACCTTCTGTGATGGATGCCCTCAATATTTACACAATCTTTTGATTCCATATTCTCCTTCCCATTCTTTGCGGTTCCAGACTCGGAGCTGACTTGCTCTACCACATCTGTCCAGGGCCCACATGATTCCACTCGTTTTCCGGTCTGTTTCTATCTTGCACTGGCCCTTTGGAGCATGCTTCCTCTTTCTCTTCAGGTTAGGATGACCATGAAAAGCTTTAAAAAGGGCCAGAAAACGTATTTCTTTTCTCTAGCCTACTTGGATGGTCCCTAATCAGAGTAGGGATGTGGGCCATGCATAAGATCATAAGAATAGCCATACTGGGGCAGACCGGTCCATCTAGGCCAGTATCCTGCTTCCAACAGTGGCCAATCCAGGTCACAAGTACCTGGCAGAAACCCAATTAGTAGCAACATCCTGTGCTATCACTCCCAGGGCAAGCAGTGGCTTCCCCATGTCCATCTCAATAACAGGCTGTGGACTTTCCCTCCAGGAACTTGTGCAAACCTTTTTTTAAACCCAGATACGCTAACGGCTGTAACCGCATCCTCTGGCAATGAATTCCAGAGCTTAACTGTTTGTTGAGTGAAAAAATATTTCCTCTTTTTTGTTTTATTTATTTATTTATTACATTTGTACCCCGCGCTTTCCCACACATGGCAGGCTCAATGCGGCTTACATAGTAACAATATAAATAATTACAAAGTCATAAGAAGAATATACAGTTTGCGTTAAACGCAAAACTAATGGAGTTGACGGAAGGTACGTTAAACATAGGAGGAATTGGGTTCAGAAGGAAATGAGCATTGGGAGGTAGGCGTAGAAAGATGACAAGGAATGGATGTGAGGGCAGTAGAAAGGATAATTGGGAACATGGTCAGAATATAGCTATTGTCAATAAGAATCGTAGGGTAAGTTTTGGTTAGGTTGGATCGTTAGGGTAGGCCATCTTGAAGAGATGGGTCTTCAGTGCTTTTCTGAAGAGCAGAAGGTCGTTAATGGTACGGATAGGTCTTGGTAGAGCATTGCAAAGCTGGCTACCTAAAAAGGAAAAATTGGATGCGTGGAAGGATTTGTACTTAATACCTTTGCAGTTGGGGAGGTGTAGATTGAGGTAAGTACGGTAAGTTTTAACAGTATTTCCACAGAACTTCATTGAGTGACCCCTGGATTTTGTACTGTTTGAAAGAATAAACAATAGATTCACATTTACCCATTCTACACCACTCAGGATTGGGTAGACCTCTATCCTATCCCCCCTCGGCCGTCTCGTTACTTGATACTTTATGTATTTCCCTGTTTCTGTCCAGCCTATGCATTTTTATTGTTGGAGAAGTGATACGTAAAGTGTTCTGATAAATAATAAACCCTGCGATCATGAATTCTAAATCTGGCCTCTAGGTGTTAACCATTGCATGATAATAACTTCCTCCCCCTGGGTGGGGGGGGGGGGGGGGGGTTTGTGAGTGTTACCTCTACAGCATCCCCACTCCAGCTGTTTCTGTTACTGTGTCCTGTTATCTATCTATCTATCTATCTATCAAACATATAAACAGCGAGTGACCGTACTCACTCACAAATGCGCAGTAGAGACTTCCCTCTCTGCCCCGCCCCCGCGTCAATACGTGATGACGGGGGCGGGACAGAGAGGGAAGTCTCTACTGGCATGCTGCAGACGTCGGAACCGCTCCCCCCTCCCCCGGAGTCACCGCCGCCCCTCCATCTGGCCCGAGCAGTGTGAACTTACATCAGCACGCAGCAGCAGGCACATCAGCAAAGCTGCTGTCGGGCTTCCTTCTCTGCCTTTGTCCCGCCCTCGCCGACGTTACGTCACATGAGGGCGGGACACAGGCAGAGAAGGAAGCCTGACCCGACGGCAGCTTTGCTGATGTGCCTGCTGCTGCGTGCTGATGTAAGTTTACAGTGCTGCTCGGGCCAGGTGGAGGGGCGGTGGCAGCGACTCTGGGGGGTGGGCTCGGAACCCCCCCCCCATTCCAAAAGTAGCCCATTTTCACGGGCTCAACGGCTAGTCTATCTATATCTGCTCACAGATTTTAAAACCTCCAAGTTCAAGGTCTAGCAAAGGATTCAGCTAAGCTCCCTTAGTCTGAGGAACAAGACTAGAGGCTTGTTCAGGTCATGGCTCTTCACTTTAGAATCCCTATAGAAATGGTAAATGTTGCACTTTTAGCTGAGCCGCACCCCTGCGCCTCAAACGCTGGCAGCCAGATGTATGCCTCATGCTACATCAGCCCACTCGTCTCCTATATCAGTGCAAGTGCTGGTAGCTCCCCGTATATCGCCTGGAAATGGTTGTGCAGTAAATTACCCCCTTGTCCTTTTGAACCACCCCCCCCCCTACACACACACACACACACACACACTTCCCACTGCCAATTAGGGAAAATGGGGATTTGCTTCCAGGGCTTCAGCAAAAAGTGTTCAGAGTGTGGGATTAAGGGGATGAATGACTTTAGAGGAGGAGAGTGGTGTTAAGGAGGTTCAGGATTTTCATCAGAAGTCTGACAAAACCAAATTAAGACAAAGGCAATAAAGTGACTCCCTCAAGGTCAGATCAAGAGTCCCATGACTGAGAGGAAGTGACTCGCCCAGGGTCACACAGAGTCAGGGATTGAGGCACTGGGAGAGGAAGTGACTCCCTCAGGGTCACACAGAGAGTCAGTGACTGAGGCACAGGGAGAGAAATTTGGGGCTTTTTTTTTAGTTCTTTCAGCTTAGGCGTTATGGGGGCATGCCCAGTGCTGTGCGTCCACAGAGTGCATCACCACGAATACAGGCATTTAGAGAGGGCTACATCCTGCCTCCCTCGGCCTTCTATTGGTCCATTTGGACCAATAGGAGAGCAACAGGACAGAGTGTGGGAAAACTGCCCAACCCGTAGCCACAGTAGTGAAAAAACTCACAATTAGCCACGACCCGTGACTTTAGAAAAAAAAATCCTGCGGTGGGTCATGGAAAACTGCCCAATTCCACAGTAAAACCGCAGAACTGGCAACTTTGCTGTGTGGGGAGCGACCTCCCCTGGGCCTGGATTCCATTTTTAGAATATTAACCTATGCCCGCACTGTCGCACCTCAATTTAGGCACACTCATTTATGCCAGGTCAATGGCAGCATGCAACGTATGTAACTTCCAGTATTCTGTTAGTAGTATGGGTTAGTGGCAGCCTTGCCCATCCCCCCCCCAATGCACCGCTACGTGTTGTCTCCTTTCAGTCCCCACTGTAGCACTTAGAGGCATGTTAATAGAATAGCATGTAATGCACTTAGAAAATGTAGTGGCACTTTCCTGTGCATTTACTCATGTTTGTGACACTTTTCTGTGCACAATGTTCTGTGCACTTACACATGCAGTGATATTTTTCTGTGCACTTATGCATCTCAGCGACACGTTTTTGTGCACTTAGACATGTCCGTGACACCTTTCTGTGTACTTACGCATGCAGTGGCGCTTTCCTGTGCATTTACTCATGTCTGTGACACTTTTCTACTTAAACATATGCAGTTACACTTTTCTGTGCATTTACAGCGTTCTGTGCACTTATACATGCAGTGATATTTTTCTGTGCACTTACGCATGTTCGTGACACTTTTCTATGTGCGTACACATGCAGTGACCCTTTTTTGTTCACTTATGCATGTCCAGCACTTACACACTCATTTATAGAATTGCCTTTTATAGGTTAGCCCTGGAGAGGAGACCAATCGGCAATCCTCGATGACAGATACAGTGGAGAAGAGCCTTTTTTTGGAAGATCTGGCTGGGTCACCTGGTTCTACATATTATTCTGTTGTCAGGGAACTACTCAATGTCAAGACCTGGCCAATAGATGGGGAGGGAAGTGAGACACGGAAGTGTCTCCAGAGCTCTTTACAGAATAGAAGAAATGCTGAGGCTTCTTTATCAGGGAATACTCTCCCCCTGGAAACGCACTAGAAAGTTCAATTGCGCCGTGTGTTACTCAACAACAAGCTCCTCGGGCACAACTAGCAGGCTCAGAGGTGCTCATCAAGGACAAAGAGGCTGTGGGCACCTTAGGTCATGCCTTCTGGTCCTGCTGGTTCATTCCTCACTTCTGGGCTGTAGCGAGCCCAATAGTGGCCAGACAGTTGGGTATTGAGGATGGGGGAGGGGGGGAAGTTTCTATATCCTGGATAATTGTAATTCCTTGGGAGAAGTTATTTATCAGAAGGTCCTTGCTACTTTCCTGGAAATGTACACCGACCGCCACCATCTTTCATGCAATGCATATTGATCTTCATGTTGGGGATGGAGAGGTGATCCACCAGGAAGACGATTCTAGAATCTGGGGGGTTCTTTCTTCAAAATCTGGGGATCCCACCTGGATTTCTTGCCACATAGAGCATGTCATCTGGTCTTGACGAATGCCTGACATAGCTCTTGTTGTGTGTGGATGGTCACCATGGGTCTGGGGAGTGGGAATGGGAGGAGACCAACTTTGACCACTGCTTCTAGAAGGAGGTAAAGAACTGGTTTGGGAGAGGGAAGGGGTTCAGCTGTATTTTCGGGGTCATTTAAGATTAATATTATACTTTCTGTGGTTTCTGGTGGCTACCATCATTGCTAATAAAAATACGTATTGTTCCTTCCATAGAGTACAAAGTTGTTTTGCAGGGTTGGATAGCTGGAATATGTGGAGATGGAGCATGATCGAGAAAACTCATATAACATGCTGACTCTCTGTGTGACCCTGAGGGGAGTCACTTTCACTCCCTGTGCCTCAGTCACTAACTCTCTGCGTGTGACCCTGGGGGAGTCACTTCCTCTCCCTGTGCCTCAGATATCGACTCTCTATCTGACCTTGAGGGAGTCGCTGTATTGCATTTGTCTTAATTTGCCTTTGCCGGTCAACAAATTAAAAGCATAATATTGCTCTGTGGTTGGGGATCTGAGGATTTCTGACTACATGTGGCTTTTGTTTCGTGGGCTGGAAAACGAAAGCCGCACTTTGGCAGCTCTTTGGCTTTCACTTCCAGATGTTATGAGTTATAGCCTGATGTACAGCTCCCCATCACTGCCTCCTGCTGGAACTATGCGGACATGACACTTCCGCTACGGATTTTCATGGCCCACGAGAGCTACCTAGTTGAGCGAAATGCATGAACCATTTTAAGTAGTGTCGCTGGAGCCCTTGGGATCCCAGTGTATACCCAGGTTCCTGTGGGCCACAAGAAGATTATTCCATGATCTTGCTTAGAGTTTGGGGGAAATGCTTGATGAGGGATTTGAGTTTTTGGTGACTGTAGTACAGGAAAAGTTAAGCATTGTGACAAAGTTTGACTAGACAGTACTGTAGCCTCTGGTATGTCTGCTGCAATTGTAAAATTGTGACTGTCTGAGGTGACTTTATCAGCTGGGAGATGTTGCAGTGAGATGATGTCCGTCTATACAAGATTTTTTTTTAATCCACTATAAAATTGCTCATTTAATTTTTTACAGTGTTTATCCCAGTGGTTCTCTCTGTATCGTCTGTGCTGCTTTCTCCTCTCCCTTGATTTTTCTTATGCTATATTTATCGGGTTATTGAAAGTGTCAGAAATCAATTAAACCCTTGAGCTGGTGCAGCAATAATTTTCGGTATTGCGTTAGGCCTGGGGAGGGAGAGGGGGTGGGAAGGGAGCGCATGCTTTTCCCAGAGCCTAACCTGAGAGATGAGCTGATAAAGCAAGATCCCAGTGAGAATACTGCGCCTGCCACGTCAGGACACAGGTTCTGTGAGCTTGACCTTTGACTCTTAGGCCATGTGGTTCTGGGGGGTGCTGAGGAGGAAGCAGTCACCAAGCTCAAAGCTGAAGTTCGGGGAATGGTCTGCACAGACCTGGATGCCTGTACCCCAAATTCCAGAGGTGGATGTGGTTTGTGGCCTCCTGCCCTAAGGTTGTCACTGCAGCGGCTGGGGTTAGACAGACTGAGGTGGCCCATGCGGGATACAAAGGAATAAAGGGACACATGAAGAGCTTCCTTTGCTTAACTGAGTAGGGGTGAAAACAGGGGCGTAACCTGACAGCAGATTTTGGGTGGGCCTAGGCAAGAAATGGGTGGGTCCAAGTGTTCTCCTCTCCCCCCAACACACACCAAAAAAAAATCTCAGCTGGCGGGAAAATGCTTCTCTCTACCTTGGTAGTCTGCAGCAGGCATGCACTGAAAGCTGAGCAGGCGCAGGTGCCAGTATCGCGGAGAGCAGCGTTTTTGTTACCATCAGCTGGCGGAGCTTGGGATCCCCAACAGCTACCACTAAACGTGTGCTACTGTTGGGTGGGCCTTGGCCCACCTGTGGCTATGCCACTGGGTGAAAAGTGGAGCTGATGGAGGCTTCTATGGGCAAAACCCAATTGGCCCTGCACAGAGATAGGAAAAGAGGGTTAAAAACAGTAGCATCGCCAGAGTTCAATTTTTAGATGGGCCTGGAGGTGGACTGGGTGGGCACGGGCCTCGCATTTCCTCTCCACCCGCTACCCTCCTTCCCCCACCCACCCACTGAACTGTTTCAAACCCAGGGCATTTGGCAGTGGTGTTCCAGATGCCGACAGCCCCCTGCACATGGTCAGTTCTGGTCATTTTTACTGCCCTGAAGCGCCGTTCTCCCTCCAGCACTGGTGATTCCCATAGTCAGCCTTCTGCCAGCGTGTGTCATCGGGGCCTCTCCTCAGGCATGTGTCCCACCTTTGCGGAAAACAGGAAGTTGCAGAGTAGGTGGGACGCGCCTGAGAAGAGGCCTCGACGACGCACGCTGGCAGAAGGCTGACTATGGGAATCGCCGGTGCTGGAGGGAGAATGGCACTAGGAGTGGCGAGTGGCCTAGTTAGGGTGGTGGACTTTGGTCCTGGGGAACTGTGGAACTGAGTTCGATTCCCACTTCAGGCACAGGCAGCTCCTTGTGACTCTGGGCAAGTCACTTAACCCTCCATTGCCCCATGTAAGCCGCATTGAGCCTGCCATGAGTGGGGAAAGCGCAGGGTACAAATGTAACAAAAATAAAATAGATACTATTGGAGATTCTACATGGAATGTTGCTACTATTGGAGATTCTACATGGAATGTTGCTATTCCACTAGCAACATTCCATGTAGAAGCCTGCGCGGCCACATTGGTGATCTGCAAGGGCCGACTTCTACATGGAATGTTGCTAGTGGAATAGCAACATTCCATGTAGAATCTCAAATAGTAGCAACAGTGGAGGAGTGGCCTAGTGGTTAGGGTGCAGGGCGTCAGACTCACAGAAGCAGAAGCCTGCGCGGCCACATTGGTGATCTGCAAGGGCCGACTTCTACATGGAATGTTGCTAGTGGAATAGCAACATTCCATGTAGAATCTCAAATAGTAGCAACAGTGGAGGAGTGGCCTAGTGGTTAGGGTGGTGGACTTTGAGGAACTGAGTTTGATTCCCACTTCAGGCACAGGCAGCTCCTTGTGACTCCAAGTCACTCCATTGCCCCATGTAAGCCGCATTGAGCCTGCCATGTGTGGGAAAGCGCAGGGTACAAATGAAATAATAATAATAATAATATAGGGCAGTAAAAGTGAGAAGACCACGCAGACGGGGAGAGCGGGCAGAAGAGGCAGGAAAAGATTGGAGCCTCCCTTGGGAGAGCTCCGCCACTGGTTGGGTTGGGGCTAGTTAGGGTGGGTGGGCTTGGAGCAAAAGTGGCTGGGCCTGGGCCTGCCCGTGGCTACGCCCCTGGTTAAAAATATAGGGTTCGGGGAGATCCCCGACAGTTGTGCAATGGAGTTTGTTGGTGCTATAAAGTCAGTCCTGTTTGAGGTGGAAAACCCAGCCAAAAAGGGAGAAGCTGCTGCACCACAAACCTGGAGACCCCAAACAACCCCTTTCCTCTGCCTCTTTGCTTTAATAACTGTTTGGAAAGAGGAATCCTTTTGGAGCTGCCAGCAGAGGTTCTGGGTTTTTCTCAGCATGACCCTGGGACGCTCTCCTGCCTGCACACGTCTGTCACATGAAGTGACACTTGTGAACACAGTTCTGTATTTTCCATCTGTAGGGGACGGTCTGGGGGATGCAGCGTCTATCACCTCGCGTACTGGAGCGCTCAGCAAATTGACACAGGGAAACACACTTTCATGTCGCTCATTATGTTTTCCCATCGGAAATACATTTGGAATAAATAAAGTTGGATTTATTTGAAGCAGAGCCTGTGAGTTCAGAGAAAGTGAATTTGCTGCCTGGTTTCTGGTGCTTTTCTGCCTTAAAAACATTTTTTTTCCCACACGGTTTCTTAGTTCTGTGGATTCATGTTTCATATCCTCGGAAGTCATAGAGAGAACTGAGCCGCTGCCACAGGCTCCACAAAACTTCAAAGGCAGATCATGAAATCTACATATGTAGGGAGGCAGACCTGTGGGCCAAAGATTCCTACCAGAAACCACAGGAGGAGCACACGCCTGCTTACCACGCTCGCTGAGAGACAGTGAGACAGCTGCGTGCACGTACAGAACAGAGACATACATGCCTGTCACGCAGAGACAGCGAGCTGCGTGCACATAGAAAACAGAGACATACATGCCTGTCACGGAGAGACAGCGAGCTGCATGCACATACAAAACAGAGACATACATGCCTGCTTACCACACTCGCTGAGAGACAGCGAGCTGCATGCACATCGAAAACAGAGACGTACACGCCTGTCACGGAGAGACAGCGAGCTGCGTGCACATACAAAACAGAGACGTACACGCCTGTCACGGAGAGACAGCGAGCTGCGTGCACATAGAAAACAGAGACATACATGCCTGTCACGCAGAGACAGCGAGCTGCGTGCACATAGAAAACAGAGACATACATGCCTGTCACGGAGAGACAGCGAGCTGCATGCACATACAAAACAGAGACATACATGCCTGCTTACCACACTCGCTGAGAGACAGCGAGCTGCATGCACATCGAAAACAGAGACGTACACGCCTGTCACGGAGAGACAGCGAGCTGCGTGCACATACAAAACAGACGTACACGCCTGTCACGGAGAGACAGCGAGCTGCGTGCACATAGAAAACAGAGACATACATGCCTGTTACGGAGAGACAGCGAGCTGCGTGCACATACAAAACAGACATACACGCCTGCTTACCACACTCGCTGAGACAGCGAGCTGCGTGCACATTGAAAACAGAGACATACACGCCTGTCACGCAGAGACAGCGAGCTGCGTGCACATACAAAACAGAGACGTACACGCCTGTCACGCAGAGACAGCGAGCTGCGTGCACATACAAAACAGAGACGTACACGCCTGTCACGCAGAGACAGCGAGCTGCGTGCACATAGAAAACAGAGACATACATGCCTGTCACGGAGAGACAGCGAGCTGCGTGCACATACAAAACAGAGACATACACGCCTGCTTACCACACTCGCTGAGAGACAGCGAGCTGCGTGCACATCGAAAACAGAGACATACACACCTGTCACGCAGAGACAGCGAGCTGCGTGCACATACAAAACAGAGACGTACACACCTGTCACGCAGAGACAGCGAGCTGCGTGCACATACAAAACAGAGACGTACACGCCTGTCACGCAGAGACAGCGAGCTGCGTGCACATAGAAAACAGAGACATACATGCCTGTCACTGAGAGACAGCGAGCTGCGTGCACATACAAAACAGAGACATACACGCCTGCTTACCACACTCGCTGAGAGACAGCGAGCTGCGTGCACATCGAAAACAGAGACAAACACGCCTGTCACGCAGAGACAGCGAGCTGCGTGCACATACAAAACAGAGACGTACACGCCTGTCACGGAGAGACAGAGAGCTGCGTGCACATACAAAACAGAGACATACACACCTGCTTACCAGTCACGGAGAGACAGCGAGCTGCGTGCACATACAAAACAGAGACGTACACGCCTGTCACACAGACAGCGAGCTGCGTGCACATACAAAATACAGACATACACGCCTATTTTTACTACAGTCACGGAGAGACAGCAAACTTCCAGGTGATTGCAGATACCTGGATATTCAATACCAGAAATGACACACGTCCGTCCCGGCACTGAATTTCTGAGTAGTTTCCAAGCCACTTACAGCCACAGGCTGAATATCAGGCCTTCTGTCTAAAATCTGGTGCAGGCATTTATACCAGCCCTAGGGCTGGTGTAGGTGATCAAGTCAAAATAAAGACATATTTTCAGCCACTTGGGCTAAGAACATAAGAGTAGCCATACTGGGTCAGATCAATGTCGTCCAGCCCAGTATCCTGCTTCCAGCAGTGGCCAATCCAGGTCACAAGTACCTGACAGAAACCCAGTTAGTAGCAACATCCCATGCTACCAGTCCCAGGGCAGGCAGTGGCTTCCCCATGTCCATTTCAATAACAGACTATGGACTTTTCCTCCAGGAACTTTGTCTAAAACTTTTTTAAACCCAGATACACTAACCGTTACCACATCCTCTGGCAGCGAATTCCAGAGCTTAACTATTCTTTGAAAAAATATTTCCTCCTATTTGTTTTAAAAGTATTTTCATGTAATTTCATTGAGTGCCCCCTGGACTTTGTAATTTTTGAAAGAATGAAAAATTGATTCACTTTTACTTATTCTACACCATTCAGGATTTTGTAGACCTCAGTCACATCTCCCTTCAGCCCTCTCTTTTCCAAGCTGAAAAGCCCTAACCTCTTTACGGCGACCAGAAATACTCAAGGTGAGGTCACAACAGGGGGCAATACAGAGGCATTGTAAGATTCTTGGCCTTATTTTGCGTCCCTTTCCCCGCTGCCGTACACTGAGCTAGTGTTTCACGGAAAAAGTAAGCAGCCATGTTTGTTTATTGCGACTTGCTGTACCACCTTCCATAACAAAATGCCAAAGCAGTTTACACCTAAAACACGGCAGAAAAGAACACCATCGAAATTGCCCACCGTGGCCTCCTCTCATCTCCCCTGCCCAACCATCCCAAACACCCCAAAGGTCTCTAATTACATAAAAAAATAGGTCCCTTAATTAGTGCTTTTGGTAACAGAATCACCCTCTGTGAGTGCGGACTTATTCTTTAGCAAACCAATATTGAACACGAGATGTGGGGGGACCTTGTGTTTGAATCCTGTCTAGATTCAGGCAGTTCTGAAAATTCCCCATATGTGGTTATTGGATTCGATGCCAGGTGACCTTGAGAAGGCAGAAAGCAGAAACCACTTTACACTTTGAAGCCACCCTTTAACTTCTACTCAAACACTCCTGATCTGAATTCTTTACTGGCTTCCGTTGGTTTTGAAGGGACGGGGTGGGTTAATAATCAGAAATCCCTTGCCAAAGGCTGGTTAATATACAGCTGTAGGACGTGTGTGTTTGGCAATCCAGTCACAACGCTAGACCCAAGCCGTGACTCTGCATAACTCTTCCCAGCACTATCCTGCCCCCTCTTCCTCATTTGCTCCTAGGGCAATGTAACTCCCCCTCCCTCCCTCCTCCTCATTCATTCCTAGGGCTACCTGACTATCCTCTCCAGCTTATTCCTTCCCTCCCTCTTCCTCATTCAATCCTAGGGCTATGTAACTCCCCTCCAGCAACTCCCCCCCTCTCTTCCTCATTTGCGCCTAGGGCAATGTAACTCCCCCTCCCTCCTCCTCCTCCTCATTCATTCCTAAGGCCTATGTGACTATCCTCTCCAGCTCCTTCCTCCCCTTCCTCTTCCTCATTCATTCCTAGGTCAATGTAAGTCTCCCATCCAGCAGTTTTCTGGTTCCCTCCTGCTTATATAACCTTCATCACACTTCTTACCCAGTGCAAGGGCATAGGCATTGTAGACGAACCTCCAGTCTTGCACTCCCCCTCCCCCTGCTGTGCCCTTTCAGCCTCCTTGGCTGCCCACCACAACATTTTAATAATGAAACTTAACCATCCTGATTATTCCGGTATCATTTCCCCCCCCCCCCCCCCCCCCCATGATTCTGTAAAGAAAACATGATTGGACATCATACGTTTACCTACTAAAGAGTTAAAGGCATGGGCTGATGATTCTCTTAGTTTGTGGGGCCCTTGGGATCTCTTTTGCTTTGACCTCTGCTACTCTTTGCTGCCCCATCCCTGAAAGGGGCTGCACTAAGTGACTGTTTTGTCTAATGCCTGGCAATAATATTCAGCTGCTGAATGTATAAGTTAACAAGTGGTGGTGGTGGAAGTAGCAGGGCTTATCTATTACGAATACCAACAGCAAAGTGTCCCACAGCATATAATTAGGAAAATTTCAGAAGCAAAACCAAGAAATTTCAAGATAAATGGGAGGAAAAAGCCTCAAGGTGCTCAGATCAACAGATCTACTGAGCAGCTGCTGATCCTGTAGACCAATCTTTTGGTCTTAAGAGGATCCGTTCCTCATCATGGGCAAAAAAAACCTTCCCAGCGCCAGGATCTTGATATTAATAGACATTAATATTAATAGGTGGAGGAGTGGTCTAGTGATTAGGGTGGTGGACATTGGTCCTGAGGAACTGAGAGTTCGATTCCCACTTCAGGCACAGGCAGCTCCTTGTGACTCTGGGCAAGTCACTTAACCCTCCATTGCCCCATGTAAGCCGCATTGAGCCTGCCATGAGTGCGAAAGCGCAGGGTACAAATGTAACAAAAATAAAATAGATAGTATTGGAGATTCTACATGGAATGTTGCTACTATTGGAGATTCTAGATGGAATGTTGCTACTCTTTGAGATTCTACATGGAATGTTGCTGCTATTGGAGATTCTACATGGAATGTTGCTACTCTTGGAGATTCTACATGGAGTGGAGGAGTGGCCTAGTGGTTAGCGTGGTGGATTTTGGTCCTGGGGAACTGAGTTCAATTCCCACTGCAGCTCCTTGTGACTCTGGGCAAGTCACTTAACCCTCCATTGCCCCAGGTACAAATAAGTACCTGTATATAATAGGTAAGCCGCATTGAACCTGCTATGAGTGGGAAAGCGCGGGGTACAAATCTAACAAAAAAAATTTTTTTTAATGATGGGGGGGGGGGGTGCCACAAAAAATTGCTCAGGCACTAAGGGTGCCGCAAGCCGAAAATGTTTGGGAACCACTGGAGTAGGCTGTTGCAGACCAACCCGGAATATTCCAAGAGAATTCTCCTGCTTCCATCCTACCCCTCCTTAGCGTCTCTTTTCTAGGTACATGGAAAGGAAATTTGCCGCTCTTGTTCTCTTCATCCAGCATCTCTCCTCCATCTCCCTATGCCTCTCCTTCCCTTGTCCAGGATCATCCCTTCTTATTTCCCACCTTCTCCATGTCCAACCTATTCTTTCCAACGCCCTAGTCTTCCCTTGGCCCTGTGTCCCGCCTCTCCTGCCTCTTATCTCTCTTCTCCCCCCCCCCCCAGTCATGTGCTGCTTTACTCCTCCAACCTTCTGTACCCTGTCTCAGCATTTCCCTCTTCAACCCACCCTTCCCCCTTTCTGCCACCAGCACAATAAAATATAAAATGAAATAATAGAAAATGTGTTGGGCCTTTCCAACTAGGCTTTACTGGTCCTTTTCTTTCTAACGTGTAATTTTAGTGTCATAGGTTGCGGGACTGGCAAGTCTGGCTCGGAAAGACCCCACCCTTATTTGTTTTTTTTTTATTACCACAACAACCACTGGCCTATGTAGATGCTGCAGCTGGAGAAAGGGCAGGGGGTCGGGGGGGGGGGGGGGGAAGGGAAACTGTATCATTGTTCTAAGCTGAGTAGGAGTCCTCCACGTACAGTCCTGCCAGTAGGGGGTGCTGTTTCACTATCACATTTTTAATTTTGAGGCACAGGCTAGGGTTACCATATGTCCAGTTTTACCCGGACGTGCCCTTTTTTTGAGGACATGGCCGGGCAACCAGGCGGGTTTTGCCAATCTGCCCGTTTGTCCGGATTTCTGGACAAATGGCAGATTGCTAGCCTCCCCTCCCCTTACTTACTATTGCCCTGGTGGTCTAGTGACCTCTTCCACCTTCGGGGCAGGAAAGAGCCCCCTCATTCCTGCCCGGAGCGCTGCCCTGCATGCATCCGTCCTGTTGCTGATCCTCGGAGCCGATTCAAAATGGCCACCAAGAGTTGAAGTCTCACGAGGTCTCTTCAACTCTCGGCGGCCATTTTGAATCGGCGCCAAGATCAGCAACAGGAAGGATGCATGCAGGGCAGCGCTCCGGGCAGGAAAGAGGTCACTAGACCACCAGGGCAGTAGTAAGGTAAGGGGAGGGGGAGTGACGGGGTGTGTGACAAGGGGGAGGGGAAAATGTGATGGGTGGGGTGAGGGCGTGAAAGGGGGCGGGTGTGTGGTGGGGCGGGGCATATGTCCTTTTTGGGGGACAAAATATGGTAACCCCAGTCCTCTCCCTTTACCTTACTATACTACCCTGGTGGTCTAGTGACCTTTTCGGGGCAGGAAAGAGCCCCCCGATTAGGAGGGATAACTAGTTAAGTGCCACTGAATGTTCTTGGATACCCCTGGCAAGCTTTTTACATAGTAACATAGTAGATGACGGCAGGTAAAGACCTGTGCGGTCCATCCAGTTCTGCCCAACCAGATTTAAATGGTCAGGAGCCTCTCCTTGAATATTGAGCAGATTGTAAACTACTGTGACCTAAAATTAGAAAAGTGTTACAAAAATACAAGATAAAGAATGAAAATAGAGGGGAGTCAGTGGTCTACTGATTAATATTTGAGAATTTCCACTGTGGCACACAGAAGTTGGGAGAAAAAAAAACCAAATCATCTCCCAACATCGGTGTCCACGACTGATCCTATAAGCAGGACGCTGTGTGCAGGTTCATCAGCTAACGTTCTCTACCTTTTTTCCTTTTCCCCGCAGACACCTTGATGGATTCAACAACCGCCACGGCAGAACTGGGCTGGACCGTGCAGCCGTCAACAGGGGTGAGTTACCGCTTACAGCTGTGTTCAGCCTCATCATAACCCTCAAAACATCAGAATCAGGGGCGTTTCAGGAGCTAGCAGACGCACAGACACATTTCCTCTGTGTTGATCGCAGCCGGTTTTCAAAGGGAAAACCACCTGCACTGTTTCTCTTTGAAAATTTAGCCTCCGCAGAGCACACGCGTGTGCGCTAAAAGCGGCCGTGTATTTCGCAGTAGATGATTGCATAGGTGGCCAAGTGGATGCAAAATAACTCGTGGACTTTTGAAAATGAAATGTGTGTGCACTGATTTACTCTCTTTTTTTTCATTTGTGTTTTAAATGTTCACAGAAGTGTATTTTTTTAACCCTCCCCCAACCCCCAGGTCTGCACCAGTTTTGAAAGGGAAAGTACAGCAGGACATGGCATTTGGTCATTTGCTCCCGTTTCTTGTGCAGTTAGAATTTTTACTTGAAAAGAACATATTGGGGGGGTGGATTTGGTGCTGGAAAAAAAAAAGTGCTTACCGCAAATTCCCACGCCAGACTTACAGCTGCTGAAACCTGGTGTAAATGCTGGCACTCAAGTTAGGCAATATTCTGTAACAATGCATGCAACCTTTTAGAACACGCCTGACACACACCCAAGGCCACACCCCCTTTTCAGTTACCCGCTGTTATTGCATTACCCATGCCTTATGGAATAGCGTGCAGCCAGATGCGGGCGTAGGTTTTAATGGGAGCCAATTAACATCAGTAATTGATAGAACACAATTGTTGATAATTGGCTCATTAGCCAATTAATTTGTGCGCGCTTCATGGAAGCACGCCCAAATTTTGGTTTGCAAATCCAGGCGCTAGAATCCCAGGGGGGGGGGGGGGGGTGGCAGCGTGTTGAAAGTGACATCCAACCTGTACTTTTCCTCTACTGATCTGAACATGGTTCTTCTCCCCCCCCTCCCCCGCCCCCTTCCAGAAGCACCTCCGCACTCTGTGGAATCACGTGCAAATATTTAACTGCACTGAGCAGGAGCAACTTTCAAACGGCCAAACGGCCAGTTCACGTGGATGCAACACTCTGAAAATTGCTTTCTGCGCAGGTGACCAGCCATCGTGTTTAGTGCTGGCAGCAAAAACCGCAGAAGAATAATTATAACCATATTGTAGTGTTGGCCACTGATAAGGGCAGGCATCTTAGGGGGTCTGCAGCCCACGACCCCGCTTACGTCGGTGGCTCTTATTATGGTTGCAAGTACCGGTGGCAACGTTTACTTCTGCTCTTACGCCGCTGGCGGCGAGGTGCTGGGGGATTAGGAAGTTCAGCATTTCTGTACCGCTCTGGCCATGACTCCTTTCACTTCCCTTCACAGTGGATAGGGGGAGGGGATGTTTGGAAGGTGAAGGGTATAAAGTCAGTTGAGGAAAGATTAAAGAATGTGAGGCCCATAATGAGGGATTGGGTGGCCGTGGGAAAGCATGTAACCAAACAATTGACACAGTTTTGATCTGCTTTGTGCTTTGTGTCAAGTATATCAAAACTAATAAAAAGTAAATGTAACCCTGGGTCCCCTCCAGACAGTCCTGGATGCCGGCTGAGTTCTTTCAGGTCAGGCACCTGGACAAAGGCTTACAAAAAAATAGTCTCTTTTTGAGCTGGGCGCAGGCCAAGTCCGGGCGAAATCCCAGTAGGCCGTGGGGTTTTAAGCCACCGGTCTCATATCTATCATTGAAGTCCCAGAAAAAAATGCACTGTCATGCCGATGATTTTATTTATTTATTGCATTTTTATCTCACCTTATCCCACCTATTTGCAGGCTCAAAGTGGCTTAAATAGGTTTGTTATACACAGTTAATCCTGGATGTCAGGTACAATTATTGTTGTGCAGAGATTAATTAGGGGAAGAAGTAGAGAGAAGAAGGAAGGAATTTAGTAGGAATATTAAACGATGGGTTTTCTTAGACGATGGGTTTTCTGAGGTTGGTTAGTACAGTTCTGGGTTTTCATTGTAGGCTTTGTTGAAGAAATACGTCTTGAGGGATTTGCGAAAGATAGTTGTTTCGTTGATTGTCTTCAGGTCTCTAGGTAGTGCGTTCCATAACTTCGTGCTCATGTAGGAGAAGGTGGTATCATGCATCGTCTTGTATTTTAGTCCTTTGCAGTTGGGGAAGTACACGTCAAGAAATTTGCGGGATGATTTTGAGGCGTTTCTGGGAGGTAGGTCCACGAGGTTTAACATGTAGATTGGGGCGTCTGCGTGAATGATTTTGTGTACCATTGTGCAGATCTTGAATGCAATACGTTCCTTAAGTGGGAGCCAGTGAAGTTTCTCTCTTAAGGGTTTTGCACTTTCATATTTGGTTTTTCCAAATATGAGTCTGGCCGCAGTATTTTGGGCAGTCTGGAGCGTCTCGATGTTCTGCTCTTTACAGCCTGCGTACAGTGCATTACAGTAATCGAGATGACTTATCACCATTGACTGTACCAGGGTGCGGAATATGTATCTCGGGGAAAAAAGGTTTAACTCTTTTGAGTTTCCACATGGAGTAGAACATCTTTTTCGTCGTGTTTTTCACGTGAGCATCGAGAGTGAGGTTTCGATCTATGGTTACTCCTAGAATTTTCAAGTTTTGCGAAATAGGCAATGATGAGTGGAAGAGTGGCCTAGTGGTTAGAGTGGTGGACTTTGGTCCTGGGGAACTGGGTTCAATTCCCACTGCAGGCACAGGCAGCTCCTTGTGACTCTGGGCAAGTCACTTAACCCTCCATTGCCCCAGGTACAAATAAGTACCTAAGCCGCACTGAGCCTGCCATGAGTGGGAAAACGCGGGGTACAAATAAAAAAAAAAAAACCTCAAGTAACTTTACTGATAAAACCTGCAATTGGCAAAAACATCAAAACTTGTATTAAAACAAGCAGAGTAAACTTGTACTGTTAGAGTCCAGTTCGGGAGCATTAAGAAATCCTTGATTATCCTTTATTTACAGAGTTCCACCAGTCCGTTATCCTTCTATACCCGTCCTGTCCATCGGAACAATCCGGAGCTGTAGTTTTTCTGCTCACTTGCCAGGCTTTTCTCCAGCCGCCAGACCACCTCAGGACCTGACCTCCCTGTCCATCCTTCTTTCACTCAAGGTGCAGTTCCACTCACCCACCTCTGATCCTGAACAGATCTCCCCCTGTTCCGATCTCGGGGTGGGGGGGTAATCACTACCCACCCCCGGAACTCTCCCCTCAGTCTCCGCTGTTACAGCAGGGATTCCCGTTATCCATCAGCCCCTGGTTATTGTACTGGATAGGAGACTCCCCCCCTCTCCTTACGGGTCCTGGTGGGGGTTCGGGCAACCAAAGACCCTGTGCCCCAAATTATTTATCCATTTGTGACATTTATATCCCACATTATCCCAAACAAGTCTGAGTTCAGTGTGGCTTACAATAAACAGTATAGGATACATAACAAAGAATATTGCATAAGAAAGTAATTTCTTGTAAGAATCCAATTTTACAATACAGTATTAAACGTACTGGGATAGTTATGGATATTAACATTTAGAAAATATATTATGAATGAGAAATTGTACATGAAGCAAAGAGAAGGTTAATGGTAAATAGAATAATAACCAATTCAGGTAATACTTAGTTTGAGATATGGTTGTTCTTTGTGAGGGTCTGTTTGAATAGGAACGATTTGAGGATTTTGCGGAATCTAGTATATTCCTGTATATTTTTTGGGTGGTTCCGCCATTTTATTTATTTAAACCCCCTACCCTCACATTAATCTTTCCCTCCCTGGCTGGGTTAACCAATCCCACCAGAACATAAACCACTCCCCTCAATCCCACTGTGTAAAACCCATAAAGGCTTTAGTATCCCCTAGAGGGATTTAACCAATCTCTGTCCACCCGGATTCTCCAGGAGATTCGTTAAACTAAACAAAAACAACCAAAAACAAACATCCTCTCTGTCCAGGTTTGCGGTCATCCTAGAGTAGGAAAAAAAGTGAAATGATAGGGCTGACCCTGAAGTACATAATTATTGCCATACCAGGACAGACCAAAGGTTCATCAAGCCCAGTATCCTGTTTCCAACAGTGGCCAATCCAGGTCACAAATACCTGGCAAGATCCCAAAAAAGTACAAACCATTTTATGCTGCTTATCCCAGAAATAGTGGATTTTCCCCAAGTCCATTTTAATAATGGTCTATGGACTTTTCCTCTAGGAAGCTGTCCAAACCTTTTTTTAAACCCCGCTAAGCTAACCACCTTTACCACATTCTCTGGCAACGAATTCCAGAGTTTAATTACACGTTGAGTGAAGAAACTTTTTCTCCGATTCATTTTAAATGTACTACTTTGTAGCTTCATTGAATGCCCCCTAGTCCTAGTATTTTTGGAAAGAGTAAACAGACGCTTCACGTCTACCCTGGGGCCGACCAGATAGCACCGAGGTGCTTGAGTTGACAGAGCTGCCTGATGAAGAGAACCAGGCTTATGAGTCCTGGAAACCCAGGCTTCAGGACTTCGACCTTTCACCAGCTTTACAGCCTAATGCTGGGCTGTGTGTTGTGGGGGAGGGGAATGGAAGAGAAGGGCTGTGCAGTTGAATGCATAAAGTTCACAGACAACTATGGCATTAGCAAGAAGGAAGCCCTTGAAGCCCAGGGAGGCAAATTGAGCAAGGAAGGGAAGGGAGCCCCTGAGAAACAAAAGGGTTGTAGTCAAGCCATGCTCGCTCCATCCATGTGTGAAAGGTGCCTTGTCAATGCACTGTTTAAACCTGTACAGTGCTGTGTACAGTTACAGCCCCTATAAAAAATAAAAAGAGAGACAAAACTTCTAACATTTCTCCTCTCTAGTCTTTGTCAATCTCGCTATATTACCATATTTATCATGAAAATGACTGTAGGATTGGCCTCTGGCTCATAAACTTATGGGGGGGGGGGAGAACCCCTCCCATAGAGGAAAAGTCTTCAGTTTACTCTTCATACTCTTTTTTTTCTTTCTTTCCGTCCCTCCCCCCTGTACCCCCCAACTTTTATTCTCTCACCTCTTGCTCTGAAAAGAACCTTAAGAAAAGTGAAAAATGAAGATGTTTCTTTCAGTTTGACACAGAGGCTGAGAAATCCAGCTTCCCCCCACCTCCAGCCCCCGCCACCCCCACTGTGCAACTGGACTGAGGCCAAAACTCCTTTTTTGACACAAGCGCTGAAAACGGAGTTGGCATGAGAAAAGAATCTGTCAAGAAAAGCCTCCATTGGAGAGATTAAAAACTGTCAGACAAAACACCTACTGCCCTGCTTTCCCCCTTCCCTCCTCCCCCCTCTCCCCCACTTCGCCCCCCCTCCAGAATCTCCAACAAAATCCATACACTGAAGCAGCCAACCACTTTCACAGTTTTGGGTTTTTTTTTTACCCTTTTGCTGTAAAGATTGTCTCAACTCCCAAAGGCTTCAACAGCTTTGCTAGGCCTCGGCCCTTCATGCTTTGATCGAAGAGGAGAGGTGGAAGGGGGGAAAAAAATGATTGACTCTCAATGGATGGGTACAAGGGGTCAAGCCTTTTTTTTCACTCATTCAACAGCCTTTCAGTTAAAAATTTTCCATATGCAAACCAATTCCCCCACCTCCCCTTCCCAGACTCTTTCCCCACCCTCACCCTTTCCCTCTCTAGGCTGCTAATGAGGCCCAAGGCCTGATGTAGGATGTCTGAATGTATTATTTTGTTTTCCATTGAGTTCCTGGCATGTTAATTAGAAAGAAAGGAGAAAGGGACAGTGCTCTAATTAAGCTCCGATGAAGCGTGGAGGCTGCGGGTACGGTGGTGACTTTCCTACTGTTGGATGGAAGGTTGGGGGGGGGGGGGGGTTGAAGGAACTGTTGAGTGACAAATTTAAGGGATTAGTTTAGCACTGGACCTGCAGTGTCCGCCAACTCAAGACAAGAGGGTTTGGGAGATCATACCTTATCCTTGTCTCTTCCCTACTTTTTTTTTCTTTCTCTCCCCCTCTGACACATTCCTCTCCCCCAGTGAGGTGAGGGAAACATGACAATAGTCATTCAGTAGGAGGCGCCCATTCCCCAGTCCTACAGAGTGTGTAGAAAGGGATTCATAATGGAAATACACGTCGTCACAGGTGGATATTTATAAGGTCTACGGGCTAAGAAAAAGTTGGGTGCCTTGACCCAGAAAATTGAACTTTTTCCCCCCCTAGGTTCTTCAATTTAGGAATGTATTTTTATAGATTTCTAAAAAGAGGATAAGGGGAGGAATCAAGTCTGGGAAACAAAGGGCCCTGTTTACTAAGCCACGCTAGTGTTTTTAGCACACGCCAACATTAGAGACGCCCATATATTCCTAAAAACACTAGCACACCTTAGTAAACAGGGTCCAAAGTTAGGATCTCAATGCAGATTTCCAGCGAAAACCGGACATAATGTAGCATTAGGGGCCTGTTTTCAGGAAATTTTAAGAGCTTACTTTTTGAAACGTAGGCCCTTAATTCTGGGCTCGATGTACAAAAAAAAAGGCTGAGTTCGTAATTCCAGGCCTCTAAGTTAGGCTCCTAAACTTGTGTCCTATTTTCAGGCAAATTTGGGAGCCTAGGTTTTCAGCTGAAAATTCATCTTAACTTAGGAGCTTAAAATGTATGCTTATAAATGTAAACCTGCCCATTCATTTTCCTAGATTTATGAGCCAATCGGTGCTAAGCTCATAACCTTTTTTTTTTTTCTGTTCCCTAAATCAGCCTCTATTTCCACTCACTTTCATGCTCCTAAATTTAAGAGTTTGATTACATTTCGAGTGTAAACTTAGGCACCCCCAGCTCAAGTAAATTTTCAAAGAAGCCTAAATCCTTTGAATATTGGGTCCTATAATGTACAGCAGTTTTTCTTTTATTCTTTGGAAATATCGGCCTTATCCTGTTGCGGTGTCTTAATTATTTTTTTTTGTTTCTTCCGTGTTGGATGAAGTGACCTTTTCCGGTGCTCATGGTGGGAATGAGGGGGAAACAAGAAAAAATGGGAATAGGAGGGGGCTATTGGAAGGACCTGGTTTCATTCCTGTGTCAGATCTTCCACTTTCCAGGCCAGGCGGGACTTGGGATGCCGCTGAAGCAGTATTGAAAGTGTCCCAGTTATTGTTTAACGGTGGTGACTATGAATGCAGAGTGCAGGGAGGGCTGCTGTTGCATGACCCTTAGCTAAGATGTGTCACTCCAAGAACTGTGTGCTCCGTGACCTGGGAGCGAATATAAAGTTAGGGAGGAATCCCGGGTTAGTTTTCAAAGAAGACAGATGACACCGCAGAAACGGTAGAGGGAATACAGTATTTCTAGGATGGGTGGGACAAATTGCTTGTTCTTTTGGCCGCTGTCGTTGACAGGGTGCTGGGCTCAACGGACCCTTGGTCTGTCCCAGCATGGCGATGCTTATGTACTTATGGTCCAACTGAGCTAGAAATGCCAAGGAGAAGGAAAAGATGCTCCCTTAGTATTCACAAAGGACGGGGTGGGAGGGGAGATGTCTTTGGACTTGATCAGCAGCAAAATTATATAAGCTGACTTCAGCACCTTTCTCCAGTTTGAACAGGTTATTTCTGCCATACAGGTGCCTACTTGGTCCTTCATACTTCCATCTCAGTCAGAACCAGACCCATGAGCCTTCATTTATTATTTATTTACTTATTTATTTTTGTTACATTTGTACCCTGCGCTTTCCCACTCATGGCAGGCTTAATACGGCTTACATGGGGCAATGGAGGGTTAAGTGACTTGCCCAGAGTCACAAGGAGCTGTCTGTGCCTGAAGTGGGAATCGAACTCAGTTCCCCAGGACCAAAGTCCACCACCCTAACCACTAGGCCACTCCTCCACTCCTGTTGCTACTATTTGAGATTCTACATGGAATGTTGCTAGTGGAATAGCAACATTCCATGTAGAATCTCCAATAGTAGCAACATTCCATGTAGAATCTCCAATAGTATCTATTTTATTTTTGTTACATTTGTACCCTGCGCTTTCCCACTCATGGCATGCTCAATGTGGCTTACATGCGGCAATGGAGGGTTAAGTGACTTGCCCAGAGTCACAAGGAGCTGTCTGTGCCTGAAGTGGGAATCAAACTCAGTTCCCTAGGACCAAAGTCCACCACCCTAACCACTAGGCCACTCCTCCACTGTTGCTACTATTTGAGATTCTACATGGAATGTTGCTAGTGGAATAGCAACATTCCATGTAGAATCTCAAATAGTAGCAACATTCCATGTAGAATCTCCAATAGTATCTATTTTATTTTTGTTAAATTTGTACCCCATGCTTTCCCACTTGTGGCAGGCTCAATGTGGCTTACATGGGGCAATGGAGGGTTAAGTGACTTGCCCAGAGTCACAAGGAGCTGCCTGTGCCTGCAGTGGGAATTGAACCCAGTTCCCCAGGACCAAAGTCCACCACCCTAACGGCTAGGCCACTCCTCCACTGTTGCTACTATTTGAGATTCTACATGGAATGTTGCTATTCCACTAGCAACATTCCATGTAGAAGTCGGCCCTTGCAGATCACCAATGTGGCCACGCAGGCTTCTGCTTCTGTGAGTCTGATGTCCTGCACATACGTGCAGGACGTCAGACTCACAGAAACAGAAGCCTGCGCAGCCTTCTACATGGAATGTTGCTAGTGGAATAGCAACATTCCATGTAGAATCTCCAATAGTAGCAACATTCCATGTAGAATCTCCAATAGTATCTATTTTATTTTTGTTACATTTGTACCCTGCGCTTTCCCACTCATGGCAGGCTCAATGCGGCTTACATGGGGGCAATGGAGGGTTAAGTGACTTGCCCAGAGTCACAAGGAGCTGCCTGTGCCTGAAATGGGAATCCACCTCAGTTCCTCAGTTCCCCAGGACCAAAGTCCACCACCCTAACCACTAGGCCACTCCTCCACTTATTAGGATTTTTTTTTACCACCTTTTTGAAGGAAATCACTCAAGGCGGTGTACAGTAAGAATAGATCAAACATGAGCAATAGACAATTACAGCGGTAAAAATATTCAAATAACAATACAAAGTACGGCATAGTATACTACTTACAATGTCAACACAATACGTAATAGAACATTTTAATTGATAGTGAAGGGTAAAGCAAAGATGTAACATATAGATAGGTAAGAAAGTAGGAAGAGTTAGAAAGTAAGGTGACTGATTGCACACCGAGGTCAGAGAGCTGGTTAAATATTATCTCAGCTAGGGTAGGAGCGGATAAACATGTCCCGCTGCAGTATGTGCAGACCAAGCCACTGTGTGTGTGAGTGACCTGGGGTTTTCCTCCTCCTTTATAGCCCCTCTTTGATCAAGCATGACACCACCACCAAGGCTCCTTCTGGGACCTGACAAAAATGGTCCCTAAATTGAGTCATCACCATTGCATGGTGACTGTCTCCCTCCCCTCCCTCCCTCCCAAAGGCTATGAATGGCAATATCCCCAGCCCTAAGCATGGAGACCCTGGCCCAGGAACTGACTCCAGATCCTCTGCTTGGCGGTGCACAATATTACTACTGACCTACAGCCTCTCGGAAAAGTTAAACTCCAGGCTGTTGAGATTAACAGAAAGCTGTAGCTACTATGCCCCAGTGGGCATGTAATGAGCAGCCTGGCACAATCTCGGCAGGTGCAACTGGACCCTTTAAATTTCTCTGACACCCTGAGAGCGGTTAAGTTCACAACACAGCTGGATTGGGAGTATATTCTAAACTGTATCTACCTTCACATTCACCACCACTGCCTTTTCTTCTAAGGGTGAAGAGAGCTGTTGACAATGTTTTGGCTGGTTGCGTCTTCCACAAATTCAAACCCTACCCAAGAACCAATAGATTGTAGAGAGTGTTGTAGACTATGCCCAGGTCTGAAAGGGCTAATTTTAGTAGCTGGTAAGGTGGTAGGTTCTTCCAGGTTCAGCAGTTCTAAATTCTCCAGTTACTGTTGGTACCACCATAGATTTTTTTTCCAGATTCTCCCAGTCTCAGTTTGTAAATCTTTTCCAATTCTTTTTCTCTAACCTGACCATCACCTCAAAAGAACATAAGCGTTGCCATACTGGGACCTACCGAAGGTCCATTAAGCCCAGTATCCTGTTTCCAACAGTGGCCAATCCAGATCACAAGTACCTGGCAGAAACCCAAATAGTAGCAACATTCCATGTAGAACCCCAAAGAGTAGCAAGATTCTAGAATTCTAAAGAATAGCAAGATTCCATTCAGAATCCTAAATACATAAGCGTTGCCATACTGGGACCTACCGAAGGTCCATCAAGCCCAGTATCCTGTTTCCAACAGTGGCCAATCCAGGTCACAAGTACCTGGCAAGATCCTGAAAAAGTTCAATACGTGTTATGCTGCTTATCCCAGAAATAAGCAGTGGATTTTCCCCAAGTCATTTTAATAATGGTCTATGGACTTTTCCTTTAGGAAGCCGTCCAGACCTATTTTAAACCCCGCTAAGCTAACCGGCTTTACCACATTCTCAGGCAACGAATGCCAGAGTTTAATTACATGTTGAGTGAAGAAATTTTTTTCCGATTTGTATTAAATTTACTACTTTGTAGCCTCATCGCATGCTCCCTAGTCCTAGTATTTTTGGAAAGAGTAAACAAACGATTCACGTCCACCCGTTTCACTCCACTCATTATTTTATAGACCTCTAGCATATCTCCCCTCAGCCGTCCTTTCTCCAAGCTGAAGAGCCCTATATGCTTCAGCCTTTCCTCAGAGGCGTGGTCAAGGTGTGAAAGCAGTCTCAAAAAAAAAAAAGTGAGTTTCAGTCTGGATTTGAATAGGGCCAGACTGGCAGTGTGATGCTTGGACTTCAGAATCCATTCAAGGGAAAGGTGCAGCAAGGCTGAAAGAGTGGAGTGGGGAGTTAGCATTGGAGGGAAAGGTGCCAGTAAAATCCAAATAGATAATAGTATTTAAAAAGGTGAGGCCAGATGAATGCAGTTCACACCAGGAAGACAATGTAATGAGGTGCTACAGAGTGAATGCGGTTTAAGATGGGCAGTAAAAGTTTGAACTGCGTGTGGAAAGGTCATGACTGGAGGAAAGACAGAAAAGGTCGTCCGGGCTCCGCCCAGGCGTTTTTAAACCCCTTTCCTCTCTCCTCCCTTACCAGCGGGGTGCCCTCGAGTGGAGGGAACCTGCGTACCTCACCTCACCTGCACCCCGCTGGTAATCCTGCGCATGCCCCCTAGCCAAGTTATCTGCGGCTCCGTGAACCTATGGGGCACTGTGCCTATCTTATTGATTTTGAACTTCCAGGACCCTGCTGTGAACAACCCAACTAACTCCTTAGTCTCACTTCTGCAGCAGGACATGTTTGTCCACTCCTACCCTAGCTGAGATAATATTTAACCATCTCTCTGACCTCACGTGCAACTTTCTTCAAATCAATCACCTTACTTTCTAACTCTTCCTACTTTCTTACCTATCCATATGTTCCACCTTTGCTTTACCCTTCGCTATCAATTAAAAATCATTTATTTATTTATTGCATTTGTATCCCACATTTTCCCACCTCTTTGCAGGCTCAACGTGGCTTACAATACATCATGAATAGTGGAAATACACAAGAAAATATACATTTAGTATTACAGAAGGATCTTGGGTAGCATGATAATGATAAAACATGGTAGTAATTTAACAAGCAAGTATTATAAGGCAGTTCCGGATATATGTATAGGAGTTCACATTTGTAGATCTTTGTGATATGCCTTGTTAAAGAGATGGGTCTTCAGTAGTTTGCAGAAGTCGGTTAGTTCATAGATCGCTTTTAAGTTGCACGGCAGCGCGTTCCAGAATTGTGTGCTCATGTAGGAAACGGTTGACGCGTGCGTTAGTTTGTATTTTAGACCTTTACAGTTGGGGAAGTGAAGATTAAGGAATGTGCGGGATGATTTTTTTAGCATTCCTGGGTGGTAAGTCTATCAGGTCTGACATGTAGGCGGGGGCGTCTCCGTGAATGATTTTGTGAACTAGGGTGCATATTCTATTATGTATCTGGTTGACATTGTAAGTAGTCTACTATCCAGCTTATAATCGAACGAGAAAAACGCCCAAGTTCCGACCTAAATCGGGAGATGGGCGTTTATCTCACAAAAACGATTAAAGCGGTATAATCGAAAGCCGATTTTGGACGTTTTCAACTGCACTCCGTCGCGGATGCGGACAAAGTTGATGGGGGCGTGTCAGAGGTGTGGCGAAGGCGGAACTGGGGCGTGGTTATCTGCCGAACAGAGATGGGCGCATTTCACAGATAATGGGACAAAAGTATGCGTTTTTAGCTAGAATTTAGGGCACTTTTCCTGGACCCTGTTTTTTTCACGAATAAGGCCCCAAAAAGTGCCCTAAATGACCAGATGACCACTGGAGGGAATCGGGGATGACCTCCCCTGACTCCCCCAGTGGTCATAAACCCCCTCCCACCACAAAAAATGATGTTTCACAACTTTTTATTTTGACCCTCAAATGTCATACCCACCTCCCTGGCAGCAGTATGCAGGTCCCTGGAGCAGTTGTTAGGGGGTGCAGTGGACTTCAGGCAGGTGGACCCAGGCCCATCCCCCCCCTGCCTGTTACAATTGTGCTGCTTAATGCTTAGTCGTCCAACCCCCCCCCGAACCCACTGTACCCACATGTAGGTGCCCCCTTTCACTCCTTAGGGCTATAGTAATGGTGTAGACTTGTGGGCAGTGGGTTTTGAGGGGGATTTGGGGGGCTCTACACACAAGGGAAGGGTGCTATGCACCTGGGAGCTCTTTTACCTTTTGTTCTGTTTTTGTAAAAGTGCCCCCTAGGGTGCCTGGTTGGTGTCCTGGCATGTTAGGGGGACCAGTGCACTACGACTCCTGGCCCCTCCCACGAACAAATGCCTTGGATTTATTCGTTTTTGAGCTGGGCGATTTCATTGTCCATTATCGCTGAAAAGCAAAAACGCCCAGCTCACAACTTGGCGAATAAAACATGGACGTCTAATTGTTTCGAAAATACGGTTGGGTCCGCCCCTTCACGGACCCGTTCTCGGAGATAAACGCCCATGGAGATAGGCGTTTCTGTTCGATTATGCCCCTCCATGCCATACTTTGAATATTTTTGCTGCTGTAATTGTCTATTGCTCATGTTTGATCTATTCTTACTGTACACCATCATGAGTGAATTCCTTCAAAAAGGCGGTAAATAAATCCTACTAAATGACAGTCACCCATGAACTCTACTCTGCCACAACATCACTCTGTATTTGTTCATACCAATATTGGCGGTCGCCTATACGGTAACATGTAAGCCACATTGAGCCTGCAAATAGGTGGGAAAATGTGGGATAGAAATGTAACAAACAAAACAAAAAAATAAATAAACCCAGAAGGAAAATGGAAGGTAATTCTTTAAAAAAGGAGAACACTGATGAATCTCTTTAAAGTCAGATTTGCAGGGCCATGTGAAATAAATCCAAAAACATGAATTGATTTGGTGCAGTTGGTGATAATTACCTAACTTTGCTTTTTTAAAGCACTGGGTTTAACAGTTCACACATGCACACGCATACATAAACTGGGCAATCAGGCATTCAAAGGTAAAAGAAACCCTGTCACCCTTTAAAAAATGCACTGATCATTTCCTATATTGTTTATATAACGTGCTGCTAGCTTTGTATTGGGAAAAGCTGCTGTCTCCATACTACATGGGCTGAATAAGGCCAGAGCTGCCCTGTCATGGGTTGAAGCCTCCAGGAAAAGGTTCAGCAAACATCAGGGGTCCCTGAGGCGGAGCTGGGTTGGAGAAGCCTCTCACTCTCCATCTCTGGCTGCCTGATGAGATTCACTGTGTATAGCTTGGCATGAGTCTCCCCCAACCACCAGGTTTTTTTGGAGGGGGGGGGGCAGTAAGCAATGCAGGGCGAGGCTGGCGATCTTTTGGAACAGAGTTGCAGCTCTCAGGCTGAGTGTTGTTGTTCCCTTGACCTGGTGGGAGAATCTCTTCCCATCCCTCATTTACCCTGGAGGATCTTGGCGTAAGTTTTCCAAAGTGCTGGGAGGGAGGAATGTAGAGAATGACATTTACAAGCAAATACTGCCAGACCCTTCATGCAATTATTTGGCTGTTACCCCCATGACAAAATAATGGGGTTGGGGAGGAAGCTTCAAACAAACAAAAAAAAAAAAAATCTGAGTTGGTTAGTTTGTCCCCTTTCCTCCCACTTTCCCCTATATCCCCCTCCACAAAGACATGGAGGGGCGCACACTGCACCCCTGTACCTTTTTTTACAACCTGGACTCGGGCACTACAGGGAAGCAAGAGCCTCTTTGCCTCCAGAAGCTTTTAATTTGAACACATTGAAGAGTCTAGGCCTGCTTTCTGACAACCGACAGCTGGAATTGTAGGGTAATTCTAGTTTATTTACATTTAGAAGTCCTGTCTAGCAGATCACATTGAGAGGCTGTCTCTCCGGTCCCGCTTAGCAACAAATGCTTCCCTCAGATTACACAGTCTGGTCTCTTGCAAGGAGCAGATGTCTCATCTCTCCCTCCATTTACTTGTCTTTATACTGTTACAATTCTAGGTTGCACTGGAGGTGGGGTGGGGTGGGTAGCTTCCCTTGCTGCAGTGTTGCCATCCTTTAGCATAAATACCTCCTTCTCTCTGTTGTTTTTGTAGCTACAACTTCATCCTGTAGTAAGGTTGGCACTTTTGCAAGGCTGCTGAAGGCTTGTCCCTATTAACACTCCTTGCTGTCAGGCCTGTGAGCCACATCTGGACTTGTGGTGTCCCTCAGTACTGCCCTTAGGAGGTCTTGCTGTCCTCTGTTCAAGGGCAAGGAGTGACCTTGATCTATAACACCTTAAAATGGTTCAAGGGTGGAGGGGGGTGGGGTGAGGCTATCAGGAGTCAGAGGGCCTCCTCGTTATCTCTTTCCTTCTTTTTGGTTACTTCGATTTTTCTTTCGCTGTTTTTATTTGTTTCTTTCTTGACACTTAAGTAGGGAAAGCATACGGAGCATGAATTACGGCATTCTTTCCAGCCCACCAAATCCTCTGCATACGTGTGTATGAATTTTATAGTTTAACCACATGGGTGCATCTGTCTTATTGCAATGGGCATTAACATATTTGTTTGCCATTGGTTGGTAGTACACTGAGAAATATTGCAGCCAGTAGCAAACTGCACATGGAAGTCACCGTATATAGCAACTCCGAAGAAAACTATCTGGTTCAGTCACTGGGTTTCACAACAGAATTTACACCAAACAGAATGAACTACATATCTGAATCACTGAGAGCCAGCCCTGCAGGGTTGCGTCTATATTTTGTGTGTGACTTGCCCAAGATCACAAGGAGCAGCAGCGGGATTTGAACCAGCCACCTCTGGATTGCAAGACCGGTGCTCTAACCACTAGGCCACTCCTCCCCTTGTTATTCTTTAGGGTTCTACATGGAATGTTGCTACTCTTTGAGATTCTGAATGGAATCTTGTCACTCTTTAGGATTCCAGAATCTTGATATTCTTTGAGGTTCTAATGGAATGTTGCCATTGTTTGAGATTCTGAATGGAATCTTTATTTATTTAGATTTTGCTCACACCTTTTTCAGTAGTAGCTCAAGGTGAGTTACATTTAGGTACTCTGGATATTTCTCTGTCCCAGGAGGGCTCACAATCTAAGTTTGCACCTGAGGCAATGCAGGGTTAAGTGACTTGCCCAAGATCACAAGGAGCAGCAGTGGGATTTGAACTGGCCACCGGAGCTCTAACCACTAGACCACTCCTCCACTTAGGGAGTTAGGGAGTAGATTCTTTCAAACCCCAAAATGATAGTGGGGATGGGACGACTTTCCTATGAAGAGAGGCTGAGAAGGCTAGGGCTTTTTAGCTTGGAGAAGAGACGGCTGAGGGGAGATATGATAGAAGTGTATAAAATAATGAGTGGAATGGATCGGGTGGATGTGAAGCGACTGTTCACGCTATCCAAAAATACTAGGACTAGAGGGCATGAGTTGAAGCTACAGTGTGGTAAATTTAAAACGAATCGGAGAAAATTTTTCTTCACCCAACGTGTAATTAGACTCTGGAATTCGTTGCCGGAGAACGTGGTACGGGCGGTTAGCTTGACGGAGTTTAAAAAGGGGTTAGATAGATTCCTAAAGGACAAGTCCATAGACCGCTATTAAATGGACTTGGAAAAATTCCGCATTTTTAGGTATAACTTGTCTGGAATGTTTTTACGTTTGGGGAGCGTGCCAGGTGCCCTTGACCTGGATTGGCCACTGTCGGTGACAGGATGCTGGGCTAGATGGACCTTTGGTCTTTCCCAGTATGGCACTACTTATGTACTTATGTACTTATGCACCTCTTGTTCCCTCTTCTCTCTGAGTCAGTGTATCAGGGTTTCTGCAATGCAGAAGCTGGAACGGCCTTCTCCCGTAGAAATATATTGGGCCATTTTTCTTTTGGAGACGATTTCTCTGGAACCCCTGTAAAGATCTGGCCCATTTTCATACTCAAATTGTTTCAAGACGCTCAGTGCCATCCGCAAATTAGTGCCCAGAGGACAGGCACATTTTTCTACAGTGTTGTATATATTACTTATGCTCTATATATCATGACGTGATATTATATGTCTGTGGATCTAGCATTTACGTTTTAGATGTATAGACACCCAATATCTGCATCTGTATATCTAGAAAACCCCCTTTCACACCCACTTTTCTACATGTAGAAAATGGTTTGTACAGAGTACATGCTAAAAATGCAACAAAACGGGGGCACACAGTGCCAAACATCTAAGCAGGGGCGGACTGAGGGTGGTCTAGGACCCCTCCCCCCCGCCCGGCTGCTGCCCGACACCCGCCCTGCTGCCGCAGCTGACACTCCCCACTACCCCCGTCCTACCTGAGGGGTTCTGGTGGTCTTATGGCCTCTGCGGGGGGGGGGGGGGCATATTCTTTCCTGCCCACTGCTGCTATTCCCCCGCCTGCTGGCACCGCTGCGCTTTCAAAATGGCGGCCGAGACTTCTGCAGGGAGTCTTGGCCACCATTTTTAAAATACGGTGGTGGCAGGCACGAAGAAATAGCGGCAGCCCAGTGGGCTGGGCAGGAAAGAACATGTTCCCCAGAACGGTCGGTCCGCCCCTGCGTCTAAGCCCCATCTCAGCGTGTCTTTTCACCAGTTTTTCCTCCCCATTCTGTTCCATTTTCAGAGAGTTATGTACCCTTAGATGGACTGACATTCTAGACTCCTTGGAGATAATTCTATAAGGAGCTGTGTAGATGTAGGCGGCACTTACGTTTGGAAATTACGATAACCCGGTTTCACGCCCATCTCTGATGTTTGTGGGTCGTCATTGGCAGAGCAGCATTGGGTTTGGGCAGAGTCTACATTCAGTGGAAAGCGGCAGATCGCCTCCTTGGGCCTTCCCTCACTGTGTCCCGCCCTCGTCACTTCCTGTTTCCGTAAGGGTGGGGCACAGTGAGGAAGGGCCCGAAGGGAGATGATCTGCCGCTTTCACATAGAGGTGAGGCGCTACCGATTTCAATGCAGGGGGGCCCGGTCACGGTGGCGCACGGAGGGGGGCTATCGATGGAGCTGAGGGCGGGCAGGTGAGACCGGGGACTGCAGGACCGGCGGCCAGGGAGCAGGAGAAGGAGAGAGACCCTGGGGCCGGGCCCCTGTTGGAGGCCTGGGCCCGGGGAATTTTTCCCCCCCCTGCCTTCCCCCTCTCGGCGGCCTTGTTTGCGGCCCCGGCTGAATATCAGGCCAGGCCCACATAACTTTGTTTAAAGAAAAACAAAAAAAGAACCCCGGAGTGCTCCTCAACAATGTCCCCTCTCCCTCCCCCTCCCGGCCTTAAGATTTCACCGCAGAAGACCTCCGGCCCCCCGACTATGCAGGTAGGCCCTTCCCCCGGGCCTACTTGTATCCCTGGTGATCCAGCGCTGACTTTGGGGGCAGGAGCGCAGCCCATCACAGCACCTCTATAAAAGAGAGCTGCCACCACATCCTGTCATGTAGTACCGTGAGCTGCCATAAGAGGAGGTGGCAGCCATTGTACATTGTACAGACGTGCCACAAGGGGCAGGAGCAAGGGGGCTGCACTCCTGCCCTCAATGACCTCGCTGGACCCTCCAGGGATACAGGTAGGCCCAGGGGCACATCCACGATTGCATTTTACTCGCTCAATGAACTCAGCATGGATCTGACGCATTGGTTCACATCTCCCACATGTAACATACTTGCATGAGGAGCTAATGTGCGGCCACATTTGAAACTTTTTTTTTTTTAATCTGCCTTGGGTAGAAGCAGAAGCCCCTCTCTCTTCTCTTCCAGTCATGAAGAGGGTCAGTGTTCATCATGCTGGGTCCCAGGATAGAAACTTGGGAGAGGGCCAATAAATGTTGAAAAGAATTTATACATAAGGGATTAAGAATGTCCGTCTGTCTCTCTGGGAGCAAATTAACACTCCAAAAATGTAATAGTATGGAACCAAAGTTTGCATATCTTTGCTGTTGTGCTGCTATAAAGAAAAGTCAATGCCTATGTTCCTTTACAAAATGAGCCAGATGGACCAGAGAAATAACCTCCCCCCCCCCCCCCCCCCAAAAACAAATGGCCCAATGTATTCGCATAGGAGAAAAGTTCGAGCTCCTGCAGCATAGCAACTTTGATACGGTCAAAAACGGGAGAAGCAGTTTGAGAGACTTTAATACAGTGAAAGACAGCAATAAGGGAATTACGTCTTTCAAATTCCCTCTCCCCTTTTCTCTACTTTCCTGGTTACATATATACACAGGTGGTGTACAGTAAGAAAAAAACAAAAAAGTGAGAGACGTGAACAAAACAGAGGTACACACATTCAGAGGGATTGGAATTAACTCCATGATGTTTGTTCCCCATGTTTGCCCCACCATTTTCCCTCCATGCCATTTCCCATGTCATTACCAGAATGTTTGATTTCTTCGGAGATTTTTTTTCATTATGTCATCACAGGAGCAATGTCGTTAAGAGTGCATGCTCTTTTGGAAAGAGTGCTCACTACTCACAAAAAGTGTTCACTAGTCACGAAAGTGTGCATTATTTCCAAAGAATGACCACTATTCCCGAAGCGTGTGCACTATTCCCGAAGAATGTGCACTATTCACAAAGAGTGGTGAGCACTAGTCCTGAAGAGTGTACGCTATCAGTAGCGTACCAAGGGCAGGGCAGTCCGCCTCGGGTGCAGACTGCAAGGGGGTACACGGAGCAGTCACGCGGCTGTCGGCTCCGCCTGTTCTCTGCGCCCTCTGATGTTACTTCCTGTTCTGGGGCAGGGGACTGTTGGAGCCGACAGCCGCGTGACTGCTCCCTGCACCCCCAGGTGGTGAGGATCATGCACTTTTGGGGGGGGGGGGGAAGAGGGTGATGCCCTGGGTGACAGCCAACCTAGGTACGCCACTGATGTGCACTATTCACGAAAAGTGTGCATTATTCCTACAGAATGAGCACTATCCCTGAAGAATGCGTTTCTATATTCATAAAAAGTATACACTCTTTCTTGATAGTGCACACATGCACAAGGGTTCACACGTGCCCACACTATTTGGAAAGAGTTTGTTCTCTTTGCGGATAGTGTGCAGTCTTTCAAAAGAGAACACAGTATTGATGGCACAGGACACAAATGTGTGGCTCTTTCTGCGTATTTTCATTTGTCAACAAAATGACACAAAATGGGAAGTGTCATTTCAAACGAATGCACATCCGTAAGCCCTGGAGGGCAGTCTCTTAGTGATTAAAATGTGCATTTCATTTTCTTTGTTGTAAATTCTATTGCAAAACCTACTGATGGAATTGAGTACATTTTCCTTAATGGTTGCAGTGTGTAGTTTCAACTGTTGGCATGGGACAGTGGCACCCTGTGATTAAACTGTTAAAATCAGTGAAATATGAGGTGCCTATAGTAACACAGTAAATTAATTTTGCAGTTTAATCACAGGGTATGTGTCCCTGGCCCATGGAAACATGGGCATAAAATGAAGCTGTGAGGAGACGGAGAAACATCAGGAAATCGTTTTCCAGGGATAGGGTGGTGATGGGGACAAAAACCAAAAAAAGGCGTGGGATAAATACAGAGGATCCTTATGAGCAGGAGGATGGAATCAAAGCAAAACTGAACTGACTTCCACACTTCAAAAAAGGCACAGAGGGGTGTAACCAGCACGGAGTGGCAGGTACATCCCTGAACAAAGGCACAGAGGGAGTAACCAAACCCTGAACAAAGGGTGTAATCTGCATGGAATAGCACGTACACCCCAGGTAGACTAGCTGGACCAAGTTTTACTAGGTTACTCTTTTCTAAAATTACCCCCTGCGTAAATTTATGCACAGCGGCAAGATAGTGTGTTCTTGTATGCGCATTTGGTGTAGACGTGTTCTGGGGAGGAGTTTGGACAGAGCATGGGTGGAGTTACGATTCATATGCACATCTTATACACACATGGGAGGGGGGGGGGTGTAATTTTATAATTGGGCTTCCCAGAGTCAGCCCAAGGCAATCTGCTGCTTGAGGCCAGGGATGAGATGATCCCCTTGCCCCCCCCCCTCCCCAAGTCTACCATCTCTCCCTTCACTCTTTCTCAACTCCCTTTCTCCCCCCCCCCCCTCCTTTCTCAACCCCTTTCCCCTAGTCTTTTGTTTTCCAAAAGTCGTCATCGCTGCTCTGCCGTCAGCACCGGCTTCTTCTCTCTAGTTCGGCCCACCTCTGAGGAAACAGGAAGTTACATCAGAGAGGTATGCTGCAGTGCAGAGAAGAAGCCGGTGCCGGCGGCAGAGCAGCGATGACGACTTTTGGAAAACAAAAAAGGAAGGCAGACTCGGGGAACAGGGGGAGAAACCAGACCGTGGCTGATGTGAGGGTTGGCTGGCGGCGGTGGCGGCAAGACATTGACACCTATGAGAAGTTCCAGGATTGAGAAATTTGTCCACCCTTAGAGGCACAAAGGGCCTTTAAAAACGGGAAGGAACACAGTTTTTTCATTAAAATAATCCTTTAATGGTGAACTTTGATTGAAGAAAGACCCGACACGGGCCGTGTTTCGGTGCTGCCGCACCTGCGTCAGGGGTCACACCAATGACAAAGGAGGCTTCAATAGACAAATTCTTTCCGAAATTTTGTATAATATATTCCTCCTCTGAATAAATTGGTGAAACTCGCACAACAACACTACTCCACCCTTAGAGGCGTCACGTTTGAATGTGAGCCTCGCTTTGAATGAATTTTATACTCTGAGAACTTCGCTAATCTAATACAAATATTATTATTCTTAGGTTATCACCCAGAACTGTATTAGGTTAATCCTCTCACTTCATGGTCTCCTTACAAGTATTCTCTGGTATTACAAAAGTGTCGCTCCATGAACAGTGCCGTGTGAGGCCCCTGTCTCAGTTGACCACTGGGGCTTCCACTTTTAAGCATGTGAATAGACAGAATACCTGGGCGCTCAAGGGTAGGTGTACGCTTACGCCCTCAAGTGTCAGAAAAAATAAGCGTGAGCATAGGTGGCCCAGTGAATAATTGCAAGGGGGGGGGGGTGATTGCATAGGTGGAGGGGCATGGGTGACAATACCACTTAAACGTGCTGCTTGTACATACTGTAAATTATTCACACTTTTCTGGCATTTAGGTGCCCCCACTTAGACCAACTCTATGGCAGGTTCAACTGCCGACGCCTAGATTTTAAGTGGCCCCTACTAGGTTGCATTAGTTGCCCAGATTCCATTATAGAACAGAATTTCACCACACCACATTGGCACGTATAGAATTACTCCCAGGTACGTATGGGCTTTTATACCTCCTCCTGACTCGTGGCAAAATTGAATTTACTGCAAGGGCCACACGGTAAGCGGGTGGTAACTGCAATTTTGGCGTGCGTTCGGCGCACGTAGGTACCTACGCAGTTTAGTAAAAGGACCCCTGAGTCCTTAACAAGATATTGATTTAAAAAGATTAGGAATGTCAAGATTTAATTAAATATTGTGTTTTAAGGGGAATTTTTAAGACCAGTGATTGAGAACTTTTTGCTGCTCAAGAATCGGCAGCTTGACTGCCAAAGAGTTTGCAGTTTTAACCAGTCAAAGGGTCTCTGAGGTTTTTTTATCCTCTATCTAACTATATAAATGAGAGGTGACCGACTCACTCGCAAATGCGCAGTAGAGAGCAGCTGTTCTGCGCATGCGCGGCACGTCACAGGTCTCTCCCGACGTCAGCTGATCATAACCGCAACACCTACTACTACGTATCATTTCTAAAGCGCTATACTAAACGTACGCAGCGCTGTACAGTGACCCTCCTCTCTCCCCTGCTCCCCCTCCAGCCACCCATGTCCAGCGACTTCAGAAGAAGTCTCGGCGGCCATTTTGAAGAGTGATCCGGCAGCGGGGTAGAGTCAGCGCCGGCAGCGGGCAGGCAGGCAAGACTGGGGTTCTTCCCTGCCTGCCCTGAAGAATTCGCTGGACAACCTGGGTGGCTGGAGGTGAGGGGACAGGGGAGAGAGGAGGGTCGTAGTATATAAAAGTGTACTGTAGACATCCACTCTCATTTCTTGCTTTGGCTATTTCATTACATTTATCACAACAAAAATGTCGCCCGTTTTAACGGACTTTACGGCTTGTAAAAATATAAATTAAAAGAAAAAAAAGGGGAAAGCCTTCACTTTTATTCACATCAATTTGGCAACACTTGTACACTTTGGGGCATCTGTATTTCCTACCGCTGTTAAGCACGTGTGTGTCGTTCCATCGCGCTAGATAGTGGTTTATTTATCGAATTACTGATTTACACCTCCTTTTGAACAGCTGCAGTACACGTGCTGTCAGTGTACGTTTGTGCTAGTGTTTTATAAGACGCATAAACACCTTTCTGTCTTTATAAAACAGGCGAAAAATAGGCTCCTTCCTGGCCGTTATAAAATGAGCTCCCTAATGGTTTGATATATTTATCATATTTGATTTCATTTTAGAAAACATTGCTCCATTCAAACTGCCCCTCCCCTCCCTCGTCGAGACACTCTAGATGCGCACACACATGCAGGGGGGTTGGAAGGAATGACATGAGCCATACTCTGCATGCTTTCCCCATTTGTTATTCTCTCCAATTCACTGGCGGCATGTTGGAAAGAAGTTACACGTGGGATCACGACTACCTGTATGAAAGTTTAAAGGAACGGAGCCAAATTGGGTGCGGGGAAAACCACTGAGAAGACACTGCAAGTTTGGAAATGAGCCAGATCAGTCTGGGGGTTTGAAAGAAATAAGGTTCCCTAACAATAGGCCCAGTTCATTTTTGTCTGGGATAAGCAGGTCTAACTTCTGTAGCACAGAAGCACTGACAAACAGAAAGGGGCTAAGATCCGCTCTTAGATAACATATATACAAAGCAGATCAATAATAATAAAAATAGAGAAGTGGCTTATTGAACAATTACCATCATGGCCATGTTTCGCCTACTGGCTGCGTCAGGGGTAAAAGTAAAGCTAAGAATATATACATAAAAATCTCTTATTAAACATAAGTAATTAATATAATACAGTACATACAATATAGCAAACATGAAATCAAATATGAAAAAAATCAATAAGTATAAAATACTCACACAAATAGGGCAGGTATGTTCAATGTGAATACATGTGCATCAAAAGAATGAAAACAATTGCATATTGCTTATTAATTACATGCATCAGTGATCAGATTGTAGCTCCACGCATTTTATTAGGATACTAACCGTTAAGCCCGTTAAAACGGGAAGAGTTTTGTTTTTTAACAATGTAGTGGAACAGCTGAAGAAGAAAAATGAGAGTTGGATGTCCGGCATTTCTTCTCTCTCCCTTCCCATCTATGTGCATCTCCTTCCTCTGTGTTCCTTCCCCTTCATCCATGTCCAGAATTTCTTCTGTCTCCCCTCCATCCATGTGTATCTCCTTCCTGTCTTCCCTTCCCTCCCCTCCATCCATAGTCAACAATTCTCCTCTCTCCCTGCCCTCCCCTCCATCCATCCATGTCCAGTAACCCTCTTCTCTCCCCTGACCTCCCCTCTCCTCCCCTCCATCCATCCATGTCCAGTAACCCTCTTCTCTCCCCTGACCTCCCCTCTCCTCCCCTCCATCCATCCATGTCCAGTAACCCTCTTCTCTCCCCTGACCTCCCCTCTCCTCCCCTCCATCCATCCATGTCCAGCAACCCTCTTCTCTCCCCTGACCTCCCCTCTCCTCCCCTCCATCCATCCGTCCAGCAACCCTCTTCTCTCCCCTGACCTCCCCTCTCCTCCCCTCCATCCATCCATGTCCAGTAACCCTCTTCTCTCCCCTGACCTCCCCTCTCCTCCCCTCCATCCATCCATGTCCAGCAACCCTCTTCTCTCCCCTGACCTCCCCTCTCCTCCCCTCCATCCATCCATGTCCAGCAACCCTCTTCTCTCCCCTGACCTCCCCTCTCCTCCCCTCCATCCATCGTCCAGCAACCCTCTTCTCTCCCCTGACCTCCCCTCTCCTCCCCTCCATCCATCCATGTCCAGCAACCCTCTTCTCTCCCCTGACCTCCCCTCTCCTCCCCTCCATCCATCCATGTCCAGCAACCCTCTTCTCTCCCCTGACCTCCCCTCTCCTCCCCTTCATCCATCCATGTCCAGCAACCCTCTTCTCTCCCCTGACCTCCCCTCTCCTCCCCTCCATCCATCCATGTCCAGCAACCCTCTTCTCTCCCCTGACCTCCCCTCTCCTCCCCTCCATCCATCCATGTCCAGTAACCCTCTTCTCTCCCCTGACCTCCCCTCTCCTCCCCTCCATCCATCCATGTCCAGTAACCCTCTTCTCTCCCCTGACCTCCCCTCTCCTCCCCTCCATCCATCCATGTCCAGTAACCCTCTTCTCTCCCCTGACCTCCCCTCTCCTCCCCTCCATCCATCCTTGTCCAGCAACCCTCTTCTCTCCCCTGACCTCCCCTCTCCTCCCCTCCATCCATCCTTGTCCAGCAACCCTCTTCTCTGTTACTCTCTCTCGCTTTTACTTGTTTCCCTCCTGGCTGACCCATAGTGATTCAGACTCCAGACTCCATTCCTTTTATCTTGCTGCACCATATGCCTGGAATAGACTTCCTGAGCCGCTACGTCAAGCTCCATCTCTGGCCGTCTTCAAATCTAAGCTAAAAGCCCACCTTTTTGATGCTGCTTTTAACTCCTAACCCTTATTCACTTGTTCAGAACCCTTATTGTATCATCCTCTCTTTAATATTCCCTTCTCTTGTTTGTCCTGTCTGTCTGTCCTAATTAGATTGTAAGCTCTGTCGAGCAGGGACTGTCTCTTCATGTTCAAGTGTACAGCGCTGCATACGTTGAGTAGCGTTATAGAAATGATAAGTAGTAGTAGTATGCGTTCTGCATATCCTCACAGCTGCATCCGGGGTGACTCCCAAATCCACCCCGACCTTCCCAGGGCCTTCGCCACAGTTACCCAGGGCTTTCGCTCCACCTACCCAGAGCTACCAGGTACTTCTTAGCCAGGATCAGGTGACCCTCAGGGGGAGGAATGCTGGCTTCGGCCTAACCCCTGGTAAGCCTTTTCTTGGTTGAGAGGTGCCCAGCTCTCCCACCGGTTGCCTTCTCAGGTGCCGTGGAGGACTTGCAGCTCATCTGCATATCCTCGGAGCCTTCGCCAGAGTGACTCCCAGGTCCGTTCCGATCCACTCGGGGCCTCTGCTCAAGGTGCACAGTGCTCCTACCAGGTGCTGTGGAGGACTTGCAGCGTTCTGCATATCCTCACAGCTGCATCCGGGGTGACTCCCAAATCCACCCCGACCTTCCCAGGGCCTTCGCCACAGTTACCCAGGGCTTTCGCTCCACCTACCCAGAGCTACCAGGTACTTCTTAGCCAGGATCAGGTGACCCTCAGGGGGAGGAATGCTGGCTTCGGCCTAACCCCTGGTAAGCCTTTTCTTGGTTGAGAGGTGCCCAGCTCTCCCACCGGTTGCCTTCTCAGGTGCCGTGGAGGACTTGCAGCTCATCTGCATATCCTCGGAGCCTTCGCCAGAGTGACTCCCAGGTCCGTTCCGATCCACTCGGGGCCTCTGCTCAAGGTGCCGCGCGCCGAAAGCTTTCCTTCTAATAAGTTCTGGGAGAAGAGGATATTTCTCTGGTAAGTGAACAAATTTTGCTTGTGCTTTCGGAACTTGAAGATTGGGGTTTAAAGGAGGAACTGTAAGTTAGTGATAGGCTGATATCCTTAATACTTTAGCAAGTTTTAAATTACGGAAAAACTCAAAAAACACTAAGATGGAGTCAGCAGTCCAGCAGCGAGAGGGGTGCTATCCAGTCTTTTGCATTGAGTGTCACATGTATGATTATCTCCCAATTGGTGAGGTGTCATATGTGTGTGCCCGATGCAAAGAGCTCCTAGCTCTCAGAGAACGTGTCCGTTCCCTTGAGGCTAGAGTAGCAGACTTGATGGAGCTGAGGGAGACAGAGAGGTACATAGAGGAGACCTACAGGGATGTTGTAGAGAAGTCCCACCTCCAGTCAGGTAGCCCCTGTGCTACCTTGGAGGAGGGAGGTCTCCTAGAAGGAGAGCATCACCCTGGTGAAGTAGGAAGTACTCCTGTAGCCAGGACCTGCCCACCAGGGGATGTATTATCCTTTCGCACCGAGGATGTATCTCCAAATGTTGCCCGGGAGGGAAAGGTTAGGACAGCTGTTGTACTTGGTGATTCGATCATTAGGCATATAGATAGCTGGGTGGCTGGTGGACGTGAGGATCGCCTGGTGACTTGCCTGCCTGGTGCGAAGGTGGCGGACCTCACGTGTCACCTAGATAGGATTCTAGATAGTGCTGGGGAGGAGTCCGCTGTCTTGGTACATGTGGGTACCAATGACATAGGAAAATGTGGGAGAGAGGTTCTGGAAGCAAAATTTAGGCTCTTAGGTAGAAAGCTGAAATCCAGATCCTCCAGGGTAGCATTTTCTGAAATGCTACCTGTGCCACGCGCAGGGCCCAAGAGACAGGCAGAGCTCCAGAGTCTCAATGCGTGGATGAGACGATGGTGCAGGGAGGAGGGCTTTAGATTTGTTAGGAACTGGGCAACATTCTGGGGAAGGGGGAGCCTATTCCGAAAGGATGGGCTCCATCTTAACCAGAGTGGGACCAGGCTGCTGGCATCGGCGTTTAAGAAGGAGATAGAGCAGCTTTTAAACTAGAAATGGGGGGAAGGCCGACAGTCGCTCAAAAGAGCATGGTTCGGGATAAGGTATCTTTCAAAGATATCACCATAACAGGGAAGATAGAGTATCCTGATAGTGAGGTTGCAAAAGAGATTGTAGTAGATCGGGTATCTTTAAATAACAATAAAATCAGACAAAAGATTGCCAATTAATACTGTCAAGTACTAAGCATGATGTACTTAGGAACAACAAACATAGTTTGAAATGTCTATATGCGAATGCCAGGAGCCTAAGAAATAAGATGGGGGAGTTAGAATATATTGCACTAAATGAAAAATTAGATATAATAGGCATCTCTGAGACCTGGTGGAAGGAGGATAACCAGTGGGACACTGTCATACCGGGGTACAAATTATATCGTAGTGATAGGGTGAATCGGATTGGTGGAGGGGTAGCATTGTATATTAACGAGAGCCTTGAATCAAATAGATTGAAAATTCTGCAGGAAGCAAAACACTCCTTGGAATCACTGTGGATTGAAATTCCATGTGCAAAGGGGAAAAGGATAGTGATAGGAGTGTACTACCGTCCGCCTGGCCAGGACGAACAGACGGATGCGGAAATGTTAAAGGAAATCAGGGACGCAAACAAACTGGGGAAACACAATAATAATGGGGGATTTCAATTACCCGCATATAGACTGGGGTAATGTAACATCTGTACACGCAAGGGACATAAGATTTCTTGATGAAATCAAGGACAGCTTCATGGAACAGCTAGTTCAGGAGCCGACAAGAGAAGGAAAAATACTAGACTTAGTCCTTAGTGGTGCTCATGATCTAGTGCAGGGGGTAACGATACGAGGGCCGCTTGATAACAGTGATCATAATATGATCGGTTTTGATATTGGCATTGAAGGAAGTGAAACTAGGAAATCAAGTACGCTAGCGTTTAACTATAGAAAGGGTGATTACGACAAATGAGAAAAATGGTGAAAAAAAGACTGAAAGGAGCAGCTCGCAGAGTAAAAAACTTGCATCAGGCGTGGATGCTGTTTAAAAAACACCATCCTGGAGGTTCAGGACAAATATATTCCACGTATTAGAAAAAAGGGAAAAAAGACTAAACGTCAGCCGGCGTGGCTAAACAGTAAGATAAAGGAAATCATTAGAGCCAAAAAACAATCCTTCAGAAGTGGAGAAGAGAACCAACTGAAAGTAACAGGATAGATCATAAGGAATGCCAAGCCAAATGCAAAGCGGAGATAAGGAGGGCAAAAAGGACTTTGAGAAGAAATTAGCGTTGGAAGCAAAAATACATAGTAAAAACTTTTTTAGATACATTAAAAGCAGGAAACCGGCCAAAGAGTCGGTTGGGCCGCTGGACGAAAATGGTGTTAAAGGGGCGATCAAGGAGGACAAAGCCGTAGCGGAGAAATTAAATGAATTCTTTGCTTCGGTCTTCACCGAGGAGGATTTGGGGGGGACACCGGTGCCGGAAAGAATATTTGAAGCGGGGGAGTCGGAGAAACTAAACAAATTCTCTGTAACCTTGGAGGATGTAATGGGTCAGTTCAGCAAGCTGAAGAGTAGTAAATCACCGGGACCTGATGGTATTCATCCCAGAGTATTAATAGAACTAAAAAATGAACTTGCGGAGCTACTGTTAGAAATATGCAATCTGTCCCTAAAATCGAGTGTAATACCGGAAGACTGGAGGGTAGCCAATGTTACTCCGATTTTTAAGAAAGGTTCCAGAGGAGATCCGGGAAATTATAGACCGGTGAGTCTGACGTCGGTGCCGGGCAAGATGGTGGAGGCTATTATTAAGAATAAAATTGCAGAGCATATACAAAAACATGGACTGATGAGACAAAGTCAGCACGGATTTAGTGAAGGGAAGTCTTGCCTCACCAATCTAATGCATTTTTTTGAGGGGGTAAGCAAACATGTGGACAATGGGGAGCCGGTTGATATTGTATATCTGGATTTTCAGAAGGCGTTTGACAAAGTGCCGCACGAAAGACTCCTGAAGAAATTGCAGAGTCATGGAATCGGAGGTAGGGTATTATTATGGATTAAGAACTGGTTGAAAGATAGGAAGCAGAGAGTAGGATTGCGTGGCCAGTATTCTCAGTGGAGGAGGGTAGTTAGTGGGGTCCCGCAGGGGTCTGTGCTGGGTCCGTTGCTTTTTAATGTATTTATAAATGACCTAGAGATGGGAATAACTAGTGAGGTAATTAAATTCGCCGATGACACAAAATTATTCAGGGTCGTCAAGTCGCAGGAGGAATGTGAACGATTACAGGAGGACCTTGCGAGACTGGGAGAATGGGCGTGCAAGTGGCAGATGAAGTTCAATGTTGACAAGTGCAAAGTGATGCATGTGGGTAAGAGGAACCCGAATTATAGCTACGTCTTGCAAGGTTCCGCGTTAGGAGTTACGGATCAAGAAAGGGATCTGGGTGTCGTCGTCGATGATACGCTGAAACCTTCTGCTCAGTGTGCTGCTGCGGCTAGGAAAGCGAATAGAATGTTGGGTGTTATTAAGAAGGGTATGGAGTCCAGGTGTGCGGATGTTATAATGCCGTTGTATCACTCCATGGTGCGACCGCACCTGGAGTATTGTGTTCAGTACTGGTCTCCGTATCTCAAAAAAGATATAGTAGAATTGGAAAAGCTACAGCGAAGGGCGACGAAAATGATAGTGGGGATGGGACGACTTTCCTATGAAGAGAGGCTGAGAAGGCTAGGGCTTTTCAGCTTGGAGAAGAGACGGCTGAGGGGAGATATGATAGAAGTGTATAAAATAATGAGTGGAATGGATCGGGTGGATGTGAAGCGACTGTTCACGCTATCCAAAAATACTAGGACTAGAGGGCATGAGTTGAAGCTACAGTGTGGTAAATTTAAAACGAATCGGAGAAAATTTTTCTTCACCCAACGTGTAATTAGACTCTGGAATTCATTGCCGGAGAACGTGGTACGGGCGGTTAGCTTGACGGAGTTTAAAAAGGGGTTAGATAGATTCCTAAAGGACAAGTCCATAGACCGCTATTAAATGGACTGGAAAAATTCCTCATTTTTAGGTATAACTTGTCTGGAATGTTTTTACGTTTGGGGAGCGTGCCAGGTGCCCTTGACCTGGATTGGCCACTGTCGGTGACAGGATGCTGGGCTAGATGGACCTTTGGTCTTTCCCAGTATGGCACTACTTATGTACTTATGTACTTAAGTACTAAGTAGTAGTAATGTTTTCATTTTCTTTGTTGGTAATTGTACCATGAAACCTGGTGACTGAACCATGTAGATTTCTTAGGGGTCCTTTTTACTAATGTGCGCTGAAATATGGCCTACGGTGGTGTAGGCGCGGGTTTTGGGTGCACGCAGGTCCATTTTTCAGCGCGCCTGTAAAAAAAGGCTTTTTTAAAAAAAATGTTTACTGAAAATGGGCGTGCGGCAAAATCAAAATTGGCGAGCGTCCGTTTTTGGGTCTGAGACCTTACCGCCAGCCATTGACCTAGTGGTAAAGTCTCACGCGGTAACCGTGCGGTAATGACCTATGTGCGTCAAATGCCACTTGGCGCGTGTCTGATGCGCATGTTTGAAAATAAAAATTATTTTCGGATGCGTGTATCGGACGGGTGCCAAAATTGAAATTTACTGCAAGAGCTACGCGGTAGCCAGGCGGTAACTCCATTTTGGCATGCGTTGGGTGCGTGTAGACACTGACGAGGCTTAGTAAAAGGGCCCCTTAATAACTGTTGTGTATAGTGACACCTAGGGGGCGATTCTTTAGCTGGGTGTCTAGTAGGGGCCTATTTTTCTTTGCAAACTACTAGTGTAACTATGCCATATTTTGTAACATATATTAAATGACGGCAGATAAAGACCTGAACGGTCCAGCCAGTCTGCCCAACGAGATAAACTCATTTTACATGGTATGTGATACTTTATATGTATACCTGAGTTTGATTTGTCCTTGCCTTTCTCAGGGCACAGACCATAGAAGTCTGCCCAGAACTCTTCTTGTACTAAAAGTTCTGAAGATTCTGGAATCCTAAAGTTACAAGATTCCGGAATCCCAATCAGTAGCAACATTCCATGTAAAACCCCAAAGAGTAACATAGTAACATAGTAAATGACGGCAGATAAAGACCTTACGGTCCATCCAGTCTGCCCAACAAGATAAACTCATTTACATGGTATGCGATACTTTATATATATACCCGTTTGATTTGTCCTTGTCATTCTCAGGGCACAGACCATAGAAGTCTGCCCTGCACCAGTTTTTATTCTCCAAATGCCGGTGTTGCCACCCATGTCCGCTAAGATTCCATGGATCCATTCCTTCTAAACAGGATTCCTTTGTGGTTATCCCACGCGTGTTTTGAATTCCATTACCGTTCTCATCTCCACTACCTCCCGCGGGAGGGCATTCCACGTATCCACCACCCTCTCTGTGGGAAAAAATACTTCCTGACATTACTCCTGAGTCTTCCCCCCCTGCAACCTCAATTCACGTCCTCTAGTTCTACCGCTTTCCCGTCTCCGGAAAAGGTTTGAATGCGGATTAACACCTTTCAAATATTTGAACGTCTGTATCATGTCACCCCAATTATGTCTTTTATCTTGCACCTTGTAAGACCTGCCAATCCAACTGAAACAGCTTTAGGCTTGTTACCGATGGATCAACAATAAAGAAGTACAACACGGATGCCGCAACTATTGTTTTTGAATATTTTACTGCTGTAATTGTCTATTGCTCATGTTTGATCATTCTTACTGTACGCCACCTTGAGTGAATTCCTTCAGAAAGGTGGTAAATAAATCCTAACAGCAAAAATAGGCACCCATAAGTTAGGCACCAGCACTTAATAGCAGCCATGTCGCTGGTATAATTGTGCGTCTCAGTTCCAGTCAGACTTGTGTTCTAGAAGTTGTGTGTGTAAGATCTGCCCCTGCTCTGCCTACACTCCAACTCTCTATATACAGATATGTAGGTGGAATTTTGGCATTTACATGTCTTATGTCCCCACATATATGTGTATGCCGTTATTCTAATGAATTACATGCATAACTGGCACGTAACTCTTAGCATGTCCTTTATAGAATTAGCCTCCTAGTGACTGAACTAGTTGTTCTTTGTAATGTAGAAGCACATTAATACCGATTGCCATGGTACAATGGCACCCTGTGAGTTAACCATAGAATGCATTCTTTTTGAATCTGATGACAGTGACATCTAGTGGTTAGATATATTATTACACTAGGTGCAATATTCTTTCCAAAAACCTCTCTCAGAGAAAGAATTCCACGAGCCATACCCTGCATGCTTCCCCCACTTGTTTAGGATGATTCTGTTGCTTTAACAAGTGAGAAAATTAAAAAAATGTCTCGGTTTTCCTCTTCCACTTCTTCCAAGGTATTTTCTCCAGTTATAAGCATAATTTCTTGCCTTTGTTTTTCTCCCTTTGTCTCCTAAAGGCAGGGCTGCCGAGGGGTGGGGGTGGGGGCAAAATTCCCCGGGCTTGGCCTCCAAGGGGGGACCCGGTGCCGGCAAGCTTTTTCCTGCCTGCTTCCGCATCTGTCCCTCTTCTGCTTCTGTCCTGTGTGTCGGGACCCTGATGATTATATTAATGCGATAACCCAGAAGACAACGGACCGAGGGAGGAGCAGCCAGATACAGGAAGGTAAGGGGCGGGCGAATGCGGTGGTGAACCGAATGTGGGGGGCGGCTCCCCGAGTGGGGGGACGCAGCAACCCGAGTGTGGGGGGGGGGGGGGGGCAGCCGTCGACGGTCGTGCCCCGGCCCAGCTGTGTCTCTCGGCCCTGCCTACAGGGTGTTTTCTACATCTTCTGTCAAACTATCTTCCAGCCCCAATCACTTAAAACCAGCCACATCCATAGTCTGTCTCTGTTCACCGAGCTTCCATTCCCAGCCTCCTCCTGACACCGTCAGAAGAGCAGGGGAGTGAAGTGCAGTGACCACAGCGTTTGTGGGTCTGGGGAATGCCATTGCCAGGGGTGCTGGAGGGCAGGACCAAGGTGCATTGACAGAGCTGTGTGAAGAGAGGAAGACTTACATGGTCTCCCTTGTGCACATTGGGTTGTGCTGCTAGTCTTGTGTTTTCATGAGTCCAAATTTACCTAAACAAAAAGTAATAAAAACTGTCTTTTGTTATAAATTTTTCCTCTCTTTAACAGTTGTATACATTTCGGATTTATTACCATGCACTAAAGGTTTGTTTTGGCAGAGTTGTGTGGCGAGGTTGTGTCAGAAGCACTATAAAACATGTGGGAACAATTAGTTACCAGCCTGCAAGAAAGAAAGGATGGCTTACAGCGTACACGGTTTGCAATAACACTTTGCTGTATCATATATTGTTCCCACATTGCATTAAGGCCTCACATTCCCAGAGAGGTGGAGGCTGATCCGTTTCCTCAGGCAGGAATATTTGTAGCGCGGAGGAAATCTCATGTACGATATCATAGCTCAGGGGTTATTCTGTGTCTGTTGGCGAGTCGGCCTAGGTAACTTTGGCAGTGACTCAGGCGAGATTTACCCCCCCCCCCACCCCCACCCCATCCCAGATCCCTCTGAGGCCACAGCTGACCTCACCTCCATTGCTAGAATTTGATCAGAACCATGGGAATCGCTGGCTCTCCAGGGGATGGACTTACGTCTGACGTTTCTGGGGCAGCGGGCCATGTTTCCCGCCTTCCTTTCCAGAAATGCCTTTCAGGTTTCTGTAACTTCTTGAAAGTTAACCATTCCGAGCTTCAACTTAGGGCAGTGAGAGTTTTAAACCTTCCCACCTTGCCCAAACATGTCACAAGTTAGCAAAACAGTTTGGGAGACAGGAAGCCCTTGTGAAATGGGAAGTCAGACAGAAAGTGTTGGGTTACCTTGAGTATTTATCCTTGAGCTCTTGGTAAATGCCTCTTTCTCTCATGCCTTTGGTTGGTTGTTTCCTTCTTTTAATGGCAGTGCTATTCTTCTCTTCCTACAAAGGGATCCGACAAATATATTGGCAACTGACTGGTAGCTGGGGAAACCCCCCCCTGCATTGACCTGTTTTTCGGATGCTTCCTTAAAGCACCCACTTGGTGTCCCTGCCGGAGATGGAAGGCTGGGCTAAACAGAGCTTTGATTCTGATCCAATCTGGCAGTTCTTTCTGTCTTTGTTGCCCTTCCTTCTTTCTCATATTCTGGGGCTGGTTGCCTCCCTGAAGTTTCACGAGATGATTCAGATAACACCCATGGGCTGAACTTTCTGTTCTTCGTCTTCTTCTTCGGCTTCTCTCTCTTACCCCTGATGGAAATGTTTTCAGAATGTTTTGCACGTTAGTATTACCGTGTTGGAATTCAGGCATTAAATAAAGGCTAAATGATGGACTGAAATGGCCTCAGTTCTTCAGAGTGAAGGGAGTCTGGATTCAGTCAGGGTCAGATCTCTCGTGATAAATGATATGAAATTACGTCACGAGCCATTCCATGACTCACAACTTACGTGTATCGAAGCTGTCAAATTGGCGGTTATGAGTGTATGAGGACCACGCACTATTCTAGTATGTATCGAGCCAACATCGGATGTGGTTTTAACTTATGTCTCAAACATGAAAGGGAGAAAAATAAAAACGGCGGAAAAAGCCTCTGAACGTTTGCGGTGCTTAATTTTTCTTTAGCAACCAACAGGACCTCACCTCATCTTTGGCTCAAAAAACCTCCGTATCTATAACTTATATTCTTCCCTTTATTTCATTTATATTAACATTTTTTTTTATCCATTTTCTTTTTTTCATAAAATTTCCCACAATGTCGTCACTTCAAAATATAAGCACACCTATCTGTATATCTGACGGGGTCCCATTTCGCCTTAAATTCTCACAGGCTTCATCAAGGGAATCTGTCGTGTGCTGTGCATTTTCTGTTTTGAATACATAGCACACGACAGATTCCCTTGATAAATTCTATGAGAATTTAAGGCGAAACGGGACCCCGTCAGATATACAGACGCGTGCTTATATTTTGAAGTGGCGACGTTGTGGGAAATTTTATGAAAAAGAAAATTGGTAAAAACTGTTTTAATATAAATCAAATAAAGGGAAGAGAAGAAGTTATAGCTATGGAAGTTTTTTGAGCCAAAGATGAGGTGGGGTCCTGTTGGTCGCTAAAGAAAGTTAAGCACGGCAGTCGCTCAGAGGCTTTTTTTCCGCCATTTTATTTTTTCTCCCTTTTATGTTGGAGACTTAATTTAAAACCACATCTGATGTTGGCTGGATACAGTTACATATTTTATGTGTGGAGAAGCTCTGATGATTGGAAGTGACCTTACTATTCTAGCATGTAAACCAGTGGGGTAGCTACAGGTGGGCCTGGGTGGGCCAGGGCCCAGGCCCACCCAACAGTAGCACATGTTTAGTGGTAGCTGGTAGGGATCCCACGTTCTGCCAGCTGAAGGCTTCCCCCTGATGGTAACGAAAACGCTACTCTCCACGATACCGGCACCTGCACATGCTCAGTTTCCACTGCATGTCTGCTGCAGACTGCCAAGGTGGAAAGAAGCGTTTTCCCGCGAGCTTGAGATTTTTATTTGGGGGGGGGGGTGGGGGGGAGAAAACTTGGTGCCCACCCACTTCTTGCTTAAGCCCACTCAAAATCTGTTGTCTGGCTACGCCCCTGATGTAAACAGCATGGGGCACAAATATGTGAGCGGAGCATGTGTGAGCTACGGGCGTGTCTCCTGTTTATACATGCAACTTATACAATACTATAAACGATGCATTTTGCATGAGGCCCATTTACGCCTGAAATTGACTTGGAGTAAGTTAGTTACATCCAAATGTAGGTGCCGAAGTTTGCCGGCATTTCTATAACTTTATTGTCCATACCACGTACCATCAAATTACAGCACACCACTCGATACCGTTTTAAGACTAACCGGTTTAATGGACTGTAAAGTAAATATCCAATACTGTTCCCTAGAAATCGGACGTGCTTTCTTGTCCCCTTCATACGAAGCAGGAATCTGTTCAATAATGAACCACAAGAGTTCTGCAAATGACAGAGACTCTGTGTTCTGTAACTGCATCTTGGTCCACCTTTTTGATGCTGCTTTTAACTCCTAACCCTTACTCACTTGTTGAGCACCCATTTTTATCATTCCCACGTTAGTGATTCCCTTATCCCTTATTTGTCCTGTTTGTCTGGCCTAGTTAGATTGTAAGCTCTGTCGAGCAGGGACTGTCTCTTCATATCCAGTGTACAGCGCTGTGTACGTATAGTAGCGCTATAGAAATAAGTGGTAGTAGCAGATACTGTTATTGGCATCAGCGTACCTAAACAGAAGTGCCACGTTTGAGCCTCATTCGCCTTGCGTGCACCTTACTTGGGACCTAAGTACATTATCATGTAGTTGTCCAGGTTGAAGTGGGAAGATGGTAGATGACTAGCACAATCTACCAACAGCGGTTGTAATCAAAGCTATGACTGAACTCAAGTATTCTTTGGATAGATGGCATGGGTAAAGGTCAAAACAGGTGTAGATGAAAAGAAGTGGGGTGGCTGGGTGTTGCTTTAGGAATCAACATTTTTGTATTTTCCCAGAATGGTAGAGAGCCAAAGTTTGAGCCTCAGGAAGAAGCAACAATGTCAACTAGCAAAGAATTTCAGGAGAACTTCAAAGTGCTTCCAAGAGACAGGTGGAGGAAGGAAGTAATAGGTTGTAAACCAGGGCAATGGATGTTGGCTACCCTCAGCTGAGGGCAAAGAAGAGATCTCCTGTGTGGCTAATAGCTGAGAAATACTCTTAGAAGGACATACAGTAGACTGGGTGGGCCAGATGCTTCTTATATATACTGACTGTTGCTGTATTAGTGTGAACCTCTTCTGCACACATGCCGATTTCTTTGTAGGAAAGTTGTATTCTGTAGAATGCTCAGAAGCCAACATAGCTTGGGGCCATGAGCGGGAAAAGAAATGCCTCTTGCCGTTATCTTTTGAGATCCTTTCTAAATAGGTTAAATTGGAGTCAACCTAGCTCTGACCCTTGAGACACATCATTGCTCATTCCATGGCCTTTCAAATCATTTTCATTTATCACTATTTGCAGGAAACTGCCGTCCAAGCCAGCTTTTGATCCAGAGACAATCTGAACATTGTCTGTGTTTTGTACAATGTCAAATGCACAGGCGAAATCCAGGCAAACTGATGAACCTGGCTTGTCGAGACCTCGAGCGCCTCAGTCCAAGTCCGTTGACTCATCTGGTCTACAAGAGTCTTAGCTATCTCTTGCCTCACAATGGCCACCTCCACTATGATTCCAGGCTTGTACTCTTGTGCATGGGGGGGGGGTGTAAATAAATAAATAAATAAATGTAAGCTCTTCGTGCTCAAACTTAGGGTTCTTAAATAAGTGTCGATATCTTGCAAAGACTGAACTGCTCATGAAGCTTTAGGTGAACATCTGGACTCGAGGGCTCATTGGTATTTCAGATTTTCTTTGTTCTTTTCCTTTTTCTCATATAGATCGTGTATCTGTTGTTCCTCTGCATACTGTAAATACAGACACACAAATGTCACCGTGAACGTCTCCACTCTCCATGTACCTCAGAATTATTCTCATTGCTCTGTCTTAATGCAGTTTTCTTATTTATTCGCTGGAGTTGCTTTCTAACTTGAGAACCATCCGTTTTTCATTATGGTCTTTGGCTAGCTGAATGGCATTCTTACAGCGTCTGTTCCATTCCTTTGCTAAAATGCTGACGTTGTCGTTGCCGTCCCTTGCTCTGGCTTTGGTTGGAACACACAGTCCTTGCTTGCAGCTTCTGCCAGACCTTTGCTTGGTGGGCACACGTGAGGCCTGAATTTTCTGCCCTGTCTTCCATAACCTCTGTCATCATTAGCCCTCCTCCTCCTCAGCAATCAACTCCTCCTGATGGTCCTGTGCGAAAGACTCTTGAGATTCAAAGCTTCTGTTGAAATTTTTCCTGAAGGGGATGTAATCGTAGAGTTGGCTTGACATGCAGTTCTCTGCATGAGTTAGCTTGGCGATTTTAACCCTTTTCAACCAAGGACCCCCTGCTGCCCGGTAAGAGCTATTCCTGGCTGGCAGATCTTTTCCAAGGGAAAGCAGACACTAGCCCTCCGGTATCCAAAACCATTTAACCGGCTAGGAACGGCACCTGGCTGGTTAAATAGTACATAGCCGGCTATCCAGCGATATTCAGCAAGGATTAACTGATATCTCCTACTGAATATTGCCGGTTAGCGGCTAACCGATAAATCGCCTGATATAACTGGCTATCCGTCAATTTTTAAAGCTGGTTTAGCGGCCATATTTGGCCGTGTGAAAACGTGGGATACTTTTGGCCGGTTTAAAGATAACCGGCTACCATTGAATATTACTACTACTACTACTATTTAGCATTTCTATAGCGCTACAAGGCGTACGCAGCGCTGCGCAAACATAGAAGAAAGTCCCTGCTCAAAGAGCTTACAATCTAATAGACAAAAAATAAAGTAATCAAATCAATTAATGTGTACAGGAAGGAGGAGAAGAGGGTAGGTGGAGGCAAGTGGTTACAAGTGGTTATGAGTCAAAAGCAATGTTAAAGAGGTGGGCTTTCAGTCTAGATTTAAAGGTGGCCAAGGATGGGGCAAGATGTAGGGGCTCAGGAAGTTTATTCCAGGCGTAGGGTGCAGCGAGACAGAAGGCGCAAAGTCTGGAGTTGGCAGTATCAGCTTGGTCAGTTATCTTTAAACCAGCCAAAAATAAACCGGATATTCAACACTGGTCACTGGAAACAGCCCAGCATTGCAAATCCAGGCTTAGCGCCGACCGCGGGAGTTGGCCGGTCTAATTCCCGCAGTCCGAATATCAGCCCTAAGGAGTGCATTCCCTTCATTAGTGTGCCTTAACATTTAGGGGTCCTTTTTCCAAGCTGCGGGAAAAAAGGCCCTGCGCTAGCAGCGGGGGCCGTTTTTCCTTCGCGCCAGGGTCCTTTTTACCGCAGCGGGTAAAAAGCCCCCAGACAAACATGGCCACGCGGTAAGAGAACTCTTACTGCATGGCCATGCGGAAGGGAACCCTTACCCCCACCCATTGAGGTGGCGATAAAGGCTCCTGCGGTAACCGGGCAGCATGCGGCAATATCTGATAACCGCTGGGTTACCGCCGTGCAAGCCTTTTCCGTGGATTTTCTTTTCCCCTCAGAAATGGTGCGCGCTTGGGGCGACATTACCGCCGATGGCCACATTGGGCCACCGGTAGTCCCAATTTAGCGTTGGGTAAGCCCGCGTTGGGCTTACCGACACTTTGTAAAAGGCCCCCTTAGAGCGCTAAATCAATCTAACTTGGTTTAACCTACAAATCAGTGCGTATTGAGCTGATTAGCACATGTTAAAAATATTTTGATTAAAATAAATGTGGGAAATGAACATAAAACCTCACAAAAAATTGTTGGAGAAAGGCTAAATGAACCCAACAGTTTCACCCATGCAAATCTCTAGCAGTTGTTCCCAATCCTTTCACCCTCTTTTAAACGGTGCTGTTACTAGCCTGAGTCCTGGGGTCACTCTGCCTCTGTTGCACACACTTCAAGGACTAGGCATGCAAACTTACTACTACTTCTATTTAGCATTTCTATAGCGCTACAAGGCGTACGCAGCGCTGCACAAACATAGAAGAAAGACAGTCCCTGCTCGAAGAGCTTACAATCTAATAGACAAAAAATAAATAAAGTAAGCAAATCAAATCAATTAATGTGAATGGGAAGGAAGAGAGGAGGGTAGGTGGAGAGTGGTTACAAGTGGTTACGAGTCAAAAGCAATGTTAAAGAGGTGGGCTTTCAGTCTAGATTTAAAGGTGGCCAAGGATGGGGCAAGACGTAGGGGCTCAGGAAGTTTATTCCAGGCGTAGGGTGCAGCGAGACAGAAGGCACGAAGTCTGGAGTTGGCAGTAGTGGAGAAGGGAACAGATAAGAAGGATGTATCCATGGAGCGGAGTGCACGGGAAGGGGTGTAGAGAATTACGAGTGTGGAGAGATACTGGGGAGCAGCAGAGTGAGTACATTTATAGGTTAGTAGAAGAAGTTTGAACAGGATGCGAAAACGGATAGGGAGCCAGTGAAGGGTCTTGAGGAGAGGGGTAGTATGAGTAAAGCGACCCTGGCGGAAGATGAGACGGGCAGCAGAGTTTTGAACCGACTGGAGAGGGGAGAGGTGACTAAGTGGGAGGCCAGCAAGAAGCAGATTGCAGTAGTCTAAACGAGAGGTGACAAGGGTGTGGATGAGGGTTTTGGTAGAGTGCTCGGAAAGAAAGGGGCGGATTTTACGGATGTTGTAAAGAAAGAAACGACAGGTCTTGGCAATCTGCTGGATATGAGCAGAGAAGGAGAGAGAAGAGTCAAAGATGACCCCAAGGTTTCGAGCTGAGGAGACAGGGAGAATGAGAGAGCCATCAACAGAAATAGAAAACGGGGGGAGCGGGGAGGTGGGTTTAGGGGGGAAAATGAGAAGCTGATAACCGCTGGGTTACCGCAAATTTCTTGTGGACCTTGCAAAAGCCTCAAATTTAACACCCATCTTGCACCAGCTCTGCGGTAATCCAAGGGCTCAGCTAATAGGGTGTGTTGGAGATTACTAGAGTACATAAGTATTACCATACTGGGACAGACCGAAGGTCCATCAACAGTGGCCAATCCAGGTCACAAGTACCTGGTAAGATCCCAAAAGAGTACAATACATTTTATGCTGCTTATCCTAGGAATAAGCAGTGGATTTTCCATAAGTCCATTTTAATAATGGTCTATGGACTTAATCCTTTAGGAAGCCATCCAGACCTTTTTTTTTAAACCCTGCTAAGCTAACTGCTTTTACTACATTCTCTGGCAATGAATTCCAGAGTTTAATTACACGTTGAGTGAAGAAACATTTTCTGATGGAGGTGAAGGGGCAGGAGATGTTTTGGTAAATGCAATGGAAAGGACAGGAGAGAGGGAGAAGAAAGATGGAGAGGAAATGCACCCCCACACACTTGAGCACATCCAAAGAAATTACACATTATGTTATTCAGAAAATGTATTTTCAAACAAAAGATTCACAGCTATCAATTGCTTTTCACACATAGTTTTACACTGCATAGCTTATAAGGCACAATGTTATAACTATTGTATATAAGAGCCCATTTCAAAAGTTCCAGTTAGATGCCTTGTGTTCTGTGGCCTGCATGGGACTAGGGAATGCGCTCCTATAGAAAGACAGAAGAGAAACGCACCATTTTCACACCATTGGAGATTACTGTAATGGTTTTTTCCTGGTTTTGTATTAGTGAGTGACTCCTGATCTCTGTGTGGATTCTGGAGCTGGGTTTTGAGAAAGTAGGTGCCAGATTATTCATTTTGAAGACTGAAATAGAGGACTAGCATAACACTTAAAGCAGCAGGCTGAGAACCAGGGGATCCCAGTCGAAATCCTACTGCAGCTCCATGACCTCAGGTACAAACTTAGGGACAGATACAGTATGTGTACTAGGCTTTGTACACTGGTAGCTCAGCTTTAGTGTACAGTTCAAAAATGAACTTTGTACGTGAGCTAGGCCCGTGTAGACACCAGTGTGCAGTGTGTGTAAGCTCATGCTGATGGACTGTGTGGAAGACCAGAAGGCTGACCCTCTACACTACTTTGAGGCTTCTGTGTTGACCCTCTACACTTCTTTGAGGCTTCTGTGTTGACCCTCTACACTTCTTTGAGGCTTCTAAGTTGACCCTCTGCACTACTGGAGTGGAGGAGTGGCCTAGTGGTTAGAGCACTGGTCTTGCAATCCAGAGGTGGCCAGTTCAAATCCCACTGCTGCTCCTTGTGATCTTGGGCAAGCCACTTAACCCTGCATTGCCTCAGGTACAAACTCAGATTGTGAGCCCTCCTGGGACAGAGAAATATCCAGAGTACCTGAATGTAACTCACCTTGAGCTACTACTGAAAAAGGTGTGAGCAAAATCCAAATAAATAAATAAAAATACTTTCAGGCTTCTAAGTTGACCCTCTACACTACTTTGAGGCTTCTAAGTTGACCCTCTACACTACTTTGAAGGTTCTAAGGTCCTCTCAATGAGAGCATCACTCTCTGTACCCTCACCTAAAGAAATTGCATGATGTGATACCCACCAGTAAACCTTCTCAAAGATAGCCCTCATACTCTGGAACTCACTGCCAGAGGTGCTATGTCTAACTTGAGACTACATCTGCTTTAGGAAGCAGGTGAAAACCTGGCTCTTCTCCCAAGCCTTTAATGCATATTGTGACTGTCTATCCACTCATTCCACTCCTGCACCAGCTTGCTGTTCTTAGACCAGTTCCTCTTATCTTCTTCAACTATACAGATACTTGTCTTCAGTCACCCACTCATCTTTACTTGGTTTTATCCACCTTGTCTATATGTCTCATCTATGCTCATCCCTTCCACTGCCTTTTAAAATGTTTCATTGTATCATACTGACAGTCTGAGTATCATATCTAGGTATTTATTTATTTGTTTGTTTGTTGCATTTGTATCCCACATTTTCCCACCAATTTGCAGGCTCAATGTGGCTTACATTACACCGTAATGGCGATCACCATTTCCGGATGGAGAATTACAGGTTGTATTACATTAAAGCAGATAAATGGTACAATAGAAAACAGAGAGGTATTGCATTGAAGTTCCTGAATGAGTTATAGAGTAAGTTAGATAATCAAATATAGAAAGTTCATGTCCGGCATGAGAAACACGGTTCGATCCGGCGTAATAGCTAAAGTGGTAATGTGTATTGTGTAACTTTGAGTGTCATCGAAGGTTATAATCTGATGTAAAGAGTTCGTTTTCATCTAGTTCATGTGGAGACTAATTATCTCTTGTTTAGGATCGATCATTTTGGTATACCTTCTTGAACAGGTTGGTTTTCAGTAGTTTTCGGAAGATTGTTAGGTCGTGCTTTGTTTTTATGGCCTTTGGGTAGCGCGTTCCATATTTGCGTGCCTATATAGGAGAAGCTGGCTGCGTATGTGGATTTATATTTAAAGCCTTTGCAGCTGGGGTAGGGAAGATTTAAGAATGTGCGTGATGATCTTTTTGTGTTTCTAGTTGGCAGGTCTATGAGGTCTGACATATAGGTTGGGGCTTCACCATGCACGATTTTGTGGACTAGGGTGCAGACTTTGAACGCAATTCATTCTTTTAATGGCAGCCAGTGTAGTTTTTCTCTTAAGGGTTTGGCGCTTTCGTATGTTATATGAATGTTCTTTCATTCTGCTTATCATGAGGTATCATTTACATTTTGCTGACATCGCATTTCTGCAGTTTTAATATGTACATTTCCAGTACTCACTACACAATAATTAAGTTGGAGAAAAATTCATCAACAGACAGAAAAACGACTCAGTCACGAAAAAGACTACCAAAATTTAAACAGAGAAAAAGGACCTCAGTGAAACAAAAAGTGGACCCTTAAAGTAACTTGGAATCCCACTCACTCACTATCACCAGCGTTGGTCCTAAAAAAAACCTCCATTTCTAAACAATAGTGCATTATAGTCCAAATGCAGAATGTACAATCGTTTTTTGCCTGGGTATTGGATTATTATTTGATGTTTTTAATTCTTTTGTACGTTTACTGAGGTCTTTTTTTCGCCATTTAAATTTTGGGTGCTCTTTTTTGGGACTCTCCAGCTTGCATAGGCACGTAGTAGATGATGGCAGATAAAGACCTGTACGGTCCATCCAGACTGCCCAACAAGATAAACTCATAGTATAAGGTATGGTATGTATACTTGGTCTCATTTTCAGGGCACAGACTGTAGACCTCTGCCCAGCACTGGCCTTGTTCTCCAATGTCAGAAGTTGTCATCGAAGCCCCACTCCAGCCCGTCCCAATCTGTCCAGCTACGATCAGGGCCAATTACTGGTGTTGCCATCTAATTACTGCAAAGCTTGTTTGGCTCCACCGCGCCTTCTATACTGGATTCCTTTGTGTTTATCCCACGCATTTTTGAATTCCGTTACCGTTTTCATCTCCACCACCTTCAGCGGGAGGGCATTCCAGGCATCCATCACCCGCTTCATGAAAAAGTATTTCCTGATGTTATTCCTGAGCCCAGTGGCGTTCCTAGGGGGGCGGACACCCGGGGCGGCGCCCCGCCCCCCCAGGTGCAGCACCCCCCCTGATGCAATGCGGACCCCCCCTCGGGTGCAGCACACCCCCTGATGCAGTGCGGACCCCCCCCCGGGTGCACGCCGCTGGGGGGGTGCTGCAGCGCGCGCCTGCTCAGAGTTCCCTGACTTCGCGCGTTCGCTGCAGCTCCCCCTGACCCGGAACAGGAAGTAACCTGTTCCAGGGCAGAGGGAGCTGCAGTGAACGCGCAAAGTCAGCGAACTCAGAACAGGCGCGCGCCGCGGCACCCCCAGCGGCGTGCACCTGGGGCGGACCGCCCCCCATTGGTACGCCACTGCCTGAGCCGGCCCCTCTGCAACCTCAATTCTTATCCTCCAGTTCTATCACCTTCCCGTCTCTGGAAGAAGTTTGTTTGTAAATGAATACCTTCCAAATATTTGAACTTCTGTCATATCAGTTCTGTCTCTCCTTTCCTTCAGGGTATACATGTCCTTCTGCAGACACGGGTGTCATTGTGCATGGGACTGTATGTCAGGTGTCCCTGTGTCTGTATCCGTGTGTGGTGGGGGGTGTCGTGTATGGGACTGTATGTCAGGTGTCCCTGTGTCTGTATCCGTGTGTGGTGGGGGTATCTTTGTGTATGTGACTGTCAAATGTCCTGTGTCTCTCTTTCTAGGGAGGGGACTGTGTACCAGGGGTGTAGCCAAACACCCAGTTTTGGGTGGGCCTGGGCCCAAGATGGGTGGGCAGAAGCACTCCGCCTTGTCCCACAAGTGATTTGGTCTCTCCCTCTCTCGCCTGCATGCCATGTGGTCTCTCAAACATCCCCCTCCCCCGAATACCTTTTAAATAGCAGATTTTCACCGGCAGTGAGCAGCAACTAATACACACCGCTCATGTTGGCCCCACAGCCTTCCCACTGATGCAACTTCCTGTTTCCGCATAGGCGGGGAGTTCATCAGAGGGAAGGCAGTGGGGGCAGTGTGAGCAGTATGTATCAGTCGCTCCTCACTGCAGGCGAATATCTGCTATTTACAAGGTATGCAGGAGGGACAGTTGTTGGGAGTTTTCGGCTGGTGGGGCTTGGTGATCCCTGCCAGTCACATCATAAGTGTGCTGCTACTGGGTGGGCCTGAGCCCAAAGTAGGTGGGCCTGGGCCCATCCGGGCCCACCCTTGGCTACGCACATGTACATGTATCTGTATGCAGAAGCGTAGCCAGGTTTTGTCATCAGGGGGGAGTAGACCTTATGTAAAATGGGTGCAGGTGTTAGGCTGAAGAGACAATTTACATAGGCGCCATTTCATTTGGGGAGGGGGAGTGTCTTTGTCAGGTGTCTCTGATCTGTATCCGTGTGTGTGTGTATGGTGGTGGTGGTGGTGAGGGGGTTATCTGTATGCATGTGTCAGTATGTCAGGTCTGTGTCTGTATCTTTGTGGGGGGGAGGGGGTTGCATGCGTGTGTCTATACGTCAGGTGTCGGCTTCTGTTTGTGCGTGACTCGGTATACACACAGGGATATAAATGAAGTCTTTACCATGGTCTCAGGTACAATAGTGAGAGACAGAAACCTTTTATTTCCTTCATTATTACACTTTCTGGGCAGTAAACCAGCTTTTCTGGTAGTTATTGTTGTCCAGCCAAAAGGTATTACTGTGTGTTAAACTACAAAGCTCCCTCTTTTAAAGAGAAGAGAAAACCCATTAACCAGTCAGTTGCTGGATTGGCAACTTTCATGGTTGTGAGAGCTCAGCATCCAATCCCACTGCTGATACCATCTGTCACTGTATATCTTAGAATGCCCCCCTCCCCCACTTTCCCTCCCAGGCTGGATGATAAACATATATCCCAGCGGAGTCCTGAGCTGGGAGCTTTGAAGATGGATCTTTCTGCAGGGAAGTCAGAGGCCCTTCTCTACGTACATGCAGGACGTCAGACTCACAGAAACAGAAGCCTGCGCGGCCGCGTTGCTGATCTGCAAGGGCAGGCTTCCACATGGAATGTTGCTAGTGGAATAGCAACATTAACATTCCATGTAGAATCTCAGATAGTAGCAACATTCCATATATTTATTTAGATTTTGCTCACAGCTTTTTCAGTAGTAGCTCAAGGTGAGATATATTCTAAGTTTGCACCTGAGGCAATGGAGGGTTAAGTGACTTGCCCAAGATCACAAGGAGCAGCAGCGGGATTTGAACCGGCCATCTCTGGATTGCAAGACCAGTGCTCTAACCACTAGGCCACTCCTACACTATATGTGCAAATAACACTGAGCCAGCTACGCACTGTTCTGTACCTTTGAGAACGCGCACTGTGTGGATGGGAGGTCGCACGGGCAGAGTCTGGATGGAGCACACACTTCTGTGCGTAATTCACGGTGTGCTCTAAGATACATGTATATCTACCAAATCTCGTTGTGAGCATTTCCATCAGCTCTCTGGCTGAGCACACTAATGGACGTGATCTGAACGCGGGGGGAGGACAAACACCTAAAAAAAAAAGAGATCCCAGCGCTCAAACAAAATTTCCTTCTTGGCTCTTTATTCCAAATCAACTCTTAAAGTTAAGACGGACTGACATGGGCCGTGTTTTGCAACTGCGTCAGGGACGGTCGTCAAGCCAAAGACGTTCTCACTTTGTTCTCAAAATAGCCATATGTATAGTTGGAGCAGCTGGCTAAAAACCAGAGGTGTCTTGTGACCCTGGGCAAGTCACTTAACCCTCCATTGCCCCAGGTACAACCCTTAGATTGTGAGCCCAGTAGGGGCTTATCTGCCCAGTAAACCGCTTTGGATGCACCAAAGAAAGGTGGTCTGTCAAATCCATACTCTTAACCCTTACCCCTTGTGACCTTGGGCAAGTCACTTAGCCCTCCATTGCCTGAGGTATGAACTTAGATTGTGAATCAACAAGAGACAGGCCTCCGATATTCAGAACGGCTGTTGAATGGAGTTACGCACAAACAGAAGCTGACACCTGACCAGCTATCCCCCTCTGAATATCCTCAGTTAGTTTCGGCCGATATAACCAGCTATCCGCTGATTTTAAAACCCAATTGAGCAGCCATATTTGGCCACGTAAAAGCCAATATCGACTTAGCCAGTTATCTTTAAACTGGCCCGGCATTCAACATACGGGTTCAGCCCAGACTGCAGGGGTTAGCCAGTTTGACTTCCACGATCTGAGGCGGGGATAGTGCTGGGCAGACTTATACGGTCTGTGCCAGAGCCGGTGGTTGGGAGGCAGGGCTGGTGGTTGGGAGGTGAGGATAGTGCTGGGCAGACTTATACGATCTGTGCTAGAGCTGGTGGTTGGGAGGAGGGGCAGGTGGTTGGGAGGCGGGGATAGTGCTGGGCAGACTTATACGGTCTGTGCCAGAGCCGGTGGTTGGGAGGCGGGGCTGGTGGTTTGGGAGGCGGGGATAGTGCTGGGCAGACTTATACGGTCTGTGCCCTGAAGAGCAAAGGTACAAATCAAAGTAGGGTATACACAAAAAGTAGCACAAATGAGTTATCTTGTTGGGCAGACTGGATGGACCGTGCAGGTCTTTTTCTGCCGTCATCTACTATGTTACTATGTTACTATGAATATCGGCCCCAGGGAAAATACCTCCAGATTTATCCCGGGAAAAAGTGTGAGTTTAATCTTATCTAATCCAGGCTTTTTATAGACCACCTATTCCAAAGGGGGTCCTAAGTGGTATATAATGGAAAAGCCCAAACAGCCCCAGGAATAACAAAATCCAAAAAAGTAAAGAATAATAATTTTACATAATCAAAAATTTGTTAACAAGAAAAGTGTTGAATTTCTTGTGAAAGGAATAATGAGAGAATTCTTGCTTAACTTTCAAAGGAAGATTATTTCAAATATAAGCAGATTGAAGTAGAAAAGAACTGCTTAAGTGTTTTCTTATGAGTGAAAATTTACTGTTTAGCAGAGAACAATAATCCATCCGAAATACCAGTTAACAAAATTTACACCGAATCTTCACTAAACGCAGTGGCGTTCCTAGGGGGGCGGACACCCGGGGCGGCGCCCCCCCCCCCCCCCCCGGGTGCAGCACCCCCCCCCCGATGCAGCGCGGAACCCCCCCCCCCGGGTGCACGCCGCTGGGGAGGTGCTGTAGCGCACGCCTGCTCAGAGTTCCCTGACTTCGCGCGTTCGCTGGCGCTCCCTCTGACCCGGAACAGGAAATAACCTGTTCCAGGGCAGGGGGAGCTGCAGCGAACGCGCGAAGTCAGCGAACTCAGAGCAGGTGCGTGCCGCAGCACCCCCCAGCGGCGTGCACCCGGGGCGGACCGCCCCTCCCGCCCCCCCTTTGCTACGCCACTGCAAATTAGCCCCCTGACAAAGAACAAAATGCAGTGGCACTGCATTTTTTTCTAGGGGGCTATTTTGTTAAGGGTTATTTTGCTAGAGGCTGATTTGTCAAGGGCTATTTTGTCGGGGTGCCATCTCCCAGCTATCAGCTGGACAAGTGTGACTGCCTGCAGGACATCGCTCTTTATCCAAATCATCATCTTCACGCTGGGGAATTGAGCATTTGTGGTTTTATACCTAAGGCAAGACTTACTGACCCAAAGCACCTCCACCAGGGTACTCGGTTACACAGCCCTGCCCTTTCTTATCTGTCTGGGACAAGCTTTCAATCTTCCATTGCACCTTTGCCAAGGGGTTATCTCCTGGGCATCTCCCACCCTTTCAATATAGATAAGCAGAGGAGGTAGTAAATACGGGAGAGTGATAAGAGTTTTGTAAAAATGATTTAAGCGTGAAATTATAAAAGTTCTACAGCTATAAATAATGCCCGATGAAAATGTTATCTAAGAAATGTTCTAAATGGTGTAAAATAAACATGAGAAGGAGGGAGCGCATTTTATAGCCGGGATCTTACGGTGGAATGTCCAAAAGATGCCATTCTATAAAGGCAAATAAAATGGAAAAACATTCTCTCGCTTTCATAATAAACAGACCATCAGAAGGGTAAGGCAAAACCTACAGCGTGTGATTGAAGCCACATTAACTGCTCTGCACTTCGATCATCCGTTCCGTAGAGTGAAAAGTGGATGTGCGTAAATACATGAAGAAGAAAAAATTCACCATTTAAAATATTTGTACCATTTCGGAGGCCGGGCTGAGAATCCCGATGAGAAACGTTTAAGGCACTGACAGGCAGATGATCAAAAGCAAACGCCGGCGCTAGAGGCTTGTTAGCACCATACTAGCGCCGGCGTTTGCTACCGCCCCATGATCAGAGCCCTCGAGCACGTGAAACAACGCGCTCGAGGGCTCTTAGCGCAAGTAGCCTGCAAATGCATGCTAATCAGCGCTTAACGCATTCATCCCCAGCCAAAGATTGGGTCGCTGGCTGCGACAAACCCTACGCCAGCTCCGAGCTGGCGTTAGGGTTTGCAGATCATTGGGGAGGAATGGTGAGCCCTGTCCAGCAGGCCCCCATTCCCCCCTACAGCAAACCTGCCAGCAAGGGCAGTTGAGGACGTCCAAACGTTTGGACATTTCTATGACGGGGCAGTTAAGGACGTCCAAAATTGGATGTTTCTATGAGAAAGACATCTTTCTCATAGAAACATCCAATTTTGGATGTCCTTAACTGCCCATTGCAGAAACGTCCAAATTCTGGACGTCCTCAACTGCCTCGTCGCTATACCCCTGACACCCCCTTGAAATCTGGCCGTCCCTGCAACAGGGCAGTTGAGGACGTCCATCTTCTGGTTTAAAGATGGGCGTCCTTCTCTTTTCATTGGTCTCCAGCACTTCTACCCCATAATCAGAGATAATTGCGCTGCTTAAATTTGCATGCATTATCTCTGATCATAGGTCTAATAGCGCCCCACGCTGTTCCAGCGCTATTTTAGAGCGCTGTTTGGAACAGCGCGGGGCTTTTGATCATCTGCCTGTGAATCGCTGTGTTCTGTACCTGACTCACACCAGCTTTCTGAAGGCCTGTGACGGGGGCTGGACTTCATTGATTTCTCCACTGCAGACAATGCTTTAATCCAATTAATCCTCTGGTCGTGAGGCCTCTGTATGTTTTCATATTTATGAGTTTTCTAAAGGCAACATAAGCATCGATGTGCCTACAGGGCTGTTAGAGATATCGGGGTTGATACTCGAAGCGATTTAACCGGCCAGAAATGGCTTCTGGATTGTTAAATCACCCTTTCAGAGAAACCAGTAATTTTCAGCGGCACTTAACTGGTTAGCACCAAGCGCAAAACTGGCAATTTTGGGGGCCTTCTGGGGGCGGAGTCAACACTTAGCCAGTCAAGTGCCGATACTCAGAACTTAACCAGCCAGGTTAACTGCATAATTTCATAAGAGCCACTTCTGTATATAAAACATACTTTATATATATTTATTTATTGCATTTGTATCCCACATTTTCCCTCCTAATAGTAGGTTCAATGTGGCTTGCATACAATTACAGTGTTTCAATTTGATTGAAGAGCAGTGGCGTAGCTACGTGGGGCCACGGGGGCCTGGGCCCCCGTAGATTTGACCCTGTACCCCCCTGCTGACGACCGTCTCAACCCCCCCTCCCGCCACCAGCCCTCCCCCGCCGTCACCGTCGCCTACCTTTGCTGGTGGGGGACCCCAACCCCCACCAGCCGAGGTCCCCTTCTTCCGGCGCAAGGCTTCGTTCTGTTTCTGTGAGTCTGATGTCCTGCACAGGACGTCAGACTCACAGAAACAAAACAAAGCCTTGCGCTGGAAGAAGAGGACCTCGGCTGGTGGGGGTTGGGGCCCCCCGCCAGCAAAGGTAGGCGACGGTGGGGGAGGGTTGGCAGCGGAAGGGGGAGTCGAGAGGGTCGTAGGCGGGGGAAGGGGGGCAAAGGTGGTGGTGGCGGGGGAGGTCAGCAATGGCGGGGGGGGGGGGGGCGGCAGTGCCAGGGTGGGGGCTAAAATATGCCCCCTCCCGCCGACATCTGGCTACGCCCCTGTTCAAGAGTATCGTTACAACAAGGCAGACAATTACAGTGATCCAGATTGGTTTAAGAGTATCACTTACTACAAGCGAACAGATATGGCCTGGGCTATATTTATGATTAGTATGGTGGAAGTGAGTAGAGTAAGCTAAGGGTTATGTTTGCGTTGATTTGTCATTGTCTGAAGATATGCGAGGATGTTGCAGTGGGTTTGAGGTTAGGTAGAAGCAGCGGGAAGAAACTTCTTGAAAAGATGTGTTTTTAGTTTTTTCCGGAAGTTTCAGGTCTTTTGGTAGGAGAGTTCCAGAGTTGGGTGTCTATAAATGAGAAGCTGGAGGCGGGTGATGTTTTGTATTTCAGTCCCTTACAACTGGGATAGTTGGGCGTTAAATATGATCTTGCTGTGTCCATGAAGTTTCTTATTGGTAGGTCAATTAGTTTGGTCACGTATTCTGGTGCCAGTCCAGAGAGAATTCTATGTATGATTCTGCATAACTTGAAGGTTATGCGTGCGTTTATTGGTAGCCAGTGTAGGGATTGAAGGAGGGGTTTTGCGCTTTTGAAGCGTGATTTCCCATAGATAAGTCTTAATGCCATGGAAAATGCTTTCGAAAATTAGCCCCCCTTCTCCACAAATGAACTCAGATTGCTGAAATCTTGATCAAAAGTGGCAAGTGCTGACTTGGGTCTGCACTTTGAAATGCTCTACTGGCTGATTTGTGGACAATGACACAGTTAATGTATTTTCAAAAACAACTGAAGGTATAGCCAGACAGTGATTGAAAGGATGTAGGTGATGTCTCTTTCCTTCTGGGGCTTTGATAACATATAGTGCATGCTGGCTTTACTCTGTATTTATACTTAGAATTTTCTTGTTTTGTGAATTTGTGTATTTTATAATTTATTGTCGTAGCGGTCTATAAAATAATGAGTGGAGTGGAACGGGTAGATGTGAATCGATTTGTTTACTCTTGCAAAAAGTACTATGACTAGGGGGCATGCAATGAAGCTACAAAGTAGTAAATTTAAAACGAATCGGAGAAAATCTTTCTTCACTCAATTCGTTGCCAGATAATGTAGTAAAAGCAGTTAGCTTAGCGGGGTTTAAAAAAGGTTTGGATGGCTTCCTAAAGGAAGTCCATAGGCCATTATTAAAATGGACTTGGGGAAAATCCACTGCTTATTTCTAGGATAAGCATCATAAAATGTAGTGCACTTTTTTGAGATTTTGCCAGGTATTTGTGGCCTGGACTGGCCACTGTTGGAAACAGGATGCTGGGCTTGATGGACCTTCGGTAGATAACGTGGAAACGTAGATTATTTTAATAAAATCAGGTGTGACAAGCCAGTGTTTTCTTGCTGTCTGTTGCTAGATCAGAAAGCCTAGTTGCACTTACGGAAATAATTTTCATCTTCGCTGAATTTTTTGATAGCTCTTTTCAGTCGTTGGGTGCCTGCTGCATCGGTGTATACCACCGAATGCCCATGGTAAGGAAGCCTGCAGTTTGTGGCTTATGCCTGACATTATGAGAGCAATTGTAGAGTTCCTTTGGCAGTTCATAGGTCTGCAGCTATTCTGTTAAAGCACGCGTGCACTTTTACCCGCGATAAGAGGAGACAACTTACAAGTAAAACACATATTTACACACATAATACCCTTTGCAAAGTGTCTTCTGGTGAATTAAAGTTTCCTTCTTCTTAAAACTTGACTGGTGGGCAGATTTTCTTTGAGGACTCCAGGACGATGACTCTGAGAAAGCGGCATTGTGTTTTTTGTGGGTTGGTTTCCTATAAATAGCGATAGGAAAACACTTGTTTGTTTTCGCCTGATAAGATTATCTAGACATGGAATTTCAGTGTCTAGCAACACTCAGCTGGAACTTGAGGTTTTGGTTCCTGGTTTTAACCTCATCAGAAAGTTATGCATGAGAGTAAAGCACCAGGGCTTACCTGCGCCTCAACAACCACATCCACAATGGAAACGGGTGAACAGACAAAAGTTTGGCTCCAAATTTTGCAATCTGGATGAGCGGCTCTTATGGCTTCCTTCGTTCTCCCCTTGATTGCTCATGGAATTGATTCTGCGATGAGTGGAAATTCTTTTTAAGGTCACGCTTTCCTGATAACACAGCTGGAGTCAGTGGGTATTTGGAAGGGTTCTTATCTTTTGGGAAGGAAGCCCTGACGGTTTCTAGTGACTGCTTAGAGGAATGTCCGTCAGTGTAATGGATAATTTTCAAAGCCACATTGGCACATGAATCCGGCTGTGCAAAATTTGCCGTTCCTCAGTTTTATCCAACAGTGAGTACTTTTAGCTGATTTAGGAGATGTTCCCAAAGGGCTTGTTTTGGGCAAGGCTGGAAGAAAACCCTCATAGGTGGAACCTTTGAAAAGAAAAGCAAGCACATATAACCGTGGATACTTTGCTTCTATCGCCAAAGCTTGGAATAGCCTAGCGGTAAAAGTTGGGGAGGTCAGCGTTTGTAATGGAATCGGCTATGCTTGGTAGAACCTGGAAGATGATGATAACAACAGGGTTGAGATGTTGAATAAATCTGTCAACACAGTGGGCCAACGGTGTACAACTCTGCACGAACCAACTGGCTCAGGGTCGGCAGGTTGGAGGTGGCAGCATGCCATCTGGCAAGGCTGTGGGGATCTAGGCAGCTGGATGTTCGAGCAGTGTCGTCTGCTGGGACTGTTTTAGGGCTTGAGGGGTGGGCTGGGGAGAGAATTGATGGCTGTTGGATTGGGTAGAGGAACTGATATGCTAAAAAGGCAATTGAGATCACCAGTGTCTTCCGTTGGTTACACAACTGTGGAGAAGAAATTCCGTGTAGTTGAGTGAAGATGCGTTATATTTTAGATCACTGGTGATGAGTGGGATAGTGGGTGTAAGTTGGAAAAAGCCCAGATCATAACATTACATGGTAATGTTTGCAAATATGGCTCCTCATAGTCCCCCTCCCCCCCCAATAGTGAAAGCTATTTAATCAGTCAAACACAGCCACTAACCAGTTAAATAGAATATCGCCGGCTAACCATGAATGTTCAGTGAGTGATAACCAGTTATCTCTGCTGAATATTGCCAGTTAGTGTCGGCGCATAACCAGCTATATTGTGCAACTTATCCGATTAGGTTCCGATATCCATAATAGCAGAAATAGCTGTCCTTTCTTTAACCGTTAAAAAGCTAAATGGTTAACGCTGAATGTCGGCATAGCTGGTTAACTTTTAGTGGTTGAACACTGCCCCCCCCCCCCCCCCCCGGATATTCAATGCTGGTTGCCGGGCGCTTTAACGCCGGCAACAGACAGCAAAACCGCTGGCGGAATGTCAGGCCCGGTGTTTGTCATGACTTCTTAACTGTATTTGTGGGCGATGGAAATAAAGATGTTTAATAAAAAAAAGACGGTTCTATAACTGGGGCCATGCAGTTACTTGCGCACTTCGCGATTTTCTGTAAGATGACGCAGACGTGCTACAGAGCGTAACTACAGTAGGGTGTACGGCTGGGTAGAGCGTAAAAGGGGGCAAGGGCATGCCTCCAAATTATTTATTTCTTACATTTGTATCCCACATTTTTCCACCTATTTGCACGCTCAATGTGGCTTACATAGTACCGTAGAGGCGTTCGCCAACTCCGGTAGAGAAACAAATACAAGGAGTTGATGTGATCGAATAGGATTCATGTCTTATAGATACTTTGGGGAATTATAGAGAGGAAGAGTTATGTAGAGCTTTGGTCCTGTTGTGTTGTGGAGTTAAGTTGGGTCGATAGGGTATGCCTTTTTGAACAGGTTACTTTTTAGTGATTTCCGGAAGTTTAGGTGGTCGTACGTTGTTTTCATGGCTTTTGTATTATACTCAATTCATGGCCCATTGTCGCCCGCTGTTGATAATGGCATAATGGTCGCAGGTTAGTGTAGGCGCATCAATGCAGGTTTATGTTGCTGGTCTATAAAGGTGTCGGGGTGCCAAACTGGCCGATACTCAATGCTATTTCACCGGCCAGGCAAGGCTCCTGGCCGGTTAAATAGCACTTAACTGGCTAAGCCCAAATATTCAGTGCGAGATAGCCAGTTATCTCCGTTGAATATTAGCGCATAGGGCCAGATTCTATATAAGGCGCCTAAAAAATCCACGCAGTAAAACATTTCCACCTAAGTGTATTCTAGAAGCAGCGCCTAGATTTAGGTGCTGGTTATAGAATTTGCTTAGTTGATATCCCAGCGTCTAAACTGTTCGTCTCCATTTACACCAACGAAAATGTGGCGTAAATCCCTGAGCGTAGACTTACGAGCACTGGGCCATATCCTATAAATAAGCACATAAATTTTGGAACGCTCACCCATAACCGCACCCCTTTTGAACTGCGTGCATTAGAATTTAGGCGCAGTTCATTACAGAATACACTTAGCAAATTTGCGTGTAAATTCTAATTATTGCCAATTAGTGCTCATTATTGCTTGTTAAGTGCTGTTATCAATGCTGATTAGCCTTTAAGCCAATTAAATTACATGTAGTGTTATAGAATACGCCTGGATTTTGACGCGGATCTCTAGGTGCATCGAATACCCGGGCTCAGCTCTGATCGCGGCACTTAGCTGGCCTGCCTCCCGTGGGTTGAATACTGGCCGGCACTCCCCACAGTGTATTGGGGTGCCTAAAAGGAGAGGAGGTGCCCTGTAAATTGTCTGGAGTGAGAGGGAGACATTTTACTTGGGTAGGGAGTATCCTGGAAACAGTGTGTGGTTGGCATCGTTTGCAACCTGGACTGAAATAACTGGGCAGACTGGATGGGCCAGTTCATGTTTCTGAGCTATTGTCTACCATAAAGTAGCTGAGAAGTGCTGAGCGTTGCGAAAGTAAGGGGGGGGGGGGGGGGGATGTGCCCAGCATATCTGCACAAGACCTGTGCGAAGGTGCTTATGGTTCTCCACTGTCCTTCCCAAATCTGTAACTCCCTTCACCATCTGTTCGCCTTAAAGCAAGGTTGACACAGATTTTAAAATGAAGCCGGGCAGTGGAAGGATCCAGACCCCTCCTCTCTTCTCCGCTTAGGGCAGGGCTCATGATGCAGAAAAGACCCTCCTAGTCTGGATAGCGAGAGGAGTCTGGGCTCTGGCGGCGAGCGATCCCCGAATCAGAAACGCGCCCCGGGGGAGGACATGTGAGAGCAGGCGGCGGAAGATGAACCCGGCGGCCAGGAAGAGGGTGGGCTGTACTGTGTGGAGGAACAAGCTGCCGCCAAAGGTCTGGGGCTGCGAGTTAGAGAATGACACGGGGACGGGGATCCGCAGTAACCGTGGGGATGGGGGCGGGGACAGAGCTTGCGAGGACGGGGACAGAGCCCACGGGACGGGGCAGGGATGGGGACAGAGCCCACAGGGACGGGGACAAACTTTGTCCCCATGTCATTTTCTACTTCGAAGCCTGTTAATGAACCGGACTTATTTATGTTTCAGTGATGCAGACATTGATATTTTGATTTTTTTGGAAAAACAAGCGAACATGCTGGCCAAAGCTAGCAAAATTTGCATGGGGGATCCTGTACATCCTGCTACCTGCACCTCTTCTAAGGAGACATCTTCTATTGAAGGAGGGATTGTGGAAGACAGGAGAGCTAGACTGAATCCTGAGATTATTGATGACTTCTTATTCATCCACAGATTTAAAAAATCATAAGTGTTTCATAGTGCATATTTCTCCCCTCTAGGGCATACAGAACGGGTTGTATTTTGTAGCCCTGGACATTTTAACAGGGTGGATTAGGATTCCTTGGGGGTTGCAGAAGTCAGCTATTGTTGGGGTTGGAAGGGTAGAGGGTGGTGGTGGGAAGGAGGGTTATTATAGCTGCTCATTGTTGTTATTGTTTTCTGTTTGTATTTTATACACTACAGTTGCACAGCATATTGTTCCTTTTTATATTTTAATAAAAAGATTTAAATATAAAATCATAATTAAGGCTTCTGCCCATGAGGACGGGGCGGGGACAGACTTTGTCCCTGTGTCAGTCTCTGCTGCGAGTTGCCTTTTTCCAGCCTGTGTGGATACACCAACGCCAGCTCGGAGCTGGCACAAGGTTTCCGGTGGTAAGGTTGCCCTTGTTTGCTGCGTATCGAAAGGGAATAAGAAATGCCCTTATTTGCATCCTTTTGACTACATTAGCATCCTATTTGTGCTGTTCCTTTGCGAGTTTGTTCTTTCCCGTGGTTCTTTCCTCTGTGCATTGTGCGCTGGTAAACGCCGGTGCTCCAAGCATCGGGTCCAGAGTGCGCAGATAAAACCTCTCACCAGTATCTTTTCAGAGGAAGGATGAAGAAAGTTGCCAATATCTGTGGAATCTTTGCTGTAAGACTGTATTTGAGAGGAAGAAAAGGTCTTTAAAAATGGTAAAAATGGATAATAGCTCCAAAATGAATCCAGTGCCAGAAATGATTAGTCTAGCAGGAGAAGAGCTGAGAGATTTGTGAATCTTTGGAAGCTTATAAATCCTTGATGCTGGCAGGGTGTGAGACTCAAAAACCCCACATTTTCTTTGTGGTAAAAAAAAAAAAAAAAATCCTGTATTCGAAGTGCTGAGAAGCAGAGGAATCATTTAAAGTGGTAAATAGGGCTTTTGTCAGCCGGTTGGCAGTCTTTCTTTGACATAATCTGTTCTATTACTTAGCTGGCTAGATCCATTTTGAAAATTGACCTCTAAGAAATGTCCAATAAATGTGAGATCCTAGATGCTGGAAGGAGGGGCTAGTCTTTATTTCCAATCTCTTTATCAAGAAACCTTGCAACAGAGCCAAACATTAGAACATGGCCTAGTGGTTAGAGCACCGGTCTTGACATCCAGAGTGGCCGGTTCAAATCCCGCTGCTGCTCCTTGTGATCTTGGGCAAGTCACTTAACCCTCCATTGCCTCAGGTACAGACTTAGATTGTGAGCCCTCCTGGGACAGAGAAATATCCAGAGTACCTGAATGTAACTCACCTTGAGCTACTACTGAAAAAGGTGTGAGCAAAATATAAATAAATAAACTGTGTTATCCAGGTACAGTCACAATTCTTAATTAGAATTTTCATATTACCCCATCCCATACCCAAATTGCAAAGAACTGAAATACAAAACAACTTACGCAGCCGGCTTCTCCTACATAAGTGCACAACTATGGAATGGGCTCCCAAAAGCTGTGAAAACAATCCACGAGCACTTGAACTTCAGGAAATCACTAAAAACCAACCTCTTCAAAAAGGCCTACCCCAGCGACCCCACGTAACCCTCTTCACCTACCAACACAGCACGACTATTGAATTTTTGTGGGGTTAATTATCCCCTAGATCCTGGCCGGTACCGGGATAGAGTTGTCCAGTACCAGAGAGAACCCTGAGAAGGCTGATTAGACCTCAAATCTGACTCCATATCTTGAGTGAATTATTCTATCTCTACCTCTCCATTAACTAATCTCTAGAAAAATCCTTTCATTGTTTGTAGTTTTCAGGTCACATTTCCTTGACTGCATGCAGTTTCTTAAAAGGTCCTACTATTATTCCTTTTAACTGGTCCACTTTTGTTTACTTCCTGGTCCCTTCTTTTCCTTTGGCTTCTTTTTTTTTTTTTTTTCAAAATACCATGGCTTTCAACTCTTTCTCATTCTTCTATTACCTCCCCTGATAACACTATGATCGAACAGGGCAACACGCAATCTTCATCCATGTCGACCCTCCACTTATACCTCATACGATCACTGTACAACTTTGAATTTGTTATCCACCGACTGGGCAAACGCCTTTGACGGTACTACGTAAGCCACATTGAGCCTGCAAATAGGTGGGAAAATGTGGGATACAAATGCAATAAATAAATATATAGCATCCTAAAAGCCTATATACGTCCCTCCCATTCTCCTGTTCTCATAATTCCAGCACCTGTTTCCCCTTTCTCTCTTCTCCCCCCCCCCCCCCCCCCATGCTCTTCCCTAAATATTCTCCTATGTTACAAATGGGCCTGTTTTCTTATAACCCATCAGGATCTGTAGCTCCTTTCCCCTTCATCATCCCTCCCCTCTTTTTCTGTAGCCAACAAGGAGCACAGAAGTCTCCCATCTTTCCCTTCGTACCATGAAAGAACTGTGACCACATAGCTGAAACTGAGTATCTGTATATAATTTTCCCATATTAAAAGAAATAGCCGTTTTCCATTTTGGTGTCTTTTTTTTTTTTGCACCTTCACCTTTGAATTTCTTAGGGGCCCTTTTACTAAGCCACGTAATCGTCTACGCATGCCCAGTGTGCGCCAAAATGGAGTTACCGCATGGCTCTTGCTGTAATTTCATTTTTGGCACACGTCCAGTACGCGTGGCTGAAAAATAATTGTTATTTTTCTGCCGTGCATATCAGACACGCGCCAAGTGGCATTTGGTGCACATAGGTCATTACCGCCCGGTTACCGCATGAAACTTTACTGCTAGGTCAGTGGCTGGCGGTAGGGTCTCAGACCCAAAACGGACGCGCGGCAATTTTGATTTTGCCACACGTCCAATTTCGGCAAAAGAAAAAGGCATTTTTTTTTTTTTTGCAGGTGCGCTGAAAAATGGATTGGCACATGCCCCAAACCCGCACCTACACTACCGCAAGCCATTTTTCAGTGCGCCTTTGTAAAAGGACCCCTAGGGTTTTAAGGCCTTCTTAAAGGAACAAAAACTTGGCAGTGAACCAGGGGGCAGTGGCGTATCAAGGGGGCGGTCCACCCTGGGTGCACGCCGCTGGGGGGTGCCGCGGCACGCACCTGCTCTGAGTTCGCTAACTTCGCTCGTTCGCTACAGCTCCCTCTGCCCCGGAACAGGTTACTCGGAGCAGGTGCGTGCCGTGGCGTGCACCCGGGGGGGGGGGTGTCATTTCGCCAGAGGGGGGAGGTGTCATTTAGCAGGGGGGGCGCGCTGCACCTGGGGGGGGGGCGCATCGGCGATCTGCCCCGGGTGCCATCCAGGCCAGGAACGCCACTGCCAGGGGGCAAAGAATTCCATAAACAGGAATTGTGATATCACCAGGCATGAATCAAGCTGGTTTGTTGTTTTCCTGTTAACAAAAGCTGAAGTTAATTGCTTATGTTTTGTAGACACAGGAGAACGTTTCCTGGGTGCTCAGGGAACATTGTAGCACCCATGCAACCCTTTAATGCAGGGCTCCCCAAATCCAGTTCTCAAGTGGTGCCAGTCAGTCTGAATTTTTGGATTTCTGCAATGAATATGTATGTGATGTATGTTTGCACGCATAGCCTTCATTGTATGCCAACATACTCATTGTGGAAATCCTGAAAACCAGTCTGGATTATGTGGCCCTCAAAGATGGGATTTGCTAAGGAAAGAACTAGTAGTAACTGCTCACTTAGCCTTCTTGGAATTTAGTTTGCCGATCAGGAACCAGGGATTTGTGTAAACATTACCCCCTTAGTTCTATACCTTTCGCAGCTAAATATGGTTGCGCCGTTTGCACATAAAGACAATAGAATATGAGCACTTTTGCGCACGTGCCAGCTGGGTACTAAGCAGTGTTCTACAGGCTTAGTGCGCAGCCTGTATAGCGCAGAACTGCAAGGGAACATATCTTGTTGGGCAGACTGGATGGACCGTAGGGGTCTTTATCTACCGTCATCTACTATGTTACTATGTTACATGTGGGCGGGGCATGGACAGGTCAGCCCAAAACAAGATCCCAGAAACACCTGCCCTCAATCTGAATGAAAAGTACGCTTTGTGGAATTCCACACATAATTTTAGCTTGAGTGAGGGACGTTTTCAGGGAGCCAATTGTAGAGCTGTAACAAATGGCAGAGTTTACTATTTGGTCGAATACGAATACCGAATATGAATAATGTACATTGAGCTTTAACATAACGTGAAATCAGAGATGAAGTGTTTATTTCAGTAGGATTTGACACAGTAGAGACCCAGATTATTCATATTCAAATTTAAATCGCTATTCGGCCGAATCGAAAACTATCTGGTGTAATTCTGAAAGTGTATTAAGATGGGTCGTGCAGAAAAGCCAAGGGGTAGCATTTTTTAAGTGTTAGATTTTGACTTCATCTCTCAATCCAGTTCATGCTCCACCCCATTTCCCCCCACCTCCCACTTCTCTGCCTCTCAGGTGCTTCATATCCTACCCTGTTTCCCCAAAGTAAGACCTAGCAAATTTTTGTTTGAAAGCAGGGCCGCCGAGAGCCGGACAAGGCCGCCCCCCCCTCCACCCACCCGAGGTCGCTCCCGGAACTAACCTTAAACGCCTCCTTTCACCTTCGCAGCAAGCAGCAGCAGGGCAGACCTCTCCTTCCGTTCCCCGCCCTCGCGGACGTTACATCAGGCGAGGGCGGGACATGGAAGGAAGGAGTGGCCTGTCCTGCTGCTGCTTGCTGCGAAGGTGAAAGGAGGCATTTAAGGTTAGTTCCTGGAGCAACGGAGGGCGGGTGGGCCAACCCTGATCCAACCCCGATGTTTCCCCGAAAAATAAGACAGCCCCTGAAAATAAGACCTAGCGCATTTCTGGGGGCAAAAATTAATATAAGACAGTGTCTTATTTTCGGGGAAACACGGTATAGCTGACGCTTCCTGCGTGTCGGGTCTCGTAGCAGGAAGTGGCAGCTGTTTAGTTTACTGAGATTTGAAGCTGTTTGTGGTCTCGTGGAGGCAGAGAGAAGACTGACTCCCCCAGGTCTTCCATGTTCTGCAGAAGATTCCTAATTTTGGTCAGGGGGTGGCCACCCTAAACGTGAGTCTCTGGCTCATTGTGGGAGATTGGCAGGTCTGGTCTTGTACTGAACTCAGGAAAGGTATTTTGGGGGACCAAGAGCATAACCAGCAGCACGAATGATTTAGTCATTGAAGACAAATTTGTAAAAAATGGTCAGATCTTGGCAGACAAGTAAAATAAAAATGGTAAAAGCGTAGAAAATGATAGGAAAAGCTTATGTTGTACCGTTAACCACGATGTCACTTTTTCTTCTGTCCACAGTGGGAAGAGGTGAGTGGGTACGATGAAAACATGAACACCATTCGGACTTACCAAGTCTGCAATGTCTTTGGGGCCAGCCAAAACAACTGGCTCCGGACCAAATACATCCGAAGGAAAGGAGCCCAACGCATCCACGTGGAGATGAAGTTTTCGGTCCGGGACTGCAGCAGCATCCCCAATGTCCCTGGCTCTTGCAAGGAGACTTTCATCCTCTATTACTACGAGTCGGAATTTGACTCCGCCACCAAGACCGTCCCCAGCTGGATGGAGAACCCTTGGGTCAAGGTGGACACCATAGCGGCCGACGAGAGCTTTTCTCAGGTGGATCTTGGCGGCAGGGTGATGAAAATCAACACGGAGGTGCGCAGCTTTGGACCTGTCTCTAAGAATGGCTTCTACCTGGCCTTCCAGGACTACGGCGGCTGCATGTCGCTCATCGCCGTGCGGGTCTTTTACCGCAAGTGTGCGCAGGTGATCCAGAACGGCGCCATCTTCCAGGAGACGCTGTCTGGGGCGGAAAGCACCTCGCTGGTGTCGGCCCGAGGCACCTGCATTTCCAACGCTGAGGAGGTGGACGTCCCCATTAAGCTGTATTGCAACGGAGATGGAGAGTGGCTGGTGCCCATTGGCCGCTGCATGTGCAAAGCTGGCTACGAGTCGGTGCAGAATGGCACTGTCTGTAGAGGTAAGACACTCTTCCTTCCTCTGAACAGCTGTGACTGTAGTGCTCTCTGGATCTGCATTGTGAAATGTTTCAATTTGTTTTCTTTCCATGGGGTCAATATTCATGTGCTGACCGTCACCGGCTTTATGCTTGGATACTCAATGCTCAGCCATGTCCACCACCAGCATGGAGTATCTGGACATACATGACCAGATAAAACACTGCTGGTTACATGTAATATTCAGCACAATTAGCTATGATGAATCGCGGTTACCTTAGCCAGTTAAGGGCTCAGTATTGGCACTTAAATCGGCTAAGTGCCAACTCCGCCCCCCAGATGCCCACAGAATAGCCAGTTTCAGCTTAGGCCAGAGGTTCCTAAACTTTTTCGGCTCACGGCACCCTTAGTGTTGGAGCAATTTTGCGCGACAACCCCCCTCCCCCCCCCCCCCGCCCACGCAGGGCTCCACCCCCCCCCCCCAGCGACATGGGTCTCCACACCCCTCTCCCCAGCCACATGGGGCTCCACCCTCCCCCCCCCCAGCGACATGGGTCTCCACACCCCCCCCCCAGCCACATGGGGCTCCACCCCCCCCCCCCCCCAGCCACATGGGTCTCCCTTTCCCTGCAGCCCCTCTCCGCCCATAAATCCAGCACACCTCTTCCTTCCCCAAATCCAGCATCGTTCGCTACCTTCCTTCCCGCAGGTCCAGGATCACCGCCTCTTCTTTCTCCTTCCCCCGCCACCGCTGCAGTGCTTTCAGCTTACATTTTCGGGCCGTCCGCGATCCACACAGGCAGGAACTCCGGGACCTTCCCAGTCTGCCCAGTCCGGCCCTCTCTGATTCAACTTCCTGTTGTGAGGGCCGGATTCGGCAGAGGGAAGTCCCCACAGTGCCTGTGTGAATCGCGGACGGACCAAAAACGTAAGCTGCGAGCACTGCAGCGGTGGCGGGGGAAGAAGTAGGAAGCGGCAGATTCCGGACCTGCGGGAAGGGGAAAGTAGGGAGTTATGCTGGATTGTGGAAGGGAGGTCAAGGTGTGCCGTGGCACCCCTGAGAGTTCACTGCGGCGCACCAGAGTGTCGTGGTGCACAGTGTGGGAAACGCTGGCTTAGGCACTAAGTGGGCATTTTCAGTCGCAGTATCTGGTTTAAGAGCCACTGAATATGCCCGGTTAGCCCCAGACAAATGATGTAAAAGGCCAGGAGTCGCTGCTGGCTGTTTAAATACCTTTGAATGTCGACTCCCATGTTTTTATATGTTCTTTCATTGTAAATGCTTTGTTTGAGGTATTTGCTTTGTTATTATCATGTGCTTTTCTATTTATTTTCACACTAGTCTTACATAGTGCAAGCCGTGTAAAAATAGTGCATGCTGCTGGGGGAGGGGTTTCAATCATTCCATTTTGTAAACAATATGAAACATTATAGGATATGTTAGAAATGGGTAGCCATAACATTTTCATGTCTTTTTCTGGGGGTGGGGGGCGTTCATTCTGGAACGAATGTTGTCATGAGTGTGCACTATCAGGAGGATTCTATGTATAGTGCTAGAAGTTAAGAAGTGAAAAAGATCTGCACTGATCCCTCCCCCCCCCCCCTGGATTTAATTGGTTAACTAGCTAATCAGTGCTGTTCATTGGATGTTAACAAGCAATTATAAGCACTAATTGGCATTAATTGAGATTTACGCGCACAACTTGCTAAATGTATTCTAAATTCTAAAGTCACATGTGCCTAAATTCTAAGTCACATAGTTGAAAAGGGGGTGTGGCCATGGGCGGGGCATGAGCATTTCTTAAATCTATGAGCATTATTATAGAATTCACCCGCTCTGCGCCTAATTTAGGCGTCGGGATTTAACACCAAATAAAACGTGGCCTAAATGGACGCAACCAAATTTAGTCACATGGCGAGTCGCTCGGCGTATTCTATATACCGTGCAGAAATTTAAGTCTAGTCTGTAAAATTTAGGCGTACTTTTAGAGAATACGCCTAGGCATAACTTTTTTTTGGGTGCCATATACAGAATCTGGCCCTGAGCCCCTATTCTATAAAAGGTGCCCAATCTTTATAAAATACTGGCGTAGCGCACTAGTCACACCTAACATTGGGCACCAGACTTAAGGCTGATAGAAAAAGGTGCGAGTCTAGTGCCCAGCGTTAGCTGCAGATCAACATATTCTAAAACTTGGCACCTAACTTTTGGGAACGCCCATGCCCCTCCCATGGCCACGTCCCCTTTGGGTTGTGTGTGAGAAAAGTTAGGCGCCAAGTTATAGAATAGCGAGCAGGGAAGATCCGCGCGCAACATCAATTAGGCACCAATGAAGTGGCCAATTGGTGTCCATTTCCTCGTTAAGTTGCATGAGGATTTCGGATCCATGCTCAAATTCCAGCGCTGAACTTTGGGTGACCTATATAGAATCTGGGGGGTAAGTGCAAGAAGCGCACACTCTTGTGCATTTCTTGCACTTGTGAACTCTTGTGCTTGTGCACGAACCATCGCACCTACATTCACTATCAGAAAAGAGTGCACTCTCTTTAGACATACCCCTGATTCTACAAAAGTCACCAAAAATTGTGCTCGCAGTTTAATAGAATAACGAGCCAATTTGCGCCGATAACTGGCTTTGTAACAAACAATTATTTTTACTAATTAGATTTAATTGTGACTTATGAACGTAAATTAAGGAGTGGGATCCGTGCCTAAAATTTACATGCGGCTCGAAAAAGGGGGCACAGAAATGAGAGGGTCATGGGCGTTTTGGGGCAGATCAGGGGCGTGTTTTTGAGTTGTGCGTATACTTTTAGGATAACGGTGCTCCGCGTGTAAATTTAGGCGTGGGCATTTGCACCATGTTTTAATTGGTGCGAATTTATACGTGACCTGTCCGCTTAAGCGTTATTCTGTAAACCGCACTGAAATTTAGGCGTGGCTTATAGAATACCGCTTAAGCAGGTTTTTTTCAGCGCCAGTGTTTTAGGTGCCATTTATAGAATCTGCCCCGTCGTATGAACAGTGCTCACTATTATTGGTAAACAGCATTTCATGGCAAACGAGAGTCCATGTTGTCTTGTCCTATTTCATTTGTCCCTCCCCAGTGCATTCCTGTTTGATTTTTTTTGTTGCTCAGTTGTATTTTGGCTCTATGAGGTGTTTGATGAGGTGAAGAATCTCGTTTACCTGAAGGACACCAGTGACAGCTCTGTAATGCTTTAGAGAGATGTAAAAGGCAGTTACAGCCTTCTGTTGAGTCTTGCTATTCAAAGCCAATAGTGCCGGCCAGTTTTCTGAACTCTTGTCTCTGGAGGTTATTCCCTGCTATAACACGGTAGCAGCAGAGTCTGACCTTTCCTGGTTTTTAGGCCCCCTAAGGTCTTACCTGACTTTTGCCTATTTCTCAGAACTGACCTCAGGTGAATCAGGGGGAAGCTGAGGTGCATTTCAGGGGCTTCTACTTGGTCCTTACTGGAGATTAAAATGTAGAGAATTTTTAGAATAGAAAAAACAACAGCAGAGTAGACCAAAATGGCTGGAGATTTTTATTAACAGTTCTTCGATGCGGACCGTGTTTTGGCTACAGGGCCTGCGTCAGGGGTCTACAACTGTGACTGTCACACAGGAAATATAGGTCTACAGACAAATTAGATCTATACCATACATATAATAAACCTTTCTTGATGGAAAGATCAAAGGCAAATAACTGTGTATCCAGCTTGTCATTAACAAGTACGTCTAGCGATACTCCCACCAAACACGTAAGAGTAGCCATACAGGATACTGGGCTCGATGGTCCATCTAGCCCAGTATCCTGTTCTCCAAACAGTGGCCAAGCCAGGTCACAAGTAGATGGCAGAAACCCAAATTGTGGCAACATTCCATGTAGAACCCCAAAGAATAGCAAGATTCTGGAATCCTAAGAGTGACAAGATTCCATGCAGAATCTCAAAGAGCAGCAACATTCCATGTAGAACCCCAAAGAATAGCAAGATTCTGGAATCCTAAAGAGTGACAAGATTCCAGGCAGAATCTCAAAGAGCAGCAACATTCCATGTAGAACCCCAAAGAATAGCAAGATTCTGGAATCCTAAAGAGTGACAAGATTCCAGGCAGAATCTCAAAGAGCAGCAACATTCCATGTAGAACCCCAAAGAATAGCAAGATTCTGGAATCCTAAAGAGTGACAAGATTCCAGGCAGAATCTCAAAGAGCAGCAACATTCCATGTAGAACCCCAAAGAATAGCAAGATTCTGGAATCCTAAAGAGTGACAAGATTCCAGGCAGAGTCTCAAAGAGCAGCAACATTCCATGTAGAACCCCAAAGAATAGCAAGATTCTGGAATCCTAAAGAGTGACAAGATTCCAGGCAGAATCTCAAAGAGCAGCAACATTCCATGTAGAACCCCAAAGAATAGCAAGATTCTGGAATCCTAAAGAGTGAGAAGATTCCATATTACAAATCCCAGGGCAAGAAGTTGCTTCTTGTGTCTGCTTCAATAGCAGACTATGGACTTTTCCTCCAGGAATTTGTCCCAACCTCACAGTTTCAGCAGACAATCCTATTCATAGTAAAAGGCTGGTGGGAGCTGTAGATCCCTTTTATCCGCCTCCTTCTTGCTCACCAGATATCGAAACGCACACTGGGACATGAAATCTCCACACCTTCCTTTCTGCATTTCCCACCATGTGTGAGCTGCAGTGACCGTGTTGTACATATGGTGGTAATTCTGGTTTTAGTGTGAGGGTATGAAGGGGCTGTTGAAAGGCGTTGACATCGCTGGCAGTGACAATTACAGGACTCCCTGCCACGTTCGGGCATGGGGAGCCTTTATTTTCCAGATGTTGCCTGCATTACACAGTGCCAGGGGAGGTGCAGCCAATTGAAGGGCTTGATTTGCTGGCACCCTCACCCCTATCTGCTTTTCCCATTACAAAACTGCTGTGCATGGTGGAACGGCAACTTAGCTGTTCCAGCGCAGCCAGTCGGAAGGGTGGAACCTTTTCCCTCCCAAAAACTTAAGAAATAACGTTAAATAATAAACAACGCCCACGAATGAGAAATTCCAAGGCACTTTGAAATTAGTGATTGTCTTGTGAGTGGAAGGGTGATAAGTTTGTGACTGACTGAACTATTCATCCTGCAGCCCACTTGCCCAAACTTGCTTCGGGTAGTGCTCTTAGACAATAAGAGGTACCGCCAAGGAGACGAATTACCCTAGCACAGTTTCCTGTCTGTCACTGTGAATCGTCAGTTTGGGAGAAGGCAGTTACTTAACTGTTAGGAAACAGAGGCACCAAAAGACCGATCGTGTCTCTGTCTGTGACTTGCGGCAAGCAAACAGCACAGAAAATGAGCGGTATGAAAATTATATGTGCGCTGTTAAAGCGAAAGCAAGCAGGGGGGATGTGCTTGGCACATGCGCAGAAGAGTTTTGCGCTAAGCCCAGCTCCTGTGCGCCTTTGCCAGGCAAACCTGATCATCAAGCACAAATTGGTATCTGTTTTCTGTGCCTTTAAATATAAGCTTTCAATGTTTTGGGTTTTTTTTTTTTTTAGTTGGAAGGCTTATATTTAAACGCAGGAAACAGGCGCCAATGCGTGCTTTCACTTTCGGGTTTGCTCGGACTCGCGCACATTTGTTTCTCACGGGCTTCCTTCTGCTTCAAAATGAAAGAAAAACCCAGCAGATTTCCAAGACAGAATCACGACAAATCCTCTCTTCAAACACCGTTAATGCCTGCTCCGAGCTGGCGTTACTTTTCAGTGGTAAGGGTGGATTTGTTTTGAGCGCTGTTCTTTGACAGAGGGGGAATAGGAAACGACCTCATTAACATTAGTATGCTATTTGCGCTAATCTTGGCGTGCTTATTATTTCCCACGCCAGAGCCTCTGAGCATTCTGCGCTCACCAATGCCGGTGCTCGTCTGGCACTAATGGCCTCTAGCACCCCCGGGGCCTTGGTTTCTTTGTGTTGCATACTCCCTCTACTCCTTTATTATCTGGCTCTCATCAGGAAGTCATCATGCACAGCTTAGCAGCAATTCTGTGAAGGGCGCCAAGATGCAGTGCGCTAAGCACTAATTCTGTCACCCCCGCCTGAGCGTCCAGGTTCCGTTACGGAACACTAGCATAAGTCGGCATTGAAGTGCCAATGTCTAGCTGCGCCCAGTTACGCCATGTCAGTAGATTTAAATGCGTTTGCCTATATGCGGCACTTACAGTATTCTGTAACTTACATGTGTAAATGTGGGACCCGCCTATGCCCCACCTGAGCTGTGACTAGGTTTATGCCCTAAGACATTGTGTACCTGTGTTATAGAATAGCACAGCGCACACGGCTGGCATTATGCACATAAATGTAACAATCAGTTGTAAGCAGGGGCGTAGCCAGACTTCGGCAGGAGGGGGCACATTTTAGCCCCCCACCCCCCGGTGCCGCCACCACCAACAACTTTGGACCCCCCTTCCGACGACCCTCTCGACCCCCCTCCCGCCGCCATCCCTCCCCTGCCATCGCCTACCTTTGCTAGCGGGGGACCCCAACCCCCGCCAGCCGAGGTCCTCTTCTTCCTTCATTCTGTTTCTGAGTCTGACGCCCTGCAGGACGTCAGACTCAGAAACAGAATGAAGGAAGAAGAGGACCTCGGCTGGCGGGGGTTGGGGTCCCCCGCCAGCAAAGGTACCAGATGTTGACGGCGGGAGGGGGGGTCGAGAGGGTCGTCGGCAGGGGGGGGGGTCCAGGACCAAATCTAGGGGGGCCCACGTAGCTACGCCCCTGGTTGTAAGTGCCCATGTTCTATAACTTTCAATGCATGATTGGTACCTAACCTTCAGTGACCTGTTACAAAATGTTTACATACCAACGTACTCGTGCAGCCGTGCACACTTACATGTGAATATGCCAGTATGCTGCCTAAGCACTCTTCTGATTTGATTGATTTGATAACACCACTAATTACAAAAAAAATGTGTTTAAGTGGTTTACAATACAGATTTATAGTGGAGGAGTGGCCTAGTGGTTAGGGTAGTGGACTTTGGTCCTGGGGAACTGAGGAACTGAGTTCGATTCCCACTTCAGGCACAGGCAGCTCCTTGTGACTCTGGGCAAGTCACTTAACCCTCCATTGCTCACCGCATAGAGCCTGCCATGAGTGGGAAAGTGCCAGGTACAAATGTAACAAAAAATATCATAAAAACTAGCTGAATATACATTAAAAATTTTAAATGACCCACATAAAACCAGGGCTAAGTACCAGCAGCTGTTCCATTGTCTGCTAAAATTGACCCATGGTCCCCAAGTTTTAATGAAAGAGATCAGGCTCTACACACCAATTCTGCCTTGTCATAGGTTCTGTGACTGGTTGCAGGGGACCTGGCTATTGTGGGGTTGGTCCCTCAGCGATCACCCCATCCCTGAAGGGTGGCCTGGCATTTGAGTACCAGCACCTTTTTCGCTAGAAAAAAACACACTGCTGTTTAGGATTCCAGAATCTTGCAATTCTTTGGGGTTCTACATGGAATGTTGCTAGTCTTTGAGATTCTGCATGGAATCTTGTCACTCTTTAGAAGGGCTTTTTTTGAGGGGGTACTTGGGGGTACTGGCACCTTTTCCATTGTCTGCTAAATTTCACCCATGGACCCTAAGTTTTAATGAAAGAGCTCAGGCTCTACACACCAACTCTGCCTTGTCATAGATTCTGTGACTGGTTGCAGGGGGCCTGGCTATTGTGGGGTGGGTTTCTCAGTGAGTACCCCACCCCTGAAGGGTGGCCAGGCATTTGAGTACCGGCACCTCTTTTGCTAGAAAAAATGCACTGCATAAAACAATACAATCAACTAAAAATCATAACTGACTAACTAATCATAATTAAATTCCATATAACTGAAATTCAGTTTCAAAGCAATTACAAGTAAAAATCAAAACATACAAGACAGTATAAATCTCTTAAATCAGAACACTAAAATCCCATAATTCTCTTGGAACACCAGGTTCTCAAAGCTTTGCAAAAAGTGAGAACTAGAAATCTCATGAAATTCAACAGACAATACTTCCATAGTTCATATTTACAAGGGGGGCATATAAAGGGCGGAGCCTAGGGGGGGGTCCTACCTACACGTGTAACTTGCAGAATTCGTGCTTACACCGGCCCTATGGCTGCCATAAGTGATTGCACGTTGATACCCAGTTACACTGGTGTTATGTGAAGGAAATCAGCATCTGTGAGGTGTTCTGTTATACAATTGCCCCCATTATAATGCCAATTTCTCCTGCACATTCGTGTTCGAAGTTACCCCAGCCTCAGAGCAGCCTTGGGGGAGACAGTTTGATAAATATGCACAGACTGTGATGCCTTTTAAAATAGTGAGAAGAGATTTAGCTCACAATGAGTTGCATTCAGGTGTCTGCAGGGCTTACAATGTGAGTTTGTATCTGAGGCAGTGGCGGTTTTAAGGGTCTCTTTTACTAAAGAGCAGAAGGGGTAGCATGGGCTTGGCGTGGGGCAAATCGGGTCTACCGCTGGGCTTGCCCAGGAGCCTGGCGGTGGTCCTGCTTTTGCTGTGCGCCACTTCCGGCACTAGAAAATACATTTTTATTTTCTAGTATCAGGGGTGGCCCAGCGGTTATCGGGCAGTGCCACACGCTGCCCAGGCTCCAGCTGTCAATGGCCGTATGGCTATTTACCGGTCCTCCTGATGTATAAACATAACATAAGAGTAGCCATACTGGGTCAGACCAATGGCCCATCTAGCCTAGTATCCTGCTTTCCAAACAGTGGCCAAAAAGCCAGGTCACAAGTACCTAGCAGAAACCCAAATCGTGGCAACATTCCATGTAGAACCCCAAAGAAGAGAAAGATTCTGGAATCCTAAAGAGTAACAAGATTCCAGGCAGAATCTCAGATAATAGCAACATTCCATGTAGAATCCTAAAGAATAGCAAGATTCCAGGCAGAATCTCAGGGTAGCAACATTCCATACTACAAATCCCAGGGCAAGCAGTTGCTTCCCATGTCTATCTCAATAGCAAACTATGGAATTTTCCTCCAGGAATCTGTTCAAACCTTTTTTAAACCCAGATACGCTAACCGCTGTTACCACCTCCTCCGGCAAAGAGTTCCAGAGCTTAACTAGTCGTTGAGTGAAAAAACATTTCCTCCTATTTGTTTTAAAAGTATTTTCATGTAATTTCATTGAGTGCCCCCTAGTCTTTGTACTTTTGGAATGAGTAAAAAATTGATTTATTCTACTTGTTCTACATCACTCAGGATTTTGTAGACGGTGGTATTAGGTTGCCTCAGCGTAGGGCAAACCTGCATGCTGATGGCACCTTTTGATGCTGTTTGGTAAAAAGGACCCTAAGTGACTTGCTCAAGGTCACAAGGAGCAGCGGCAGGATTGAACCCCCGACTGCCCTGGTTCTCAGGCTACTGCTTTTAACCATTAGGCTACTCCTCCACTCTGCATAACTCTCTCTCCATCTGTTATAAAATGACACACTTAGTTCATTGTTAGAACAATACTTCTCAATTGTTCCTGCCCTGTCCCAAGCTACAGATAAGGAAGGGGGAGTGGGGGGGGGGGGGGGGGTTGTTGGTAGGTGCCCTGGTTACATAAGCCCTCTGCAGGACACTGCTTTTTTTTTTGGGTGGGGGGAGGACAGGCAGGGCAATTACCTATATCCCCAATATCACAAGGGGTCGTGCTATCACTGAGGCAGAGCTCTGGGGTAATTGGCACTGGCTGGGTTCACTTCCGTCCTGTGTCCCTCTTTGACAGCGGCCGTGGCCTTGCGACGCAGCACGTGACAGCAAAAGCCGGCTTAGAGTATTTTGTAGTACAGATTGGGGGGATGGGCTTGACAGCTGGAACCCTCGCGTATTTCTAACGCCAGTTGTTGCAGTGGGCTGAGAACCGGGCTGGGCTTTGATTCCCACACTAGAACCCTGAACGGCACTGGTGCTGGATGTCCAATGTGATCCCTTCCAGCCATGTTTAGTCTTTCATTATGTGACTTTGAGAAATTGTCTACAGCGTTCTTAACCTTCTCCTTTTTTTTGTTTAAAAAACTGTCTGGCTGATATTGAGCTGGCGGCTTTTAGCGTTTCTGTCCTCCGTGACTGTATTCCTGGATATTCAATGCCGGAGTTGTAAGTTACCAGCTAAAAGTTATGCAGTTAAGTGCGATATTCAGCCCAGAACTGCAAAAGATGAACGCGGAAAGATACGACTGAGTTTTAGGTGGCCCAATTTGAGTGATTGTCTTATGTGGTTAAGGGCCGAGTATTGGCACTTAAAGGTGCTGAATCTGCCCCTGGAACAGTTTTGCCTTAGATATTAACTGCGGAAATTTAGCGGTACTCAGGGGCAGCCCAAGGTAATCTGCTGCCCGAGGTGAGGAATGAGATGGTGCCCCCGGCATCCCGCCCCCCCCTCCTTGAGTCCAGCATCTCTCCCCTCACACTCTCCCAACTCCCTCCCTCAGCCATGGTCTGGCATCTCCCCCCTTCCTTCCTCAACCCCCTTTCCCCGAGTCTACCTTCTTTTTAGGTTTTCCAAAAGTCGTTGTCTGCAGAGATTCCCGTACGCTGGCGTGCCGCTGGCACTGACGTCTTCTTTCTACTGCAGCCCTCCGATGAGAAAACAGGAAATGACATCAGAGGGGCGGGGTCACAGTACGGAGAAGAAGCCGGTGCCGGCGGCAGGGCAGCGTTTCAGAATCGCTGCCACCACCGACTTTTGGAAAACCAAAAATAGACGGGGAAGGGGGTTGAGAAAGGAAGGGAGGAGAAGCCAGACGGTGGCTGGTGGGGAGGGTGTAAAGGAGCGATGCCTGCCCTAGAGGAAGGAGAGATGCAAGCAGTTAGGCCAGCCACAAAGAATGCCGCCTGAGGCCCCCCACCTCAGTTGGCCTAACGGTAGGGCCGCCACTGGTGGCTCTAATCGGTTGTGCTGCTGGATGTTCATGGTTAGCCAGGGACAAGTGATTTTAAACAGCCAGGAGCCTCTCTGGGCCTCTGAAATGTGTTTTCTTATTTAAGAAAATTTAGATGAAGGTTATTCCTAATTGTTTTGAATATTGGGCTTGGTTTTGAGATGGGGGTGGGGGGATTTGTGTTGCCTGCAGTCTCCCATACGGTGTTTGAAACCTGCCCCACTTGATTTCAAGTAAGACCCCGGTTCGTCTCCTCTCTTCAGCAAGCAGGATGGTAACTTACGCAGGTCCCTCCTGAAACCGACCTGCTGTTCACAAGTCAGTCACGATGACCTCTGGTGACATTTTCACCAGGCCAGACTTAAGCCTTGTATCTTTGAAAATATGTAACTTTTTTCAGGTAAATAAAGTTTTGCTTTTGCTTGGCCTCTGGGAACCAAGTTGGGGCGGAGCTTTGAGCTGCTGAAAGTGAGGGGGGGGGGGAGAAATGCCTCCTGCATGAGACAACATCTCTACACCAGATAAGAGGCACTGGAATGTCTCTGTGCCACTCTCTGATTGGCTGCCCTGGGACCAGACATGTGATTGATGATTTCAAGTGCATTGCGCCTTCCCTAATTGCTGGTATCATCTAATTGTGCTCTCCTTCCACATTCAAGGAAGTGGTAACAATGATAATTTTGACAAATAATCTTTTTCTCCTAGGGTTTCTTTTTTTTTTTGCTTTTTTATTTTTATTTTTTTAGCTTTGCTGTTAAGTTATGAGAATGGAAGAGAATCCCCTCCCTTTGTAATCGATTCCTTTCCCCTTCTCAGCCTCTGCAGCCCTGTTGGTCAAGGGTTTATGACCTCATGTTTTATCCCTTAGTAAATTCAGGGGTTAATATTCCGCCCGCAGTGATCATCAGGTTTTAAGCCGCTGACATCCGTGGGCTGAATTAAGCCCCAGATATTCAAAGGTGGGCAACGGGCTCTGCCCCTGTCACATTTTCCCCTCCCTCCTGTCACATACCCCGTCACCCCCTCCCCTCCCCTTACTACTACCCTGGTGGTCTAGTGACCTCTTCGGGGCAGGAAAGAGCCCCCTCTTTCCTGCATGCATCATTCCTGTTGCTGATCCTTGGCGCCGAGTCAAAATGGCCGCCGAGAGTTGAAGTCTCGCGAGGTCACTTCAACTCTCGGCGGCCATTTTGAATCGGCTCTGAGGATCAGCAACAGGAATGATGCATGCAGGAAAGAGGGGGCTCTTTCCTGTCCCGAAGGCGGAAGAGGTCACTAGACCACCAGGGCACTAGTAAGTAAGGGGAGGGAGGCTAGCAATCTGCCCGTTTGTCCGGATTTCTGGACAAACGGGCAGATTGGCAAAACCCGTCCAGTTGCCCGGACATGCCCTCAAAAAGAGGACATTTCCTGGTAAATCCGGACATATGGTAACCCTAGCTAACTCAGCCCAACTCCGCCTCTGGACCTCCCTGGCAGAGATAATATTCATTGGCACAAACTGCTTAATTACTCACCTCAGTGGGGTTTAACCTGGCAGGAGCATCTCTTGACCATTTAACCCTTTTGAATATCATAATTCAGAGATGCCAAGTCTCACTCATTCAGCATGTGTCACGTTCTCACACTCCGAGTTGTTTCTCACTCATCACAGCTTCAATACCAGTGCACTGATCTTGATCACTGCTTTCATGAGAGGGAAGCCTTAGAGAAGTAAATCAAGTGGTCCAACCAGGAGGAAGACATCTGAGCACACCTTCCTGCCTACTTGCTTCCTTCTGCCCTGTCCCTTTTCCCTATACTGCAAGTACATGTACTAAGTAGTAAATTTAAAACAAACCGGAGAAAATATTTCTTCACTCAATGTGTAATTACACTCTGGAATTCATTGACAGCTTAGCAGGGTTTAAAAAAATGGTTTGGCTAATTTCCTAAGAGAAAAGTCCATAAGCCATTATTAAGATGGACCTGGGGAAAATCCGCTGCTTATTTCTAGGATAAGCAGCGTAAAATCTGTTTTGCTGTTCTGAGGTCTTGCCAGGTACTTCTGACCTGGACTGAACACGGTTGGAAACAGGATACTGGGGCTTGATGGATCTTTGATCCGTCCCAGTATGGCAATGCTTATGTTCTTATATGGTCTTATGCAGGGGTGTAGCCATGGGGGGCCTGGGCTCAGACCCACCGAAAATTCTGACACCTTTATGCTGGGGGGGGGGGGGATCCCCAAGCTCCGCTAGCTGAAGATGGCCTTCAGCAGGCCAGAACAAGTGACTTTCTTACTTGCTACGGCTGGCGGTGCTTTCCACCTGTTGCCATAGTATCAAACCACCTCCTCACCTCTTGCGTATGCTTGTTTTTTGCGCATATATAGAAAAAAATCCCACTAAAGACTACCGCCCATCTTGTTTCGAAAATACGGGTTCCCCCGCCCCTGAATAGGGGTCGTTTTGCAAGGACGTCCTCATCAAAACTTGGACGCCCCTTTTGAAAATGTCCCTCCATGCGGTTGGTTCCTCCTAGCCAGTTAAGTGCTGAACATCACATTATGTTTTATCTGGCCACCTGTGCCCCAGTATTCAGTGCCGGTACCTGGACACGGTCCACCATTGAACATCTGGATATACAGCTGGTGGCCGTCTGCAAAACTGCCCACTGAATGTCAGTCCACAGTAAACGCTGAACTGCGGCTACACATCCGTCCCCCAAAGGAACTCCTGTAAGGAGGTGAAGGGGAGGAAATGAGGAGCAATGGTGTCCCCCATAAATCAGAAGCCCCAGTGGCACCTGGTGCCCTGAATGCTCAGGAGTCTGGGGTGGCACTGCTAGAAATGATAGATTGGCTGATACCCTCCAGCGGAGAACAGCCTTGAGGTTTGGGGACTGGAGCAATTAAAGGTGAATTAATCTTGTAAAGCTGTTCTTTTTTCCAGCTGTGCGGGTTAATAGGACAGGTCTGATTTATTAATAGACCCCCCCTCCTCCCCATAGGCATGCAAAGGGACAGTTTACAGAAGCTCTGACCCCAAGGGCCACATGCGAGACTGTGAATGATTGGTGGAACAGACACGTCTGGTGGATCAGGACCAAGAAACAGCGGGACCCAGTGCCAGAGAGGGACTGTGAGACTGACCGTGATGGTAGGAAGAGACGCAAGCAGCAGGAGGAACCAAGACCTGGTGATAGAGGACGGCTGTGAAACAAGCAGGGATTGGAGACAGAGAGAGACAGACTCATGACAGAGGGGAAACTGTGAGACTGGCAGGTTTGAGAGGCAGAGAGAGCAAGACCCAGGGACAGAGAGGAGAGGAGCTGTGAGACTGGCAGAGGAGAGAGAAACCCATGAGGTTCAGGGGCTGTGAGGAGTAGAGGGTTTTGTCTTGCACTGACTGAGCACAGGATAGATGTATTAAATGTTTTGATGGGCGTCTGGGATCCTTTTTGTTCCTTCTCGATTTTATGGGAATGTAAAATCCTGTTACCGCACTGTGATATCCAGAGCACGTCCCTTGAGAGGGCATTTCTCAGTGATCAGTGATGGCCTGAGGATTTGCTTAAGTCCAGGCTGTACTACATTCTGTCGAGGGTGTGAGAACAACCACGAGGAGATAGATTAGAATCCTACTGAGTGTTTAACGGGTAGATCACGAGAGCACAGGCTGCATTTTCTTTCTTTGGATTTAGATCACACCTTAAGGTGAGTTACGTTCAGGTACACTGGGTATTTCCCTGTCCCCGGAGGCTCACAGCCTAATGGGCAAATGATCGAAAACCCCGTATTGTTCCAAATAGCACTCTAAAAATAGCGCTGGAACAGCATGGGGCTTTCCCACCCTTATGATCAGAGATACTACCATGCAAATTTATGAGCGCTATTACCTCTGATCTTAGGGTGAAGTGCGGGACGATTGTGCCAATCCTCCCGCACTTGTTTGGCAGGTCTGAGCTGTCAAAAGCCAGACCTGTCAAACACAGGGGTTAGAGGTCCATTGGACCACTAGAACCCAAACAGCATGGCCCTGGTGGCCTAGTACCCCCACCCCAAGCCAAGCGACATGGGCGCTGGAGATCCGGTGGGTCTTCAGCCCCCTAACCCCCCCTAACTTCCCCTCAAATGGTGGCCCATTGGGCAGCGAGTCAATCTCCCCCCCCCCCCCACCTGGTTGTCTAGCGGCCTTCTTCCCCACCTTCTACCTTCATGTCGCTGGGGGGCGGGGGGGGTTCGGGTCAGGGTTCCTGCTCCTGTTGGGGGGGGGGAGCTGCTGCACTGGGGGGGAATGGGGGCCAGCTAGCATTCAAATGCATGCTGGACAGGGCTGACCATTCCTCCCCAATGGTCTGCAAACCCTAACACCAGCTCCAAGTTGGCGTAGGGTTTGCCGTGGACAGCGTGCCAATGTGCGGTGCGCTACTCGCTGATCATCGGGGAGGAATACATTTAGCATGCATTTGCATGCTACTTGCGCTAAGAGCCCTGCTTCCATTGCATTTACATGCTAGTTGCATTCAGAGCCCGTGAGCACTTTGTTTCACGCGCTCACGGGCTCTGAACATGGGACAGTAGCAAACGCAGGCACTAGCATGGCACTAACCGCCTCTAGCGCCTGGGTTTGCTTTTGATCATCAGCCCCTGAGTTTGTTCCTGAGGTAATGGAGGGTTAAGTGACTGAAAAAGATGGTTGAAAGCAAGTATGAGGGGGCAGACTGTGAAAGCTTTCCAAGAAGAGGCAACCCATGAGAACGGCTGTATTTGGCCTGCTACTAGAAGTAGGGTTACCTTATGTCCAGATTTACCTGGACATGTCCTCTTTTTGAGGACATGTCTGGGCAACCGGGCGGGTTTTGCTAATCTGCCCGTTTGTCCGGATTTCTGGACAAACAGGCAGGCTGGTGGGCGGGCCGTCGGATGGCCCACCCGCCAGCCTGCCCGTTTGTCCAGAAATCCGGACAAACGGGCAGATTTCTAGCCTCCCCTCCCCTTACTTACTACTGCCCTGGTGGTCTAGAGACCTCTTCCGTCTTCCGGACAGAAAAGAGCCCTGCATGCATCCTTCCTGTTGGTGATCTCGGCGTCGATTCAAAATGGCTGCCGAGAGTTGAAGTGACCTCGCGAGACTTCAACTTTTGGCGGCCATTTTGAATCGGCGCCAAGATCACCAACAGGAAGGATGCATGCAGGGCAGCGCTCCGGGCAGGAAAGAGGGGGCTCTTTCCTGCCCCGAAGAGGTCACTAGACCACCAGGGCAGTAGTAAGGTAAGGGGAGGGGGTGACAGGGTGTGTGACAGGGGGGAAGGGAAAATGTGACAGGGCGGAGCGAGGGCATGACGGGGGGCGGAGTGATGGCGTGAAAGGGGGCGGGTGGGGGGTGGGGTGGGGGCGGGGCATGTGTCCTCCTTTTGGGGGGACAAAATATGGTAACCCTAACTAGAAGAAATGGAAGAAACCTTGTGTGGATAGACAGAGTGGTCCATTTGAAGTGGAAAAGCGTAAGAATTATCCAGCGATGATTCAGGTGAGCTGTTGAGGTCCTGGCAAAGAGGCCCCTGGACACTTCAGCAAATAAGTTGTTCCTGAGCCGTCTGCCCCAGGGGCTGCAGTGTTGGTTTACAGCGACGTCAGCCATGGTTCTGCTCTTCAAAAAGTGCTGTTTCTCAGCAAATTAGAAACCACAACTCTTCAGGAAGCAGAAAAGGGCTGCATTGTGCTGAGTAAACTCTGAGGCCTATGACTACATTCCTGTACTTAGGAACATGCCTGAAACACTCTGTCATTTTTTTAATTTATTCACTACTTGTGTGACTTCTTCACGAACAGCCTTCTGGAAACTGGTGTCCTGGTTTAGCTGCAGAACCAGGACCGGCTTAACCACTGGACGGGATGAAGCACTGGCTCAGGGCACCGGGTGATAAATGACCCAGTGTGTCCACCACAGGACAGGCACAGCCCAGTCAAGAGCAGTATACACTGCCTTTGCACACACACACACACTGTCCATCACAGCACTATTACAGTAGAAGCAGCCTAAAGAGCTGACCTGTTTTGCCCCTTTCCCCCTGCTTGAGAAGTCATGTAAGGGCAAATTTTGCTGCCTTCATTGTCCAGTAAGAGGCACCCTGAGACCTTCTCTGGCACCAGAGCCATAGAAAGTCTATCCCTTGAGAAGTGGCCTAGTGGTTAGTGCAGTGGACTTTGATCCTGGGGAACTGAGTTCTCAATTCCCACTGCAGCTCCTTGTGACTCTGGGCAAGTCACTTAACCCTCCATTGCCCCTGGTACAAAATAAGTACCTGAATATATGTAAACCGCTTTGAATGTAGTTGCAAAAACCTCAGAAAGGTGGTATATCAAGTCCCATTTCCCTTTCCCCCTTTCCCTTATGACATCACAATATCAGAAGTGAGCCAAGTATCGGGCAATCAAGCCATTGTGTCATCACTGATGAGGTTGGCTCTTATTGGTGGAATGAGTGGAGGAGTAGCCTAGTGGGGTTAATGTAACGGACTTTGATCCTGGGGAACTGAGTTTGATTCCCACTGCAGCTTCTTGTGACTCTGGGCAAGTCACTTAACCCTCCATTGCTCCAGGTACAAAATAAGTACCTGAATATATGTAAACCGCTTTGAATGTAGTTGCAAAAACCACAGAAAGGCAGTATATCAAGTCCCATTTCCCTTTCCCTTATGACATCACAATATCAGAAGTGAGCCAAGTATCAGGCAATCAAGCCATTGTGACATCACTGATGAGGTTGGCTCTGATTGGTGGAATGAGTGGAGGAGTAGCCTAGTGGTTAGTGCAGTGGACTTTGATCCTGGGGAACTGAGTTCGATTCCCACTGCAGCTCCTTGTGACTCTGGGCAAGTCACTTAACCCTCCATTGCCCCTGGTACAAAATAAGTACCTGAATATATGTAAACCACTTTGAATGTAGTTGCAAAAACCACAGAAAGGCAGTATATCAAGTCCCGATCCACTGCTTATTTTTGGGATAAGCAGCATAAAATGTTTTTGTACTTTTTGGGGATCTTGCCAGGTATTTGTGACCTGGATTGGCCACTGTTGGAAACAGGATTCAGGGCTCGATGGTCCTTTGGTCTGTCCCAGTATGGCAACACTTAAGTTCTTATATCATCTTTTGCCAGATGGACCTTTTGGTGAAATTCATTGTTCCTGTTTTATAAATCACTTAATTATGTGAAAGATCATCACCTGCCCTCTTATTAACCCAGTGACCCTCTGAGATCTTTCCAGGGCCTCATTGAAAGCAGCTGACATTTGGTGTATTGGTCCAGTTGCCTCTGGAAGCCTGGGAATCACATTACTAGCCTTTTGTAAAATAGTCGAGATGTGACTTTTAGCTGAGCTGATTTCATGATTTGTTTTTATTGTGCCTGTGTATTGGTTTGTTTGTTTTTTTGTTTTACATTTGTACCCCACACTTTCCCACTCATGGCAGGCTCAATGTGGCTTACATGGGGCAATGGAGGGTTAAGTGACTTGCCCAGAGTCACAAGGAGCTGCCTGTGCCTCAAGTGGGAATCAAACTCAGTTCCTCAGGACCAAAGTCCACCACCCGAACCACTAGGCCACTCCTCCACTGTTGCTACTATTTGAGATTCTACATGGAATGTTGCTATTCCACTAGCAACATTCCATGTAGAAGTCGGCCCTTGCAGATCACCAATGTGGCCGCGCAGGCTTCTGCTTCTGTGAGTCTGACGTCCTGCACGTACGTGCAGGACGTCAGACTCACAGAAGCAGAAGCAGAAGCCTGCGCAGCCTTCTACATGGAATGTTGCTAGTGGAATAGCAACATTCCATGTAGAATGTCCAATAGTATCTATTTTATTTTTGTTACATTTGTACCCCACGCTTTCCCACTCATGGCAGGCTCAATGCGGCTTACATGGGGCAATGGAGGGTTAAGTGACTTGCCCAGAGTCCCAAGGAGCTCCCTGTGCCTGACGTGGGAATCAAACTCAGTTCCTCAGTTCCCCAGGACCAAAGTCGAATCGAACTCAGTTCCTCAGTTCCCCAGGACCAAAGTCCACCACCCTAACCACTAGGCCACTCCTCCACTGTTGCTACCATTTGAGATTCTACATGGAATGTTGCTATTCCACTAGCAACATTCCATGTAGAAGTCGGCCCTTGCAGATCACCAATGTGGCCGCGCAGGCTTCTGCTTCTGTGAGTCTGACGTCCTGCACGTACGTGCAGGACGTCAGACTCACAGAAGCAGAAGCCTGCGCAGCCTTCTACATGGAATGTTGCTAGTGGAATAGCAACATTCCATGTAGAATGTCCAATAGTATCTATTTTATTTTTGTTACATTTGTACCCCACGCTTTCCCACTCATGGCAGGCTCAATGCGGCTAACATGGGGCAATGGAGGGTTAAGTGACTTGCCCAGAGTCCCAAGGAGCTCCCTGTGCCTGACGTGGGAATCAAACTCAGTTCCTCAGTTCCCCAGGACCAAAGTCTAATCGAACTCAGTTCCTCAGTTCCCCAGGACCAAAGTCCACCACCCTAACCACTAGGCCACTCCTCCACTGTTGCTACTATTTGAGATTCTACATGGAATGTTGCTATTCCACTAGCAACATTCCATGTAGAAGTCGGCCCTTGCAGATCACCAATGTAGCCACGCAGGCTTCTGCTTCTGTGAGTCTGACGTCCTGCACGTACGTGCAGGAAGTCAGACTCACAGAAACAGAAGCCTGCGCAGCCTTCTACATGGAATGTTGGTAGTGGAATAGCAACATTCCATGTAGAATCTCCAGTAGTAGCAACATTCCATGTAGAATCTCCAATAGTAGTAACATTCCATGTAGAATCTCCAATAGTAGCAACAGAACCTCAAATAGTAGCAACATTCCATGTAGAATCTCCAATAGTAGCAACAGAACCTCAAATAGTAGCAACATTCCATGTAGAATCTCCAATAGTATCTATTTTATTTTTGTTACATTTGTACCCTGCGCTTTCCCACTCATGGCAGGCTCAATGCGGCTTACATGGGGCAATGGAGGGTTAAGTGACTTGCCCAGAGTCACAAGGAGCTGCCTGTGCCTGAAGTGGGAATTGAACTCAGTTTCCCAGGACCAAAGTCCACCACCCTAACCACTAGGCCACTCCTCCACTGTTGCTACTATTTGAGATTCTACATGGAATGTTGCTATTCCACTAGCAACATTCCATGTAGAAGTCGGCCCTTGCAGAT